>NC_143474.1:0-335000 GCF_987193195.1 Phasianus colchicus | reverse complement strand
TTCTTCTCTTTTCTTCTTTTAGTCCTTTTTTTTCTATTTTCATATATTGTTTTCTATCTCTTCTTTTTTTCTTTCTCCTTTTCTTCTTTTCTTTTTCTTTTTTTTTTTGGTCTTTTTTTTTCATTAAATGCTTTTTTCTTTTTTCTTTTTTTTTCTTTTCTCTTTTTTAATTTATTTTTCTGCTCTCTTTTCATTTTTTTGTTTTCTCCTCTTTTTATCTTTTTTCTTATTTTTATTACATATTCTTTTTTCTTTTCCATTTTCTTTCTTATTCCTATTTTTCTTTTTTCTATTTTTCATCTTTTTTCTTTTCTTTTTTCTTTTTTTTCGTCATTTCCTTGAATCTTTTTTTCTTTTTTTTTCCCCTCTTTTTAATTATTTTTTCCTTATTTTTCCTTTTTTTTTCCTTTTCTCTTTTTTTTCTGATTTTAATCATAAGTTTTCCTTTAACCCTCCCCTCAACCCCCCCTCCCCTCCTCTTCTCCCATCCCCTCTTTTCTCCCTTACCCTCACCTCCCTTGCCCCTCCACTTCCCCCTGCCTTAGCCTACCATTACCTGCCTGCCCTTCACTTACCTTCTCCTCACTTCCTTCTTCTTCATGCTCTTGGCTTTTGCTGCTATTCACACCAAATCTCAACACTTGCCTGCTCTGCTTGCTGCTCTGCCAAGTGCCTCTCAGCTCTGCTCACAACTTCACGCCCACTGCCTGCCCTTCTCTATTCCCCTCTCGTGCCCTTCAGGCTTCTGCTCCCCTTGCTGAGCAAGCCCGTGCCCGGTAGCTCCCCTTCAACCTCCTCCGCCCTTTGCCTTCCTCCAAGAGATGCTTGCTTCTGGCCAGCACTCCTGCCCGCTGCCTAGCCCACAGCCCGCATCTCCTGGGGAGACAGCAAGGTGGCCTGGAGCTGCCCACACCTCCTCCCGGGCACGGCTTCTCAGCTTTGCTTCAAGCCCACAAAAAACCCCAAGGAGCTCCTCTTACCTTTGGGCTCAGCTGCTTCTCCTCCCCCAGCCCCCTAAATCCCTCCCCGTAGCTCTCCCCAGCCCCTCCCACCCCCCAATGCTCCCTATAGCACCGTGTCCCCCCGTTACCCCCTCACAGCCCTCTGCTGCCCTAAATCCCGCTGTACCCACCCCTATCGCCCCATGTACCCCGATACCACAGCCGCTGCAGCCCCGCCTGCCTCCCTATCCCCCCCCCGCCTTCCCAGCCCCTCAGCCCAGCAGGCTTCCTTCCCTGTCCCGGTGCCGCTCTCCGTCCCTCCCGGCTCCGGCTCTGCTGTGCTCAGTACCGCTCCCGTCGTGCCGCGGTTCCGTCTCGGTGCTGCCCGGACCGCTCCGGCGCGCAGCGGCGGTGCGGGGCGGCCCGGGCTGCGGGAGCGCCGCCGCCTGAGGGGAGAAGAGCTCTGAGCCGGCTGTTAACGGCCGCTCCCGCGCGCCGCGCCTCAGCCAATCGGAGCCGGCGGCGCTGCCGCTGACCAACGAGAGCCCGAGTGCGGGAGGGACCGGCACCTGACCAATGACAGCCCGGGGGCCGGACGGACCGGCACCTGACCAATGACAGCCCGGGGGCCGGACGGACCGGCACCTGACCAATGACAGCCCGGGGGCCGGACGGACCGGCACCTGACCAATGACAGCCCGGGGGCCGGACGGACCGGCACCTGACCAATGACAGCCCGGGGGCCGGACGGACCGGCACCTGACCAATGACAGCCCGGGGGCCGGACGGACCGGCACCTGACCAATGACAGCCCGGGGGCGGTGCGGCGTGGCGCGGCGCTGTTGGTGGGAGGAGCGCGGGCAGGGGGCGGGGCCTCGGGGTGCGCCCTACTGCTATGGGGGTGGGAGATGGGACTGGGATTGACAGGTGGGAGATGGGGTTGGGATGTGGGGTTGGGAGCGAAGTTTGGAACTGGGCTTGGGAGCTGGGGTTGGGATGTTGGATGTGCATTGGGATGTGAAATGTAGGGTTGGGGTGTGGGGATATGGATATGGGGTGGATATGGAATGGGAGATAGGAAAATGGAATACATATGGGATGGGCTTGGGATGGACATGGGACCAACACTGAAGAAGGTGGGATGGATTGGGGATGAAATAGGGACGCGGGATGGGATCGGGATGATAGTGGCATGGGATAAGTAGATGGAATGGACATGGGATGCGTGTGGGGATAAGGATTCGGAATGGATATGGATATAGGGTTAGGGATGGGGATAGGATGTGGGGGTATGGATACGGGATGGGTTTGAGATGGCTGTGGGGTGGATATGATGGATATGGGATGGGATAAAGTTGTGGGATACGGACGAGGGATGGCTACGAGATGGGGCTGTAGTGGTTATGGGGCCATAGGGGCGATGGGGCCAGGATGCTGCAGTGACCTCTGTCCCCAGAGTTTACCCCCAGTGTGACACATGGAGCCCCACAGCCGCTCCTCTGCCCTTTATCACTTACATGGGGAGGACATCCCCCAACCCCCATGATCAAAAATAAACCTTAATTAGAAAAGTGAGGGGTGTCAACCCCGCCCCATGGGAACAATGTTTTCTGTGGCGTCTCCAGAGGGCTGCCCCAAACTCTGGGGGGTGTTCACAACTCTAGGATATGACACCACCAGGGTGCCATGAAGGTGTCCCAAGCTTTGGGGTGTGACACAGGGATGTCCCCAGTTTTGGTGGTGTGACATTGTCATGTGGTGTTCCCACTTCCCCGCGAAGTCCTCCAGGTGGTCACGGTGTCCCCAGCTTCGGCTCAATGTCCCCAGGGCTTTTTTTGTTCCCTCTGCATGACGGTGACACCCGGCGCCAGCTGCCAGGAGTGACGCCCAACGGTGATGACACCGCATCACGGCTGTGCCACGCTGGTGTCACACAGTCCCCTCTGGTGGTGGCACAGAGGTCACCACCGTGCGTGTCCCCGTCCTCATGGCAGACGATGGTGACAGCACCAGAGGACTCCGGTGTCACCGGATCCTGCGGTAGGCAGGTCTGGAGGGGTGACAAACAACAGTGAGAGGCTCAATGACAGCATGGTGACAACGTGGTGCCGCCTGTGCCTGCCCCCATGTGATGGTCAGAGTGCAGGGAAGGGTGTCACCCGTTAGATGGTGACGCACAAGTGATGGTGACACCAGATGACGGTAACAACAGTGACAGCCAGGGATGGGGACACTGCGTCACGGCTGTTCCACATCGAGGGCATCCTGTGTCACGGCGTCACCTGAAGACAGTGACACTCAGTGACACCCAATGGCATCCAGTGAAGGTGACACCCAACGATGGTGACACCAGCGAGCCCATGTCACACCTGCACCAGACCCCACGTGTCCCCTGACTGTCCCCAGCCCCCCTCCCTGTACCCCTCCTCATCACCTCTTCAATGAGGATGGCACCGTGCTGAAGTTGTGCCACCATGGCAGGGGGGACAGACATGGACAGCCAGGTGACAGCGTCCAGGAGCTGTAGGACGCTGATGGGGCTCTCGAGGTACGTTGGTACGGCCCCAGGTTCCACGGTTACGGTGACAGTGAGAACTTCGGGGACAGGTGGTTGTCCGGTGTCACCCGGTGGCCCTGGGGGGAGTTGTTTCCGTGGGGCTTTGCACAGGGATTGGTGGGAACCATCCATTTCTGAAAGGAAGTGGCAAAAAAAAAAAAAAAGAAAAGTGACAGAGTATTGATTTCAACGGAAACAGACATTTTTGGGGGCAATCCCACGGGGGACAAAGAGTGTGTTACTATGTGAGGTTGTCCTCAAAATCCCCTTTGGAGACCTCTGGAGGACTCCAGGAACCCGTGGGGACCCCAAGACACCCATGGGACATCTCCAGACCCTTCCAGAAGACAATAGGACCCTCTGAACCCACCTGAGGACCCCCCCACATTCCACAGGATCATTCTGGGACGTCTGCAGACCCTTCTGGATGAGTCCAAGGACCCCCTGCATCAATTTGAGGACCCCCTGGACCCTCCAAGTCCTCTCTGGGACATCCCCAGAGATGTGTCTGATGACGGGATGACTCCAGGACCACTCAGACCCACATGAGGACTCTCTGGACCCTACCAGACTCTACTGGGACATCTCCAGATCATCCCAGTGGCTCCTTGGAGCTCCTGGACCCATCCTGGGAGCTTCCAGATCCTTCCAGGGCCCCCCAGGACCATTCTTGGGACCCCCTGGACACCCTCAGGATCCCTCTGGGACATCTCCTGATCCTTCTGTATGAATCCAAGGACACCTTGGACCCACCTGGGGACCAACTGGATGCCCCAAACCCCTCTACAACATCTCCAGATTCTTCTGCATGCCTCCAGGGCTATATGGGGGGGGGGCTCGTGGGGAATCTATGAGGGGAAAGGTGTGAGTGGGGCTCCGGTGAGGTGGAAAGAGGGTCTGGAGGTGGAGAAAGGTTGGAAGGGGAAACTGAGGGATTGTGGAGGGCTTCTATGGCGTGGAAAGGGGCTCTGAGGATGGAGAGCGGGGGTTGTGAGGGGGAAAAGAGCAGAACGAGACTTCTGTGAGTGGAAAGGGTCCTGGGGATGAAGGGGTACGTTGTGCAGGGGAACTTGAGGGGTGGAAAGGGGGCTTTTGTAGGGCAGAAAGGGGGGTCTGGGAGTGGACGGGGGGTTGTGTGGGGGAAAAAAGGGGTGAGTTGGGTCTCTGTTGGGAGGAAAAGGGGTCTAGGAATGGAGAAGGGGTGGCAGAGGAAATCTGGAGGGTTGTGGGGGGCTTCTATGGGGTGGAAGGGGAGTCTGGGGGACACCTTAGGGAAATAGTGGGGGGGAGGAGAGTGGGATGTCTATGGGGTCGAAAAAGAGTCTGGGGGGAAACTTAGTGGCTTGTGGGGGGGAAAGGGGTGAACAGAATTTCTACAAAGCAGGAAGAGCATCTGGGGGTGGATGGAGGGGTGGGAGGGAAGAGCCAGGGGTTGTGCGAGGCTTCTATGGGGTCTGGCTGAGGGGGATTGGAGGTCAAAATGAGGGAATGACTGCAGGGGTCAGGGAGGAGCGCACCGGGGGTACAGGGGACTCTAGGGGTCAGAAAAAGGGGCCAGGAGGTGGGAGGAGAAGGGAGGACACGGGACCCTGGGGGTCAAATCGAGGGGAATGGGGGGTGGTAGGAGACTCTGGGGATCAGAATGGGGGAAGTGGAGGGGAGGGGCACCGGGGGGAGGAGAGGGGGTTCGGGGGTCAGATAGAGGAGACTGGGAAAGGGGGGGGACTCTAGGGAACAGAATGGGGAGACCGGTGGGAGGGTGGGGGGACACCAGGGATCAGAACGGGGGACTGGGGGGGGATGAGGGATCGGGGGGGGGGACGACCCGGGGATCAGAATGGGGGAGGCACAGAGGGGAGGGGTGGAAGAGGACTACGGCGATCAGAACGGGGGAACTGGAAGGGAGGGGGGCGGGGGGGGGGGTGTAACCCCGGGGGGCGCACAGAGGGACGGGGGGGGTGGGCGATCAGCGGCAGGGGGAGGGGGGGAGGGCAGCGAAAGACACGGGGTGGGGGAGGCGGCGAGACGCAGGGCAGCCGCCCCCGCCGAGGGAAGCCCCGAGCAGCACGGAGACCCCGCGGGGCCGAGGCAGAGCGGCACGCGGCCCCCCCGCCGCGGCGCCCCCCGAACACCCACCTGTAGGAGCCGAGGCGGCGCCCGGAGCCCCGAGGCGCCCCGCCCCGCTTCCGCACGGCCGCCTCCTCGGGTCGCGGCGTGATGACGTCACTCGGCGGGGACGGCGCGGCGCCGTAGCGACGGACCGGCGCCGAGGCGCTGAGGCGCTGAGGCGCTGAGGCGCCGTCGCCGTGGCGACGCCGTCGAGCGGCAGCGCTCCTGCGGGAGCCGCGCCGAGACGTGCGGCGTCTCCGGCTTCCCCAGCATCGCTGTCTCCAGGCCGATTCCGAGCTGCTGGCGCTTCTTGAAAGCCGAGCGCGCATCTCTGCCCGGTTTTCTCACGGCTCCTGCGGCGGCATCTCTGGCCGCTTTCTCCTCCAAGGAAGAACCGAGCGGTGGCCCGGCCGGGCTCGGTGCGTGGGATGTGAGAAGGGCACAGCCCGGAGCAGGACCTGAAGAACGAGCTCAGCTCACCGCTGGCGCGTGTTCTGTAGTCCCCCTGTTATCGATAAAATAATGGTCCAAAGGTTAAGGAGCCAATAATTGAATTTATTAATTATAAAGAACAAAGAACAAAGAGGCAATGCAGCGCTGGGCGACAGGGGACTCTGCGTTCCTCCAACTGCCGCGAGGTTTGAACCGGTCCCGGTCCTTTTATGCAGTTCGTCTTCCGTATTCGTGTCCTCCCGCATTCCTATCGTGGTGTACTCTGCGCATGATCCGGTTGTTGCTAGGGGGTCTTATTCTGCCTTTTGGTGGTCGTATGGGTTGAAGTAAGTAGTCTTCCTCCGTGTCCTTTTCTTGACCCCTTCTGGTGATTCCCATTTATGGTATGCTACCCGTATAGGCGAATTTTATTGGTACACACTGCGAGAATATCCCGCACGAGAGCAAACCAGAGAACAGGCCATGGCATGCCGAGGAAGCGCCCGACATTGGGAAGGCCTGACATCATCCCCCAGTGCTCTTTGTTTAACGATAACAACTTTAAAGAAAATCACCGTATCAATAGAACAAGGAGAGCACCGAGACACCTTGGAAACAACAGGATGACTACTGACTGGCACCAGATAACAAACAAATTAACAAGTAAATGGCAAATGTCAGCCTTCTGATAAGACCGCAAACCTGGAGCACCCAACCAGTGGGGAAGCAGGGCAGGAGGAATGCAAGGGGGAGAAAACAGGGTATACAGGCTGCCATGTTGTGTCCATAGGGGCGCTCCCGCTGGCGGGACGCCCGCCACTGCAATCGTGAATAAATTCTGCTTTTATCAGGGATACCGTCCTGACAAAAATTCTAAGCTTATTAGCTCTGGACAAACATTCTTGCTTTTTGACAATTTCCCCCCTTTTCTTTTATCGTTGAATGTTTGTCCTCCAATTTTTTACAATCCTCCTTTTATGATTATGGAATATCACACTCTCTCCATTTACAATTTCTCTATTTCCCTCTGCGGCGTCGTTTGCATTAAGATTAGCAATTTCGTGGTGTCAAACCGCTTCTTTATCAGTTGTGATAAATATTTAATTATACATGGTCCAAATATTAGCCCCAGAATAATCGTGATCAAGGGTCCAGCCAGAGCAGACAGTAAAGCAGTGAGCCATGGTGATACGTTAAGCCAACCCTCATACCAGGATCTTCCTATTTCCCTATCCCTTTTTCGTTGTTCCAATCTTTTACGAAGTTCAGCCATGGAATCTTTAACTACCCCGGTATGATCAACAAATGAACAACATTCTTCTTGGAGTGCTATGCACAGTCCTCCTTCTTTTAGGAATAGGAGGTCTAATCCTCTTCGATTTTGTAATACCACCTCTGACAATGATTTGACCGAAGTTGTCAACTTATCAATTGATTGTTCTATTCTGTCTAGATCTTCATCTACAGCTTGTTGTAAACCCTGTTTCTCAGTATTTTTGACGAGTGAGGCTATGCCGGTCCCGGCACCCACACCTCCAGCAATCAAGAGGGTTGCTAAAGTAATTGTTGTTATAGGCTCTCTTTTCTGTCTGGTGAGGCTCCCCTCCAGTTGATACATAACCTCTTCATCAGAATGATACATTAACCGTGGGATAAGTACTACTTGTATACAAAATTCAAATCTATTAAATACCTCTAATGATATACATGGTGTCATTCCGACGTCTGAACATACCCACTTTGCACCTGCTGTGGGGATTAACCATTTAAATTTTGCATTCGTTTTGTTTGCTATTCTACTTCTAGATATTGTGCTGTTACAAAGACTTTTATATTGTTCTGGTACGGTTCCAATACACTTTCCTTTCCCTGTGACATGCTGTATAGTCAACCCCTGGGTGTAATTACTATTCCATGGGCACGCAATAGGATTCGTTCCATTATTCCATGTGACCCTGCCTAGTTCCCCTATTGCCTCATAATAAGGTGGTCTAACACTATAGCACAACCAACATTCGTTAGTTAAGTTTGGTTGTGTTTTATTCAGGGCGGCATATGCAGCTTGCATAATGCCCCATAGTGGATCACTGAGTGTAGGTGGCTTTGTCTTATACCTTCGACCTTTACTATTAGGGGTAATTATCGATGTAGGAACAGCAGGTGGCGGGGTTCTTTTGGTAGAAGGGGGTGGTGCCAAAACTATATTTGGGCCCATAGGCAGTGGGGAATCATGTGGCATACTTCTTTTTGCTATTCTAAATATACCACCTCTATCTGGACCCTCCTCCCAAAATCTGATTCCCCACATCCTTCCCACTAACCACACATCATCTCTAGGGTTTCTAATTGTTATATTGAGTACATCACAACAGGTACAAATGCCTCCCCGTCCGAAACCTCCTTGTGAGCATTGGGGTAAGGCAGGGGTACAACTCGTGGAATCCCATCGTATTTCTATATGAGGGTCACTGGGAGACATTGGCCATCCGGATGCCCATGTTTCACAACCCCAATACCCACAAAAATAATGATTAGGTAAGTTACACCAATTCCGTCCTCTATTAGAGGCAGGGCAAACGTAAACCTCCGAACACCCCCTGCCCGATCCCATTATCAGATCATCCATTGGGATAGTGAAATTTACACTGGTTTGGTTTGTACAGGTTTGTAAGGGGCGGTCCGGTTGTTGTATATTAAATAATTCCCATATCATGGGCTCGTGTGGATTGCTGGCCTGTACCCCTGGGAGTAGAACAGATGTACAGACCAAAATGATTGTCTTTGGGGTCAAGTATCGTTCCTTCACCCGAGGTCCATCTCTGCCTCGCCTGTCAACTGGGTTGCAGCCAGCTACAGGGGTCTTTATCTTCTCGGCAGCAGAGGACCTACTCGAAGGTGGACTTTTCCCCATCACAGTCTGTTTTATTCACTATTGAATCCCTTGGGGTAATCTAGGCCCTTGTCCACAGAGTGTCTCTGGAGTTTGATTCCGGAGCCTTTTCAACAATCGGCCAACCCTTACAGCCGTGTACCCGTTGTATTCAGGGCAGGCTTGGTAGGCTGATCTCACTTAGTGTTCCGTTTCTATCCGTAAACGCAAACCCCTTTTCCACACTTAACAACTTTCCACAAAAAATACCAAATTAGTGACAAGATTAATGCTATTACAAACCCTATTAAGCACTGTACAGCAAAAGGCAGGTGTTCAAACCGTGCCCCAACCATTTAGCTTCTTCAGAAGAACTGAGGTTTCTCCACCAGAGGGATCATATTGGTTTCTTCTGTTCAACTGTTTTACGCTGTTGTCTTTGCAGAAGTCCCTGTGGCAAAATAAATTCCCCCGTTTAAGTTTTGTTTATCTTGATTTTCTGGACAGCTTCACCTTTAAATCCCCCGCTGGACTAGTAACTTCCCATTCATTGTTGTTTACTGGTCCTTTAATATGGCTGGCGTGCGTCCATCCTTTTTCTGCAGTTCGAACTGCTGTATTGGTAGTTAAAAGCACCAAATAAGGTCCCTCCCAACGGGGCTGTAAAGTGGCTTCTTTCCATGATTTTATAAGAACCCAATCTCCTGGTTTAACCTGGTGTAATCTAATATCAAGGGGAGGCCTTTGGGTCATCTGACCTTTTTCCCACAACCCTTGTCTATATCTCATTAGTTCACTGACATAGATATTAATGGTCTTATCTATGATACTGGGATGATCAACAGGAACCCCTGCATCGTAGGGCATTCCATATAACATTTCGAAGGGAGATATTCCTATATCGGCCCTAGGTTGCGCCCTAATGTTTAATAATGCTAAAGGAATGCACCTTATCCACGAGAGTTTGGTTTCTAATGTTAGTTTAGCCAATTGCTTTTTCAGCTCTCCATTCATCCGTTCCACCCGTCCCGAGCTTTGGGGATGCCAAGGAGTATGTTCTTCCCATTTCATTCCCAAGGCTTCCGCCAGGTTCTTTATAATTTTAGATGTCAAATGGGGGCCTTGATCAGAGTCGATAACTTCAGTGACCCCATATCTAGGGATTATTTGTTCTAAAAGGACCTTCACCACGGTTTGGGCAGTTGCTCTCGAGGTAGGGAAGGCCTCAATATAGTGGGTAAGGTGGTCCACAATGACTAAGACATATTTGTAACGTCCTACTTTGGGAAGTTCCGTGAAGTCAATCTGGACTCGGGAGAATGGTCTTACTGCTAAGGGTCTTCCACCCATGGGGACCCGCCTTTGTACGGCTCTATTAATCCTCAAGCATATGGGACATCCTTGAGTGATCTTTTTCGCTAAATCGTGAAGGCCTATAGTCATATACTTGGTAGCAAAGTGATCTACCAGACCTTGGCTTCCCCAATGGGTTTGTTTATGTAGATTGGTCAAAATATTAAAGGCTATCGATTTTGGTAGGACTTCCCTTCCATCTGATAGATACCACTTCCCTTCCTCACTTTTAGTTACTTCCATTTGGGTAAGTTTCTGTTCTTCCTTGGGGGTGAACACGAGAGGTGCTAGTCTTAGTTCCGTACGCCGTGGTTCTCCTTCTGTTAGTACTAATATACGCAAAGCAGCTTGTTTAGCCTCTTGGTCTGCCATGTTATTTCCCCGTGTCTTATAGTCAATTCCTTTTTGATGGCCCCTTAAATGTACTACGGCTATTTTAAGCGGTCCCCTTAATGCTTGTAACACTTCTCTTATTAATTCCTGGTGTATTAAATCTTTCCCTTGGGAGTTAATTAATCCCCTCTCCTCCCAGATTTTTCCAAAGGTGTGTATTACTCCATAACTATATTTAGAATCGGTATATATTGTTCCTGATTTTCCTTCCAGCCTTCTCAAGGCCTGTAGGACTGCATATAGCTCACAGGCTTGTGCTGACCAAGAGGGACTCAGTGGTCCAGATTCCAGTACCCTCAACGTTTTCCCGTTTATCGGTGCATATCCTGATTTCCTTTTTCCATCTATTACCCTAGAAGACCCATCCACAAAAATTCTTTCTCCTTCATCTAATTCTTCCTCTTCTAGATCTGGTCTAATCTTTGTTTGATTTTCTATAGTTTGGAGGCAATCATGTAATAGTTGTGATTCCTCGGGTCGACCATATAGAAATTGTGCAGGGTTCTGCAGGCTAGTAGTTTCGAGGGTTAAATTCAGTGCCTCTAGCAAAATACCCTCGTATTTCAACAAACGAGAGTCTGAGATCCACTTTTCAGCTTTTTGTTGTAAAACACTTTGGATATTGTGGGGAGACAACACCCTTATATCGCTATTAAAGGTAATTTTCCTAGCCTCTTCTACTAGAACAGCACATCCCACTATTGCCTGCAGACAAGTGGGCCATCCGCTACTCACTGGGTCTAATAGTTTTGAAAAGTACCCTATAGGCTTTTTCTTCCCAGCCCATTCCTGGGTCAAGACCCCATAGGCTGTCCCGTCATCTACATTGATAAACAAATAGAAAGGTCTCTTAAGATCAGGAAGGCTCAAAACAGGGGCATTGATTAGATCTTCTCGCAATGCCTGCCACTTCCTTTCATCATCTTCGCCCCAAGTTACCCATCCCTCTGGGGTTAACTTTTGATATAAAAATTTTACCTTCCTACTGTAGTTCTCAATCCATTGCCTACAATATCCTACTAGCCCCAATATTTGTCTTATCTGTCTTTTACTTTGGGGAGGTGGCAAGGATAATATCCCTTTTATTTTTTCTTGATCTATCTTCTTTTCCCCTTTATTAATATAGTGACCTAAATACCTGACTTCTTCTTCTACAAACTGTAATTTTGTCTTTGAAACTTTGAGGCCTTTTAACCCTAGAAAACTGAGAAGTTTGATACTTTCTTCTCTAACCCGTTCCTCCTCTTTTCCTGCAATTAGCAAGTCATCCACATACTGGATAAGGGTGATTTCTGGAGCTGGTTGATATTCTTGTAAAATCTGTTCTAGGGCCTGCCCGAATAAATTTGGGGATTCGGTAAAGCCCTGTGGTAATACTGTCCACCTCAACTGTTGTTTCCTCCCTGTGTCCGGGTCTTCCCATTCGAAGGCAAAATAATCCCGGCAAGACTCATCTAGGGGGCAGGCCCAGAATGCATCTTTTAAATCAATTACACTATACCATAAATTTTCAGGGCCTAATTTGCTCAACAGGGTGTAAGGATTAGCAACTACAGGGAAGCGAGAAATGGTTCTTTTATTTATTTCTCGCAAGTCATGTACCAGGCGATACGTGCCATTAGGCTTTTTAACCGGCAATATGGGAGTATGGAATGGGGACATACAGGGTCCCAATAACCCTTGCCTTATGAGTCTTTCTATTTCTGGCTTTAGGCCTCTCCTCCCTTCCAGCGAGATGGGATACTGTTTTATTTTTATAGGGGTGGAAGAGGACTACGGCGATCAGAACGGGGGAACTGGAAGGGAGGGGGGTGGGGGGGGTGTAACCCCGGGGGGCGCACAGAGGGACGGGGGGGGTGGGCGATCAGCGGCAGGGGGAGGGGGGGAGGGCAGCGAAAGACACGGGGTGGGGGAGGCGGCGAGACGCAGGGCAGCCGCCCCCGCCGAGGGAAGCCCCGAGCAGCACGGAGACCCCGCGGGGCCGAGGCAGAGCGGCACGCGGCCCCCCCGCCGCGGCGCCCCCCGAACACCCACCTGTAGGAGCCGAGGCGGCGCCCGGAGCCCCGAGGCGCCCCGCCCCGCTTCCGCACGGCCGCCTCCTCGGGTCGCGGCGTGATGACGTCACTCGGCGGGGACGGCGCGGCGCCGTAGCGACGGACCGGCGCCGAGGCGCTGAGGCGCTGAGGCGCTGAGGCGCCGTCGCCGTGGCGACGCCGTCGAGCGGCAGCGCTCCTGCGGGAGCCGCGCCGAGACGTGCGGCGTCTCCGGCTTCCCCAGCATCGCTGTCTCCAGGCCGATTCCGAGCTGCTGGCGCTTCTTGAAAGCCGAGCGCGCATCTCTGCCCGGTTTTCTCACGGCTCCTGCGGCGGCATCTCTGGCCGCTTTCTCCTCCAAGGAAGAACCGAGCGGTGGCCCGGCCGGGCTCGGTGCGTGGGATGTGAGAAGGGCACAGCCCGGAGCAGGACCTGAAGAACGAGCTCAGCTCACCGCTGGCGCGTGTTCTGTAGTCCCCCGGGTGCTGCAGAGCTGCGCTGGACTCGCTGAGCAGCACGGCGTGGTGCGGGGATGTAAGAGCACACAGGTGCTCGGTAGACTTGCTGGGGCAGGGAGCTCTCACTGATGCTAAACTTGCTGAAACGAAGTGGCTCGTTCAGGACACGTGCCTGAAACAAATGCTGGTTCTCTAGGCAGAGCAGCCGGACAGACCTGTCAGCACTGGGAATTAAGCACGGCAGTGAGATGAGGCCAGTGATGCGTTCATGTAAGAGCAAGAGGTGCTTTGGAATGCCTTTATGGCTGCACAGCTCCTCGGGAAGCAGTTACACCTGCCGGCTCAATAAGAGCTGTCCCTTAGATGCTGTGCTGTGCAGCTGTGGAGCCCTTGCCCACCTGCACTGCATCTTTTAGATGCGTCATTGAGAGGAATTGAACCAGCGAGACTTCAGGGCTGAGCTCTAGGAATGGAAACTCCCTCAACTTTTGGAAGAGACCGGGTTTCTAAGGTCTTAAGACCTGGAGCTGGCAGAGCACACCCCTCTCTGCCTTTCCCCCGACTGGTTTTTGGGAGACAGCACATGGACACCCCTACAAGAAGTCTCAGGGTGTTTCCTTCTGACGCTGCTATTATGGAAGTAAGAATACATTCCTGGCTCCATTCTGCTCTTGTGTCAGAAGGCAGAGATTTAAGCTGCCTAAAAGCACTTTTCCACAGAGGTTCCCACAGAAAGAAGGCATCCAACGTCTTCCTGTAGCTACGGAGACTCTGACTTCTCAACCCTTTCCAGGTATGTTTTACTGCCTCTTTCCACATTCAGAAATGGCAGCTGTGCAGAAAAACATGCAGCAGGTCCTGCAGTGTGGGCCAGCGGGGAGTTTTACCCCGTCTCCTCCCTGATGTCAATCTGAAGTGATGTCCTTTAGTCTTCAGTATAACAAAAACATTCTGTGACCGTGCTTGAAGACAGTCTCTAATGGATGTTCTTCCCTGGTCAGCTGGCTGCCTTAGTTTGGGCCCTGATGGCAATGATGTGGTGATGGCAAGCTTAGTTCTGCTGTTTTCTCCTTGTCAGAATACTCTGACTTTTGAAGGAAGCAGCTTCTTGTTTCCTGCATTCCTGCCTTCCTGCCTTCCTTGCTTCCTGCCTTCCTGCCTTCCTGCCTTCCTTGCTTCCTTCCTCCCTTCCTTCCTGCCTTCCTGCCTTCCTTGCTTCCTTCCTCCCTTCCTGCCTTCATCCTCCTTCCTTCCTCCCTTCCTCTTTATTTTAATTCATTTGGAATATCTATATTCCATACAGATGTTTTAAAAATCATCATTTGTAGTGCTGAAAACTTTTTTAGAAAACAGTTAAAAAGGTATGATAAGGATGTTAAAGAAAGAACCCTCTGTGCTGTTGACCAGGGATGAACATAAAAACAGCTCCCAGTAAATGTACAGGCAGCTGATGTGACTGCCTCTGTCCTCAGCAGCTTGCTCAAAGGAACCCCACAAAGCATTTCAGCGCTGGGCTGCTGAGGGAAGCTGTCAGAAGAGGAGCACTGTGTCCTCTTGCAGAGGACCGGGATGCTTTTACAGCCGACTGACTGACGGCTGCTTTGGTTGTGGCCACAGCTCCTGAGGAGTGCAGCAGTGCTGAGAGCTGAGAGGAAACAGGGGAATGTTGCACCTCCTGGAGGATGCTGAGAAATCAGTGGCCTAGGGCAGGTGCTGGAGAGGAGCTGCAGGGTGCTGTCATGGCAGCTGGGCACTGCTGGCAGCACAACGGACTGTGCCTCTGCTAAGGCGACTGCAGTCACAGAGCGAGCAGTGACAGCAGGCATACGAGGCTTGCAGCACTGCCTTCCTCCCATCTCTCTCCACTTTCAGATTCTCGGCCCAGCCCACAAAGCAAAATGAAGTAGAGGAGGCAGGAAATGTGCTCATAGTTCTTGCTTGGTTCCTATTGCAGAGCAAATGATTGCCTGCTGTCCGGTAAAGCTCACGCAGAAGCACTGATGCTTTTGCATAATGAACTGCCACCCTTGTCCCCTGCCCGAGCCGGGACGTAGGGCACCCGCAGCCTCTGGGCAGCCTGGGCCAGGGCCTCGCTGCCTCTGGGGGAGGGATTTCCTCTACACATCGACCTCAGTTCCCACTCTTGGAGTTCAAAGCCATTCCCACACGACCTGTGGCTGTCTGCCAATGCCAAGTGGC
This sequence comes from Phasianus colchicus, assembly GCF_987193195.1. Taxonomy (NCBI): domain Eukaryota; kingdom Metazoa; phylum Chordata; class Aves; order Galliformes; family Phasianidae; genus Phasianus; species Phasianus colchicus. Next base: position 319,656 of record NC_143474.1, on the reverse strand, counting down.
ACACAAGGTCTGGCAGTGGACCATGACAACAGTACAGCGTGGACAACTGTGATGGTACTTTCTATTTATTGGCACAGCACAGGCTGGAAAGCCCCGGTTGATGCCAGCTGTGGTTCTCTGGCTGTCAGATGATGCCCCCAAACCCACACACGGGGTGCTCCCAGCTCCTGACTGATGGTGGAGAAGTGGGAGGGCAGAAGTGATGCTGGGGGAGGAAGGGGCGGGGGTCAGGGGGCCGCTGTGCCTGTCATACTTCCCCCAGGCAGTGGTTTGACAGGTGTTACGTGATGCCCCCCCTGAGGGGGCCGCTCCCACCTCTTGATGGATGGTGGAGAGGAGTGGGAGGGCAGAGGTGTTGCTGGGAGGGCTGGGGGCTGCAGGGCCTGATATGCTTCCCCCTGGCATTCTGGGTGGTTTTTGGGGTCTTGGATAATGGCCCCAAACTGGCTGTTGGATAATGACCCCGAACTGACGACCTACGGGGGCCACTCGCACCTCCTGAAGGATGGTGGAGGGGAGTGGGAGGGTGGTGATGATGCCCAGGGGACGGGGGGCTGCTGGGCCAGTTGGCTTCCCCCAGGCAGCGCTTGTCTGTCGGCTGGACAGTGTCCCCAAGTCTACGCTCTGCTGGGCTCGCTTCCATCCCCTGATGGATGCTGGAGGGGAGAGCGAAGGCAGAGGTGGTGCTGGGGGCTGCCAGGCCTCTCAAGCTTCCCCGAGGATGTGGCTGCCGCCAGGCTGACACCCTGAGGGACCGCTCCCGACCCCCGAAGGATGGTGATGGGGGACGGGGGGGGGGTCTTGATGCCCAGGGCGGCTGGGGGGCTGCTGGGCCTGTTGCTCATCCGCCAGGGTGCCGTTGTTTGGGTGCCGGCCGATGAGCACAAGTTTCCAAGCCAAGGGGGTTCCTCCCGTCCCCTGAAAGATGGCGGTGGGGGACGGGGGGTGGTGTTAATGCCCCCCGGGCTGCAGAGCCTGGGCTGGTGGGCTGTGGGGCCCGAGGCGGGGGCAGCTGAGCCTGGCTGCTGTCAGGTCTGGCAGGGGCCGCCCTGGTGGTGCCATCCGGCCGCTGGGCAGGTGGTCACGGCCGTTGGCATCATGTCCATCTGCCAGGCCCCTTGAGGAGAGCAGGACGAGGGCAAACTGTGGCCGCGGACATCGTGCTGGGCTCCATCAGCTGCAGCGAGGCGCCTGCGGAGAGAGGAATGTGCTGAGGGCACAGGAGAGCCCCTGCTCTCCTTCCTCAAAGGCAAAGAGCCTGTTTCAGGCCCAGCACTAAGAATGGGCTGCAGGAACGGCCGTGCCAATTCAAACATCTGATAGCGTAAATCTCAGACCACGTTAGCCAACAACTAACCGGCCTCTGTGCTGCTGGAACTACAAGTGCCTCCGGGCTCACAGCAGCCGCACAGTAAAGAGTTGGGCAGGATGGGGGTGGGGGTGAACAACAACTCACTGGTTTCTCTGCCTCCATCGCCGGATAAGCAGACAGAACGTTATCATGGCTGCCAGCATGGAAACCAGGAAAGCTGCAGTCAGTGCCAGGCAGCACTTCAGTAACACTTGATCTTCTGTGGTGTTTGCACGTCCTTCATCTTCCACACCTGGAGGAACAATGTGCGCACTGCTGTGTCTCGTGCCCTACTGGCAGTCTCACAAGAGGTCTGACATGGCCAAAAATGTTGTCTTGCATTTTGTTGGCCTCCAGGAACACGTGAAAATCCTCGGGCTGCAATGCTTCCCTGATTCCAGCCAAGCAAAGGGAACTCCCTAAGGCGCTGCACATCAAGGCACTCTGGAACCTCTTTTTGGCCTCTCAGCTTTGTTTACACTCTGGCTCTGCCACGGTCCAGACCTTCCTGGGCCATGGATTTGCTCCTTCTTCTCCATCACGCTCTAAGACTCCTTTTGCACTCGCCCACCCCCGCCTCCTGAGGCTGGGTAGTTGTCTGACTAAATCTCACTAGAGCAGAAGGAGAGCGTGTGGATCTGTTTAATCAGGGTACAGACAGAAATACACTCACCACGTGCTTCCTTCTTCATGATTCTCATCAATAAATGGGACAGTCTCTTGGAATATTTTCCATCTATCCATGCCACTTTCCATCCGCCAGGACCTTAACAGAAAGCATTAAGATAAATCTCAGAGAAACAAAGCATTGAACTGAGCGGTCTCTTCGGTGAAGTCAACAAAGACAACAGCCACCCTGGGATGCTTGTGGGGCTCCAGCACAGGAAGCGGCCGAGGATTTGGCACAGCCTTCCCTGGAAGCAATTCTGCACCCAAAGCATGAGGAGAACTTCCCACCACACACTGCAATCTACACAGCTGCACAAGAGCATCACTGAAGAGCAGATGGTGCCAGGGGATCGTGTGAGGACAGGGCACGCACATGCAGCTGTGCATTCTCACTCACACCTGCAGACATGCCTGGCTGACAGCAGGACTGTGAGCTGGCATCTCTCAAAGGAAGCAAAACTCATGGCATACCAATACGAGTTGCTGGGGCTTCTGTCCTGGAGCTCAGCTGGGAAGCTGGAGACCATTCGACTCCACCCGCACCTGTACACAAACACAGAGCAGCTCCTGTCAGACATGGCCAGGTACTTGTTCAGACTGCAATGCCAGGTTTGCTCCACAGCGCTCTTCTCTCCCTGCTACACAGCAGCAGCTGGCAAATAGCTGCTGGGTGCCTGCAGCAGCACCGTGCCAGTCCAAGAAGGAACCATGTGTGGAACTGTCTGCAGAAGGGAAGGGGCTGCAAGGGGAAGGGAAGATCTAAAGGCCCTTTCCTTTGGGATAGCCCATCGGAGGCTTATGGAGCAGATTATGCTGAGCCTTTGGCAAGACACTGCTTACAGGCGCAGCTGTAAGGAGAAACATTGCCATGGTGTGTTGTGATCTCTCTCTTCCTTAGGGACCTGCAGTGACTGGAAGGGGCTCAGCTGACGACGTGGCACCCAGACTTGGGTCGAAAGTTGCCAAGCTGGAGAGGTGGGCAGTTGGCTGGCACCCAGGCTTCTTGTGGAGTAGAAATCACCGGGCAGCGAAACGCTGAAGCCTTCCTGAACTACCACAACCACATGTGAGCAGAGAGCGTGAGATGAAGGCTGGTGACTTACCCCTGGCATCCAGCCCAGGCTCAGGACCAGGATTCGGCTCTGGTAATTCACCAAGAGGACCTGCAGGCACAGAGGTGATCAGACACAAGTGAGGAGAGCTTCCACTGCACCTTGGGGCCTGGGGTTTTTTTCTGCAGTGACCTGCGAGGACTGGCTGCAGGTCAGGGAATGACATGGCCCAAACAGCAAACGTAGAGGTTCTCTCCTCCAAAAAGTGGCAAGGGCTGCCTTCCCACAGATACGTGACAACTCTCCAAATAAAGAAATACTCAGGACTGATCTGTGTACAGCCTTTGAGGCACAAAGAGACTTGAAAGACCCTTGGAGGTTCCTGAGTACCCAAATAAACTATGACGGCACGAACTTTTCTGCCTTCAAGGAAGCAGACACTCACAACTTACCTCTGGGTTTCCCCTGAGGCACAAAAGTAGTCATCGCCCGACCGTCTGCATATGGAGCACCATCATCTAGAATCAAGAACAGAAGAGGGATGTTCCCATGGCATGTTGTCATCTCCTCCCTTAGTGATGGGGGAGGGCTCAGCTAATGGGATGGCAGACTCAGGCCGTGACTGCCAAAGCTACAGGGTGACCTGGAGCCTGGCACTGGGCAGCTCCCCGAAGCTCTCCAGGCCATGTGCGACAGCGCTCCGGGACTGTGTGGACGAGCACACCAAGTAAAGACACCTGAAGCCATCTGGGCTCCAGCCGGGGGTCTCTGCTGGGAACCAGGATTCATCTATGGGGAGCACCGGGAAGCCGGAGCAGAAATGCTCCCGCTTTTCCCAGCACACATCTTCTGAGCTCCCCCTCGGTCACCCCCGGGCGAAGAGCGTGCTCAGCCAGCAGCAGAGCCACGGCCCGGCACGGCTGGAGCCAGCCCTGCAGAGCACTGCTTCCTCACGCCCTCGCCCGGCTCCTGCGCTGCTGCCTGTCCCCCCATCCCAACACCCCCACGGAAGGCAGCCCCAGGGCAGCACACGGGGACAAGAGCCCGGAGCTCTCGCCCTCGCCGCCACTCGGTTTTGGCCCCATCTCTGCCCACCCACCTGCTGCTGGCGCTCGCCACGGAGCAGCACAAGTCTCCTGGGAACATATGGCCATGAGGAGGAGGAGGAGAGCAAGGCGGGCAGGGGCCGTGGCCCCCCACACTCGTGCCATGCTGCCACCACCACCGCTGCAGCCACAGCGAGTGCTGCTGGGCGGCACAGAACGCCTGGGGCACACGCTGAGCATTGTGAGCTCACGGCACCAGGCGGGGCGTTGTGACCCCACGTCCCCACGATGCACATCTGTTCCGCCACCAGGGCCAGCTTCCCCCTGGGCTTGCTGTGTGTGCTGTCGTGCTGGGGAGGATTCCCAGGCATCTAGAGCAGCAGGAGACCACTGATGTCACATGGACAGCACGGAAATGGGGAATGGCTCGGCTGGGAGGGGACATTAAAGAGACAGAGACGCTGTCAAAGGAGAAAGAAAATCACTTCAGTGTTGTTTTGACTGCTTCATGCAGATCCAGAGATTCACTTTTCTCTTTTAATGCCCAAACAGAAGCCGGTTCTTCAGTGACATTTCCCCTTCAACCCTCCCACCCCACCCACTCTCCCCTCCCCTCACCCCTACCTCTCATTTTCTCCTTCCTCTCCTCTCCCCTCTCCTCCCCTCCTTCGCTTTCCCTCCCCTCCCCTCCCCTTCCCCCTCTTTTCTCCCTTTCCCCTCCCCTTCCCCCTTGCCTTCTGCCAAACTTACCTCTCCTGCTCTTCACTGAATTCTTCTGGATTCCCTTGCCTTGCTTTCCTTTGCAACGCTATGCATTGCTCTCTCCATATTTCTTGCCAGCCATTCTTTTCTTAGCTCTTATTCTTCACTTTTTACTTGGCTTTTTTCTTCTATTCTCTTTGCCTTTCTTCTCTTTTCTTCTTTTAGTCCTTTTTCCTCTTTTCATATATTATTTTCTCTCTCTTCTTTTTTTTTCTCCTTTTATTTTTTTTCTTTTTCATTTTTCTTTTTTGTTTTTTCCATTAAATACATTTTTTCTTTTTTCATTACTCTTTTTCTTTTATCTTTCTTAATTTCTTTTTTTGCTCTTTTTGTCATTTTTTTCTGTTTTCTCTTTTCATCTTTTCTTCTTATTTTTATTATATATTCTTTTTTCTTTTCTCTATTTTGTCTCTTTCTTTTTCCTTTTTCCTTTTTCTATTTTTTCATCTTTTTTTCTTTGTTTTCTTTTTTATTTTTCTCTTTTTTTTCCTCTTTTTCCCATTTCCTTTAATCTTTTTTCGGTTTTTTTTTCCCTCTGAATTTTCTCCTCATTTTTTCCTCTTTTTTCTTTCTCTTTTTTTTTTCTGATTTTAATCATAAGTTTTCCTTTAACCCTCCCCTCAACCCCCCCTCCCCTCCTCTTCTCCCATCCCCTCTTTTCTCCCTTACCCTCACCTCCCTTGCCCCTCCACTTCCCCCTGCCTTAGCCTACCATTACCTGCCTGCCCTTCACTTACCTTCTCCTCACTTCCTTCTTCTTCATGCTCTTGGCTTTTGCTGCTATTCACACCAAATCTCAACACTTGCCTGCTCTGCTTGCTGCTCTGCCAAGTGCCTCTCAGCTCTGCTCACAACTTCACGCCCACTGCCTGCCCTTCTCTATTCCCCTCTCGTGCCCTTCAGGCTTCTGCTCCCCTTGCTGAGCAAGCCCGTGCCCGGTAGCTCCCCTTCAACCTCCTCCGCCCTTTGCCTTCCTCCAAGAGATGCTTGCTTCTGGCCAGCACTCCTGCCCGCTGCCTAGCCCACAGCCCGCATCTCCTGGGGAGACAGCAAGGTGGCCTGGAGCTGCCCACACCTCCTCCCGGGCACGGCTTCTCAGCTTTGCTTCAAGCCCACAAAAAACCCCAAGGAGCTCCTCTTACCTTTGGGCTCAGCTGCTTCTCCTCCCCCAGCCCCCTAAATCCCTCCCCGTAGCTCTCCCCAGCCCCTCCCACCCCCCAATGCTCCCTATAGCACCGTGTCCCCCCGTTACCCCCTCACAGCCCTCTGCTGCCCTAAATCCCGCTGTACCCACCCCTATCGCCCCATGTACCCCGATACCACAGCCGCTGCAGCCCCGCCTGCCTCCCTATCCCCCCCCCGCCTTCCCAGCCCCTCAGCCCAGCAGGCTTCCTTCCCTGTCCCGGTGCCGCTCTCCGTCCCTCCCGGCTCCGGCTCTGCTGTGCTCAGTACCGCTCCCGTCGTGCCGCGGTTCCGTCTCGGTGCTGCCCGGACCGCTCCGGCGCGCAGCGGCGGTGCGGGGCGGCCCGGGCTGCGGGAGCGCCGCCGCCTGAGGGGAGAAGAGCTCTGAGCCGGCTGTTAACGGCCGCTCCCGCGCGCCGCGCCTCAGCCAATCGGAGCCGGCGGCGCTGCCGCTGACCAACGAGAGCCCGAGTGCGGGAGGGACCGGCACCTGACCAATGACAGCCCGGGGGCCGGACGGACCGGCACCTGACCAATGACAGCCCGGGGGCGGTGCGGCGTGGCGCGGCGCTGTTGGTGGGAGGAGCGCGGGCAGGGGGCGGGGCCTCGGGGTGCGCCCTACTGCTATGGGGGTGGGAGATGGGACTGGGATTGACAGGTGGGAGATGGGGTTGGGATGTGCGGTTGGGAGCGAAGTTTGGAACTGGGCTTGGGAGCTGGGGTTGGGATGTTGGATGTGCATTGGGATGTGAAATGTAGGGTTGGGGTGTGGGGATATGGATATGGGGTGGATATGGAATGGGAGATAGGAAAATGGAATACATATGGGATGGGCTTGGGATGGACGTGGGACCAACACTGAAGAAGGTGGGATGGATTGGGGATGAAATAGGGACGCGGGATGGGATTGGGATGATAGTGGCATGGGATAAGTAGATGGAATGGACATGGGATGCGTGTGGGGATAAGGATTCGGAATGGATATGGATATAGGGTTAGGGATGGGGATAGGATGTGGGGGTATGGATACGGGATGGGTTTGAGATGGCTGTGGGGTGGATATGATGGATATGGGATGGGATAAAGTTGTGGGATACGGACGAGGGATGGCTACGAGATGGGGCTGTAGTGGTTATGGGGCCATAGGGGCGATGGGGCCAGGATGCTGCAGTGACCTCTGTCCCCAGAGTTTACCCCCAGTGTGACACATGGAGCCCCACAGCCGCTCCTCTGCCCTTTATCACTTACATGGGGAGGACATCCCCCAACCCCCATGATCAAAAATAAACCTTAATTAGAAAAGTGAGGGGTGTCAACCCCGCCCCATGGGAACAATGTTTTCTGTGGCGTCTCCAGAGGGCTGCCCCAAACTCTGGGGGGTGTTCACAACTCTAGGATATGACACCACCAGGGTGCCATGAAGGTGTCCCAAGCTTTGGGGTGTGACACAGGGATGTCCCCAGTTTTGGTGGTGTGACATTGTCATGTGGTGTTCCCACTTCCCCGGGAAGTCCTCCAGGTGGTCACGGTGTCCCCAGCTTCGGCTCAATGTCCCCAGGGCTTTTTTTGTTCCCTCTGCATGACGGTGACACCCGGCGCCAGCTGCCAGGAGTGACGCCCAACGGTGATGACACCGCATCACGGCTGTGCCACGCTGGTGTCACACAGTCCCCTCTGGTGGTGGCACAGAGGTCACCACCGTGCGTGTCCCCGTCCTCATGGCAGACGATGGTGACAGCACCAGAGGACTCCGGTGTCACCGGATCCTGCGGTAGGCAGGTCTGGAGGGGTGACAAACAACAGTGAGAGGCTCAGTGACAGCATGGTGACAACGTGGTGCCGCCTGTGCCTGCCCCCATGTGATGGTCAGAGTGCAGGCAATGGTGTCACCCGTTAGATGGTGACGCACAAGTGATGGTGACACCAGATGACGGTAACAACAGTGACAGCCAGGGATGGGGACACTGCGTCACGGCTGTTCCACATCGAGGGCATCCTGTGTCACGGCGTCACCTGAAGACAGTGACACTCAGTGACACCCAATGGCATCCAGTGAAGGTGACACCCAACGATGGTGACACCAGCGAGCCCATGTCACACCTGCACCAGACCCCACGTGTCCCCTGACTGTCCCCAGCCCCCCTCCCTGTACCCCTCCTCATCACCTCTTCAATGAGGATGGCACCGTGCTGAAGTTGTGCCACCATGGCAGGGGGGACAGACATGGACAGCCAGGTGACAGCGTCCAGGAGCTGTAGGACGCTGATGGGGCTCTCGAGGTACGTTGGTACGGCCCCAGGTTCCACGGTTACGGTGACAGTGAGAACTTCGGGGACAGGCGGTTGTTTGGTGTCACCCGGTGGCCCTGGGGGGAGTTGTTTCCATGGGGCTTTGCACAGGGATTGGTGGGAACCATCCATTTCTGAAAGGAAGTGGCAAAAAAAAAAAAAAAAAGAAAAGTGACAGAGTATTGATTTCAACGGAAACAGACATTTTTGGGGGCAATCCCACGGGGGACAAAGAGTGTGTTACTATGTGAGGTTGTCCTCAAAATCCCCTTTGGAGACCTCTGGAGGACTCCAGGAACCCGTGGGGACCCCAAGACACCCATGGGACATCTCCAGACCCTTCCAGAAGACAATAGGACCCTCTGAACCCACCTGAGGACCCCCCCACATTCCACAGGATCATTCTGGGACGTCTGCAGACCCTTCTGGATGAGTCCAAGGACCCCCTGCATCAATTTGAGGACCCCCTGGACCCTCCAAGTCCTCTCTGGGACATCCCCAGAGATGTGTCTGATGACGGGATGACTCCAGGACCACTCAGACCCACACGAGGACTCTCTGGACCCTACCAGACTCTACTGGGACATCTCCAGATCATCCCAGTGGCTCCTCGGAGCTCCTGGACCCATCCTGGGAGCTTCCAGATCCTTCCAGGGCCCCCCAGGACCATTCTTGGGACCCCCTGGACACCCTCAGGATCCCTCTGGGACATCTCCTGATCCTTCTGTATGAATCCAAGGACACCTTGGACCCACCTGGGGACCAACTGGATGCCCCAAACCCCTCTACAACATCTCCAGATTCTTCTGCATGCCTCCAGGGCTATATAGGGGGTGGCTCGTGGGGAATCTATGGGGGGAAAGGTGTGAGTGGGGCTCCGGTGAGGTGGAAAGAGGGTCTGGAGGTGGAGAAAGGTTGGAAGGGGAAACTGAGGGATTGTGGAGGGCTTCTATGGCGTGGAAAGGGGCTCTGAGGATGGAGAGCGGGGGTTGTGAGGGGGAAAAGAGCAGAACGAGACTTCTGTGAGTGGAAAGGGTCCTGGGGATGGAGGGGTACGTTGTGCAGGGGAACTTGAGGGGTGGAAAGGGGGCTTTTGTAGGGCAGAAAGGGGGGTCTGGGAGTGGACGGGGGGTTGTGTGGGGGAAAAAAGGGGTGAGTTGGGTCTCTGTTGGGAGGAAAAGGGGTCTAGGAATGGAGAAGGGGTGGCAGAGGAAATCTGGAGGGTTGTGGGGGGCTTCTATGGGGTGGAAGGGGAGTCTGGGGGACACCTTAGGGAAATAGTGGGGGGGAGAAGAGGAGAGTGGGATGTCTATGGGGTCGAAAAAGAGTCTGGGGGGAAACTTAGTGGCTTGTGGGGGGGAAAGGGGTGAACAGAATTTCTACAAAGCAGGAAGAGCATCTGGGGGTGGATGGAGGGGTGGGAGGGAAGAGCCAGGGGTTGTGCGAGGCTTCTATGGGGTCTGGCTGAGGGGGATTGGAGGTCAAAATGAGGGAATGACTGCAGGGGTCAGGGAGGAGCGCACCGGGGGTACAGGGGACTCTAGGGGTCAGAAAAAGGGGCCAGGAGGTGGGAGGAGAAGGGAGGACACGGGACCCTGGGGGTCAAATCGAGGGGAATGGGGGGTGGTAGGAGACTCTGGGGATCAGAATGGGGGAAGTGGAGGGGAGGGGCACCGGGGGGAGGAGAGGGGGTTCGGGGGTCAGATAGAGGAGACTGGGAAAGGGGGGGGACTCTAGGGAACAGAATGGGGAGACCGGTGGGAGGGTGGGGGGACACCAGGGATCAGAACGGGGGACTGGGGGGGGATGAGGGATCGGGGGGGGGGACGACCCGGGGATCAGAATGGGGGAGGCACAGAGGGGAGGGGTGGAAGAGGACTACGGCGATCAGAACGGGGGAACTGGAAGGGAGGGGGGCGGGGGGGGGGGTGTAACCCCGGGGGACGCACAGAGGGACGGGGGGGGTGGGCGATCAGCGGCAGGGGGAGGGGGGGAGGGCAGCGAAAGACACGGGGTGGGGGAGGCGGCGAGACGCAGGGCAGCCGCCCCCGCCGAGGGAAGCCCCGAGCAGCACGGAGACCCCGCGGGGCCGAGGCAGAGCGGCACGCGGCCCCCCCGCCGCGGCGCCCCCCGAACACCCACCTGTAGGAGCCGAGGCGGCGCCCGGAGCCCCGAGGCGCCCCGCCCCGCTTCCGCACGGCCGCCTCCTCGGGTCGCGGCGTGATGACGTCACTCGGCGGGGACGGCGCGGCGCCGTAGCGACGGACCGGCGCCGAGGCGCTGAGGCGCTGAGGCGCTGAGGCGCCGTCGCCGTGGCGACGCCGTCGAGCGGCAGCGCTCCTGCGGGAGCCGCGCCGAGACGTGCGGCGTCTCCGGCTTCCCCAGCATCGCTGTCTCCAGGCCGATTCCGAGCTGCTGGCGCTTCTTGAAAGCCGAGCGCGCATCTCTGCCCGGTTTTCTCACGGCTCCTGCGGCGGCATCTCTGGCCGCTTTCTCCTCCAAGGAAGAACCGAGCGGTGGCCCGGCCGGGCTCGGTGCGTGGGATGTGAGAAGGGCACAGCCCGGAGCAGGACCTGAAGAACGAGCTCAGCTCACCGCTGGCGCGTGTTCTGTAGTCCCCCGGGTGCTGCAGAGCTGCGCTGGACTCGCTGAGCAGCACGGCGTGGTGCGGGGATGTAAGAGCACACAGGTGCTCGGTAGACTTGCTGGGGCAGGGAGCTCTCACTGATGCTAAACTTGCTGAAACGAAGTGGCTCGTTCAGGACACGTGCCTGAAACAAATGCTGGTTCTCTAGGCAGAGCAGCCGGACAGACCTGTCAGCACTGGGAATTAAGCACGGCAGTGAGATGAGGCCAGTGATGCGTTCATGTAAGAGCAAGAGGTGCTTTGGAATGCCTTTATGGCTGCACAGCTCCTCGGGAAGCAGTTACACCTGCCGGCTCAATAAGAGCTGTCCCTTAGATGCTGTGCTGTGCAGCTGTGGAGCCCTTGCCCACCTGCACTGCATCTTTTAGATGCGTCATTGAGAGGAATTGAACCAGCGAGACTTCAGGGCTGAGCTCTAGGAATGGAAACTCCCTCAACTTTTGGAAGAGACCGGGTTTCTAAGGTCTTAAGACCTGGAGCTGGCAGAGCACACCCCTCTCTGCCTTTCCCCCGACTGGTTTTTGGGAGACAGCACATGGACACCCCTACAAGAAGTCTCAGGGTGTTTCCTTCTGACGCTGCTATTATGGAAGTAAGAATACATTCCTGGCTCCATTCTGCTCTTGTGTCAGAAGGCAGAGATTTAAGCTGCCTAAAAGCACTTTTCCACAGAAAGAAGGCATCCAACGTCTTCCTGTAGCTACGGAGACTCTGACTTCTCAACCCTTTCCAGGTATGTTTTACTGCCTCTTTCCACATTCACAAATGGCAGCTGTGCAGAAAAACATGCAGCAGGTCCTGCAGTGTGGGCCAGCGGGGAGTTTTACCCCGTCTCCTCCCTGATGTCAATCTGAAGTGATGTCCTTTAGTCTTCAGTATAACAAAAACATTCTGTGACCGTGCTTGAAGACAGTCTCTAATGGATGTTCTTCCCTGGTCAGCTGGCTGCCTTAGTTTGGGCCCTGATGGCAATGATGTGGTGATGGCAAGCTTAGTTCTGCTGTTTTCTCCTTGTCAGAATACTCTGACTTTTGAAGGAAGCAGCTTCTTGTTTCCTGCCTTCCTGCCTTCCTGCCTTCCTTGCTTCCTGCCTTCCTGCCTTCCTTGCTTCCTTCCTCCCTTCCTTCCTGCCTTCCTGCCTTCCTTGCTTCCTTCCTCCCTTCCTGCCTTCATCCTCCTTCCTTCCTCCCTTCCTCTTTATTTTAATTCATTTGGAATATCTATATTCCATACAGATGTTTTAAAAATCATCATTTGTAGTGCTGAAAACTTTTTTAGAAAACAGTTAAAAAGGTATGATAAGGATGTTAAAGAAAGAACCCTCTGTGGTGTTGACCAGGGATGAACATAAAAACAGCTCCCAGTAAATGTACAGGCAGCTGATGTGACTGCCTCTGTCCTCAGCAGCTTGCTCAAAGGAACCCCACAAAGCATTTCAGCGCTGGGCTGCTGAGGGAAGCTGTCAGAAGAGGAGCACTGTGTCCTCTTGCAGAGGACCGGGATGCTTTTACAGCCGACTGACTGACGGCTGCTTTGGTTGTGGCCACAGCTCCTGAGGAGTGCAGCAGTGCTGAGAGCTGAGAGGAAACAGGGGAATGTTGCACCTCCTGGAGGATGCTGAGAAATCAGTGGCCTAGGGCAGGTGCTGGAGAGGAGCTGCAGGGTGCTGTCATGGCAGCTGGGCACTGCTGGCAGCACAACGGACTGTGCCTCTGCTAAGGCGACTGCAGCCACAGAGCGAGCAGTGACAGCAGGCATACGAGGCTTGCAGCACTGCCTTCCTCCCATCTCTCTCCACTTTCAGATTCTCGGCCCAGCCCACAAAGCAAAATGAAGTAGAGGAGGGAGGAAATGTGCTCATAGTTCTTGCTTGGTTCCTATTGCAGAGCAAATGATTGCCTGCTGTCCGGTAAAGCTCACGCAGAAGCACTGATGCTTTTGCATAATGAACTGCCACCCTTGTCCCCTGCCCGAGCCGGGACGTAGGGCACCCGCAGCCTCTGGGCAGCCTGGGCCAGGGCCTCGCTGCCTCTGGGGGAGGGATTTCCTCTACACATCGACCTCAGTTCCCACTCTTGGAGTTCAAAGCCATTCCCACACGACCTGTGGCTGTCTGCCAATGCCAAGTGGCACACAAGGTCTGGCAGTGGACCATGACAACAGTACAGCGTGGACAACTGTGATGGTACTTTCTATTTATTGGCACAGCACAGGCTGGAAAGCCCCGGTTGATGCCAGCTGTGGTTCTCTGGCTGTCAGATGATGCCCCCAAACCCACACACGGGGTGCTCCCAGCTCCTGACTGATGGTGGAGAAGTGGGAGGGCAGAAGTGATGCTGGGGGAGGAAGGGGCGGGGGTCAGGGGGCCGCTGTGCCTGTCATACTTCCCCCAGGCAGTGGTTTGACAGGTGTTACGTGATGCCCCCCCTGAGGGGGCCGCTCCCACCTCTTGATGGATGGTGGAGAGGAGTGGGAGGGCAGAGGTGTTGCTGGGAGGGCTGGGGGCTGCAGGGCCTGATATGCTTCCCCCTGGCATTCTGGGTGGTTTTTGGGGTCTTGGATAATGGCCCCAAACTGGCTGTTGGATAATGACCCCGAACTGACGACCTACGGGGGCCACTCGCACCTCCTGAAGGATGGTGGAGGGGAGTGGGAGGGTGGTGATGATGCCCAGGGGACGGGGGGCTGCTGGGCCAGTTGGCTTCCCCCAGTCTGTCGGCTGGACAGTGTCCCCAAGTCTACGCTCTGCTGGGCTCGCTTCCATCCCCTGATGGATGCTGGAGGGGAGAGCGAAGGCAGAGGTGGTGCTGGGGGCTGCCAGGCCTCTCAAGCTTCCCCGAGGATGTGGCTGCCGCCAGGCTGACACCCTGAGGGACCGCTCCCGACCCCCGAAGGATGGTGATGGGGGACGGGGGGGGGGTCTTGATGCCCAGGGCGGCTGGGGGGCTGCTGGGCCTGTTGCTCATCCGCCAGGGTGCCGTTGTTTGGGTGCCGGCCGATGAGCACAAGTTTCCAAGCCAAGGGGGTTCCTCCCGTCCCCTGAAAGATGGCGGTGGGGGACGGGGGGTGGTGTTAATGCCCCCCGGGCTGCAGAGCCTGGGCTGGTGGGCTGTGGGGCCCGAGGCGGGGGCAGCTGAGCCTGGCTGCTGTCAGGTCTGGCAGGGGCCGCCCTGGTGGTGCCATCCGGCCGCTGGGCAGGTGGTCACGGCCGTTGGCATCATGTCCATCTGCCAGGCCCCTTGAGGAGAGCAGGACGAGGGCAAACTGTGGCCGCGGACATCGTGCTGGGCTCCATCAGCTGCAGCGAGGCGCCTGCGGAGAGAGGAATGTGCTGAGGGCACAGGAGAGCCCCTGCTCTCCTTCCTCAAAGGCAAAGAGCCTGTTTCAGGCCCAGCACTAAGAATGGGCTGCAGGAACGGCCGTGCCAATTCAAACATCTGATAGCGTAAATCTCAGACCACGTTAGCCAACAACTAACCGGCCTCTGTGCTGCTGGAACTACAAGTGCCTCCGGGCTCACAGCAGCCCCACAGTAAAGAGTTGGGCAGGATGGGGGTGGGGGTGAACAACAACTCACTGGTTTCTCTGCCTCCATCGCCGGATAAGCAGACAGAACGTTATCATGGCTGCCAGCATGGAAACCAGGAAAGCTGCAGTCAGTGCCAGGCAGGACTTCAGTAACACTTGATCTTCTGTGGTGTTTGCACGTCCTTCATCTTCCACACCTGGAGGAACAATGTGCTCACTGCTGTGTCTCGTGCCCTACTGGCAGTCTCACAAGAGGTCTGACATGGCCAAAAATGTTGTCTTGCATTTTGTTGGCCTCCAGGAACACGTGAAAATCCTCGGGCTGCAATGCTTCCCTGATTCCAGCGAAGCAAAGGGAACTCCCTAAGGCGCTGCACATCAAGGCACTCTGGAACCTCTTTTTGGCCTCTCAGCTTTGTTTACACTCTGGCTCTGCCACGGTCCAGACCCTCCCGGGCCATGGATTTGCTCCTTCTTCTCCATCACGCTCTAAGACTCCTTTTGCACTCGCCCACCCTCGCCTCCTGAGGCTGGGTAGTTGTCTGACTAAATCTCACTAGAGCAGAAGGAGAGCGTGTGGATCTGTTTAATCAGGGTACAGACAGAAATACACTCACCACGTGCTTCCTTCTTCATGATTCTCATCAATAAATGGGACAGTCTCTTGGAATATTTTCCATCTATCCATGCCACTTTCCATCCGCCAGGACCTTAACAGAACGCATTAAGATAAATCTCAGAGAAACAAAGCATTGAACTGAGCGGTCTCTTCGGTGAAGTCAGCAAAGACAACAGCCACCCTGGGATGCTTGTGGGGCTCCAGCACAGGAAGCGGCCGAGGATTTGGCACAGCCTTCCCTGGAAGCAATTCTGCACCCAAAGCATGAGGAGAACTTCCCACCACACACTGCAATCTACACAGCTGCACAAGAGCATCACTGAAGAGCAGATGGTGCCAGGGGATCGTGTGAGGACAGGGCACGCACATGCAGCTGTGCATTCTCACTCACACCTGCAGACATGCCTGGCTGACAGCAGGACTGTGAGCTGGCATCTCTCAAAGGAAGCAAAAACTCACGGCATACCAATACGAGTTGCTGGGGCTTCTGTCCTGGAGCTCAGCTGGGAAGCTGGAGACCATTCGACTCCACCCGCACCTGTACACAAACACAGAGCAGCTCCTGTCAGACATGGCCAGGTACTTGTTCAGACTGCAATGCCAGGTTTGCTCCACAGCGCTCTTCTCTCCCTGCTACACAGCAGCAGCTGGCAAATAGCTGCTGGGTGCCTGCAGCAGCACCGTGCCAGTCCAAGAAGGAACCATGTGTGGAACTGTCTGCAGAAGGGAAGGGGCTGCAAGGGGAAGGGAAGATCTAAAGGCCCTTTCCTTTGGGATAGCCCATCGGAGGCTTATGGAGCAGATTATGCTGAGCCTTTGGCAAGACACTGCTTACAGGCGCAGCTGTAAGGAGAAACATTGCCATGGTGTGTTGTGATCTCTCTCTTCCTTAGGGACCTGCAGTGACTGGAAGGGGCTCAGCTGACGACGTGGCACCCAGACTTGGGTCGAAAGTTGCCAAGCTGGAGAGGTGGGCAGTTGGCTGGCACCCAGGCTTCTTGTGGAGTAGAAATCACCGGGCAGCGAAACGCTGAAGCCTTCCTGAACTACCACAACCACATATGAGCAGAGAGCGTGAGATGAAGGCTGGTGACTTACCCCTGGCATCCAGCCCAGGCTCAGGACCAGGATTCGGCTCTGGTAATTCACCAAGAGGACCTGCAGGCACAGAGGTGATCAGACACAAGTGAGGAGAGCTTCCACTGCACCTTGGGGCCTGGGGTTTTTTTCTGCAGTGACCTGCGAGGACTGGCTGCAGGTCAGGGAATGACATGGCCCAAACAGCAAACGTAGAGGTTCTCTCCTCCAAAAAGTGGCAAGGGCTGCCTTCCCACAGATACGTGACAACTCTCCAAATAAAGAAATACTCAGGACTGATCTGTGTACAGCCTTTGAGGCACAAAGAGACTTGAAAGACCCTTGGAGGTTCCTGAGTACCCAAATAAACTATGACGGCACGAACTTTTCTGCCTTCAAGGAAGCAGACACTCACAACTTACCTCTGGGTTTCCCCTGAGGCACAAAAGTAGTCATCGCCCGACCGTCTGCATATGGAGCACCATCATCTAGAATCAAGAACAGAAGAGGGATGTTCCCATGGCATGTTGTCATCTCCTCCCTTAGTGATGGGGGAGGGCTCAGCTAATGGGATGGCAGACTCAGGCCGTGACTGCCAAAGCTACAGGGTGACCTGGAGCCTGGCACTGGGCAGCTCCCCGAAGCTCTCCAGGCCATGTGCGACAGCGCTCCGGGACTGTGTGGACGAGCACACCAAGTAAAGACACCTGAAGCCATCTGGGCTCCAGCCGGGGGTCTCTGCTGGGAACCAGGATTCATCTATGGGGAGCACCGGGAAGCCGGAGCAGAAATGCTCCCGCTTTTCCCAGCACACATCTTCTGAGCTCCCCCTCGGTCACCCCCGGGCGAAGAGCGTGCTCAGCCAGCAGCAGAGCCACGGCCCGGCACGGCTGGAGCCAGCCCTGCAGAGCACTGCTTCCTCACGCCCTCGCCCGGCTCCTGCGCTGCTGCCTGTCCCCCCATCCCAACACCCCCACGGAAGGCAGCCCCAGGGCAGCACACGGGGACAAGAGCCCGGAGCTCTCGCCCTCGCCGCCACTCGGTTTTGGCCCCATCTCTGCCCACCCACCTGCTGCTGGCGCTCGCCACGGAGCAGCACAAGTCTCCTGGGAACATATGGCCATGAGGAGGAGGAGGAGAGCAAGGCGGGCAGGGGCCGTGGCCCCCCACACTCGTGCCATGCTGCCACCACCACCGCTGCAGCCACAGCGAGTGCTGCTGGGCGGCACAGAACGCCTGGGGCACACGCTGAGCATTGTGAGCTCACGGCACCAGGCGGGGCGTTGTGACCCCACGTCCCCACGATGCACATCTGTTCCGCCACCAGGGCCAGCTTCCCCCTGGGCTTGCTGTGTGTGCTGTCGTGCTGGGGAGGATTCCCAGGCATCTAGAGCAGCAGGAGACCACTGATGTCACATGGACAGCACGGAAATGGGGAATGGCTCGGCTGGGAGGGGACATTAAAGAGACAGAGACGCTGTCAAAGGAGAAAGAAAATCACTTCAGTGTTGTTTTGACTGCTTCATGCAGATGCAGAGATTCACTTTTCTCTTTTAATGCCCAAACAGAAGCCGGTTCTTCAGTGACATTTCCCCTTCAACCCTCCCACCCCACCCACTCTCCCCTCCCCTCACCCCTACCTCTCATTTTCTCCTTCCTCTCCTCTCCCCTCTCCTCCCCTCCTTCGCTTTCCCTCCCCTCCCCTCCCCTTCCCCCTCTTTTCTCCCTTTCCCCTCCCCTTCCCCCTTGCCTTCTGCCAAACTTACCTCTCCTGCTCTTCACTGAATTCTTCTGGATTCCCTTGCCTTGCTTTCCTTTGCAACGCTATGCATTGCTCTCTCCATATTTCTTGCCAGCCATTCTTTTCTTAGCTCTTATTCTTCACTTTTTACTTGGCTTTTTTCTTCTATTCTCTTTGCCTTTCTTCTCTTTTCTTCTTTTAGTCCTTTTTCCTCTTTTCATATATTATTTTCTCTCTCTTCTTTTTTTTTTCCTTTTATTTTCTTTTTCATTTTTCTTTTTTGTTTTTTCCATTAAATACTTTTTTTCTTTTTTCATTACTCTTTTTCTTTTATCTTTCTTAATTTCTTTTTTTGCTCTTTTTGTCATTTTTTTCTGTTTTCTCTTTTCATCTTTTCTTCTTATTTTTATTATATATTCTTTTTTCTTTTCTCTATTTTGTCTCTTTCTTTTTCCTTTTTCCTTTTTCTATTTTTTCATCTTTTTTTCTTTGTTTTCTTTTTTATTTTTCTCTTTTTTTTCCTCTTTTTCCCATTTCCTTTAATCTTTTTTCGGTTTTTTTTTCCCTCTGAATTTTCTCCTCATTTTTTCCTCTTTTTTCTTTCTCTCTTTTTTTTCTGATTTTAATCATAAGTTTTCCTTTAACCCTCCCCTCAACCCCCCCTCCCCTCCTCTTCTCCCATCCCCTCTTTTCTCCCTTACCCTCACCTCCCTTGCCCCTCCACTTCCCCCTGCCTTAGCCTACCATTACCTGCCTGCCCTTCACTTACCTTCTCCTCACTTCCTTCTTCTTCATGCTCTTGGCTTTTGCTGCTATTCACACCAAATCTCAACACTTGCCTGCTCTGCTTGCTGCTCTGCCAAGTGCCTCTCAGCTCTGCTCACAACTTCACGCCCACTGCCTGCCCTTCTCTATTCCCCTCTCGTGCCCTTCAGGCTTCTGCTCCCCTTGCTGAGCAAGCCCGTGCCCGGTAGCTCCCCTTCAACCTCCTCCGCCCTTTGCCTTCCTCCAAGAGATGCTTGCTTCTGGCCAGCACTCCTGCCCGCTGCCTAGCCCACAGCCCGCATCTCCTGGGGAGACAGCAAGGTGGCCTGGAGCTGCCCACACCTCCTCCCGGGCACGGCTTCTCAGCTTTGCTTCAAGCCCACAAAAAACCCCAAGGAGCTCCTCTTACCTTTGGGCTCAGCTGCTTCTCCTCCCCCAGCCCCCTAAATCCCTCCCCGTAGCTCTCCCCAGCCCCTCCCACCCCCCAATGCTCCCTATAGCACCGTGTCCCCCCGTTACCCCCTCACAGCCCTCTGCTGCCCTAAATCCCGCTGTACCCACCCCTATCGCCCCATGTACCCCGATACCACAGCCGCTGCAGCCCCGCCTGCCTCCCTATCCCCCCCCCGCCTTCCCAGCCCCTCAGCCCAGCAGGCTTCCTTCCCTGTCCCGGTGCCGCTCTCCGTCCCTCCCGGCTCCGGCTCTGCTGTGCTCAGTACCGCTCCCGTCGTGCCGCGGTTCCGTCTCGGTGCTGCCCGGACCGCTCCGGCGCGCAGCGGCGGTGCGGGGCGGCCCGGGCTGCGGGAGCGCCGCCGCCTGAGGGGAGAAGAGCTCTGAGCCGGCTGTTAACGGCCGCTCCCGCGCGCCGCGCCTCAGCCAATCGGAGCCGGCGGCGCTGCCGCTGACCAACGAGAGCCCGAGTGCGGGAGGGACCGGCACCTGACCAATGACAGCCCGGGGGCCGGACGGACCGGCACCTGACCAATGACAGCCCGGGGGCCGGACGGACCGGCACCTGACCAATGACAGCCCGGGGGCCGGACGGACCGGCACCTGACCAATGACAGCCCGGGGGCCGGACGGACCGGCACCTGACCAATGACAGCCCGGGGGCCGGACGGACCGGCACCTGACCAATGACAGCCCGGGGGCCGGACGGACCGGCACCTGACCAATGACAGCCCGGGGGCGGTGCGGCGTGGCGCGGCGCTGTTGGTGGGAGGAGCGCGGGCAGGGGGCGGGGCCTCGGGGTGCGCCCTACTGCTATGGGGGTGGGAGATGGGACTGGGATTGACAGGTGGGAGATGGGGTTGGGATGTGGGGTTGGGAGCGAAGTTTGGAACTGGGCTTGGGAGCTGGGGTTGGGATGTTGGATGTGCATTGGGATGTGAAATGTAGGGTTGGGGTGTGGGGATATGGATATGGGGTGGATATGGAATGGGAGATAGGAAAATGGAATACATATGGGATGGGCTTGGGATGGACATGGGACCAACACTGAAGAAGGTGGGATGGATTGGGGATGAAATAGGGACGCGGGATGGGATCGGGATGATAGTGGCATGGGATAAGTAGATGGAATGGACATGGGATGCGTGTGGGGATAAGGATTCGGAATGGATATGGATATAGGGTTAGGGATGGGGATAGGATGTGGGGGTATGGATACGGGATGGGTTTGAGATGGCTGTGGGGTGGATATGATGGATATGGGATGGGATAAAGTTGTGGGATACGGACGAGGGATGGCTACGAGATGGGGCTGTAGTGGTTATGGGGCCATAGGGGCGATGGGGCCAGGATGCTGCAGTGACCTCTGTCCCCAGAGTTTACCCCCAGTGTGACACATGGAGCCCCACAGCCGCTCCTCTGCCCTTTATCACTTACATGGGGAGGACATCCCCCAACCCCCATGATCAAAAATAAACCTTAATTAGAAAAGTGAGGGGTGTCAACCCCGCCCCATGGGAACAATGTTTTCTGTGGCGTCTCCAGAGGGCTGCCCCAAACTCTGGGGGGTGTTCACAACTCTAGGATATGACACCACCAGGGTGCCATGAAGGTGTCCCAAGCTTTGGGGTGTGACACAGGGATGTCCCCAGTTTTGGTGGTGTGACATTGTCATGTGGTGTTCCCACTTCCCCGCGAAGTCCTCCAGGTGGTCACGGTGTCCCCAGCTTCGGCTCAATGTCCCCAGGGCTTTTTTTGTTCCCTCTGCATGACGGTGACACCCGGCGCCAGCTGCCAGGAGTGACGCCCAACGGTGATGACACCGCATCACGGCTGTGCCACGCTGGTGTCACACAGTCCCCTCTGGTGGTGGCACAGAGGTCACCACCGTGCGTGTCCCCGTCCTCATGGCAGACGATGGTGACAGCACCAGAGGACTCCGGTGTCACCGGACCCTGCGGTAGGCAGGTCTGGAGGGGTGACAAACAACAGTGAGAGGCTCAATGACAGCATGGTGACAACGTGGTGCCGCCTGTGCCTGCCCCCATGTGATGGTCAGAGTGCAGGGAATGGTGTCACCCGTTAGATGGTGACGCACAAGTGATGGTGACACCAGATGACGGTAACAACAGTGACAGCCAGGGATGGGGACACTGCGTCACGGCTGTTCCACATCGAGGGCATCCTGTGTCACGGCGTCACCTGAAGACAGTGACACTCAGTGACACCCAATGGCATCCAGTGAAGGTGACACCCAACGATGGTGACACCAGCGAGCCCATGTCACACCTGCACCAGACCCCACGTGTCCCCTGACTGTCCCCAGCCCCCCTCCCTGTACCCCTCCTCATCACCTCTTCAATGAGGATGGCACCGTGCTGAAGTTGTGCCACCATGGCAGGGGGGACAGACATGGACAGCCAGGTGACAGCGTCCAGGAGCTGTAGGACGCTGATGGGGCTCTCGAGGTACGTTGGTACGGCCCCAGGTTCCACGGTTACGGTGACAGTGAGAACTTCGGGGACAGGCGGTTGTCCGGTGTCACCCGGTGGCCCTGGGGGGAGTTGTTTCCGTGGGGCTTTGCACAGGGATTGGTGGGAACCATCCATTTCTGAAAGGAAGTGGCAAAAAAAAAAAAAAAAAGTGACAGAGTATTGATTTCAACGGAAACAGACATTTTTGGGGGCAATCCCACGGGGGACAAAGAGTGTGTTACTATGTGAGGTTGTCACACGGGACAGCTGTTCACGGGAGCAGCTGACGCAGCCGCTGACGCAGCGTGTGGGCGTTCCCCGCCTACGGCGGGAGATTTAAACGGGCACAAGGAGGGCAGCGACTAGTCGCTGCCCACCAGAGACGGTCAGGAGGAAGCAGGGCTCGCGCACCTCTTGACTTCCTGTTTCAGCTCTGGTAAGTATTCTGCTTCGACATGGGTGCTCCCCGGCAAAAGACTGCTGCCAGAAATACTGAGGAGGCCCAGGCAAGGGTCCCGATCTCTCAGAAACGGGAGGCAGCAACCAAGAAGACTGCAGAGACCCAGACTGAGGTCCTGCACATGCCTTATAGGAAGGCTGCTGCCAAAATGTCTGAGGAAACTCAGACTGAGCCCCCAACCCGAGATGCTGGTGTGCAGGTCTCTGGTTGTACTGAGTGCCAGAGCCTGGCCCTTGCAGTGCTGGGTGAGGGAGGCAGTGATTGTGTTCGCTGCGACCAGGTGAACTACTTGCTCAGCCTCGTAGTTGACCTGAAGGAGGAAGTGGAGAGGCTGAGGACTATAAAAGAGTGTGAGAGGGAGATTGACTGGTGGTGTCAGTCCCTCTCAGCCTCAAGTTCTCAGCACACAGCCGAGGCTCCTAATGGAGCATGTCAGCCCCTGTCACCTCACAAACAGGTGGTAAAGGGGAACCAGACAGCTGGCAGCACTGCAGCGAGCCCCCTGTCCTCTCTTCCCCCCAGCAGCAATTTGAGAAGGGAGGAGGAGTGGAAACGGGTGCCTGCTCGGCGGAAGGGGCATCCCCCATCCCGACCATCCCCGGCTCCACAGGTGCCTCTGCGAAACCGGTTTGAGGCCCTGGAACTTGAGGGGGAGACTAGCGAGAGTGTGGAGACAGATTCACCCACGAGGTTGCCTCAGATGAAGCGGTCACCCCAAAGCCTCAAGACTGCTTCTACACGTAAGGACAGAAGGGTGATTGTTGTAGGTGACTCCCTTCTGCAAGGAACAGAAGGCCCTATATGCCGGCCCGACCCCACCCGCAGAGAAGTGTGCTGCCTTCCTGGGGCACGGGTCAGGGACATTTCAAAGAAAATTTCTAGGTTGATTCAGCCTTCAGACTACTACCCACTTTTAATAATTCAGGCTGGCAGCGAGGAAGTTGGCAAGGAAAGCCTGAGGTCCATCAAGAAAGACTTCAGGGGAATGGGGCGAATACTAGAAGGAGCTGGGGTGCAGGTGATCTTTTCTTCTACGCCCGTGGTGTCGGGAAAAGGTACAGGGTGGATCCGAAAAACCCAACTCTTAAATAGATGGCTTAAGAGCTGGTGCAGACACAAGAATTTCGGCTTTTTTGACCATGGGGCAATCTACACTGCACCTGGCATGATGGCTGCTGATGCAAGCAGCCTGTCCCTGAGGGGTAAGAGGGTATTAGCTGAAGAATTAGCGGGACTCATTGACAGGTCTTTAAACTAGGAATGAAGGGGGAAGGGGGCAAAATAAAGGCTACTGGGGTTGAACGGTTCATTCGAGGGATTGTACCAAACTCTGTGGGCAATGATGGCAGAGTGCAAAAGGAGGGAGTAGGGCAGGGGGATGCTGGGGATGCTGCTGTTCTAGCGGATCCTGGATCGCTTATGAAGGTGGTGAGACGGACAGCCCGGCTGAAGTGCCTTTATACTAATGCACGAAGCCTGAGTAACAAGAAGGAGGAACTGGAAACTGTGATGCATTCTGAAAGTTATGACATTGTTGCTATCACAGAAACATGGTGGGATGACTCCCACAATTGGGATACTGCCATCGACGGCTATAGACTCTTTAGGAGAGATAGGAGAGGTAGGAAGGGTGGGGGAGTTGCTCTCTATGTCAGAGATTGGATAAACTGTGAGGAGCTCCCCATGAGAAACAGTCAAGAACAGGTTGAGAGCCTGTGGGTTAGGATTAGAGATGGGACTAATAAAGGTCAGCTGGTATTAGGGGTATACTACAGGCCACCTGACCAAGGGGAGGCTGCTGATGAGGCTTTCTTGCTCCAGATGCATGAGGCGTCTGCCTCACGGGCTCTTGTCCTGGTGGGGGACTTCAACCATCCGGACATTTGTTGGAAAAACCACACGGCGAGCTACAAGAGCTCCAGAAGGCTCTTGGAATCCATTGATGATAGCTTTCTGGTTCAGGTATTGGACAGACCGACCAGAGGTCAAGCGTTGCTGGACCTGCTGCTCACCAACGCTGAGGAGATCATCAAAGGCGTCAAGGTTGGAGGATGCCTAGGCTCCAGCGATCATGCCCTGGTTGAGTTTGTGATCTCAAGCGATGTGGGCCTGGTAAAGAGCAGGACCAGGACGCTGAACTTTAGAAGAGCAGACTTCAAGCTACTCAATGGAATGCTGGCCAAGATCCCCTGGCGCGCTGCCCTCAAAGATAAGGACGTTGAGGAGAGCTGGCTGCTCTTCAAGGATGCCCTCCTGGCAGCACAAGAGGTCTCCATTCCCCTGATTAAGAAAGTGGGCAGGAGAGGTAGAAAACCGGCATGGCTCAGCAAGGACCTGCTAAGAGAACTGAGGGTGAAGAAAGGGGTGTACAAGCTCTGGAAACAAGGCTGTGTCACCTGGGAAGAATACAGGGATGCCGTCCGGACTTGCAGACGTGGGATCAGGAAAGCCAAGGCGCAGGCAGAACTGAACTTGGCCAGGGACGTGAAAAACAATAAGAAAACCTTCTACAGGTACATTGGCCAGAAGAGACAGGCCAAAACGGGCGTACCTACTTTGGTAAATTTAAAAGGAGAAATGGCTTCAACAGATGAAGAGAAAGCTGAGGTGCTGAATGAGTTCTTCACCTCGGTCTTCACTGGTGGCCAGGATTCTAGTCTTTTTCACGTCCCTAAGTCTTGCACCCCCATACCTCTATGTGGGGACCAAGGAGGTAAATCCCTCCCCACTGTAAGGGTTGAGCAAGTCCGAGAGTGCCTCCTTAGACTGAATGAGTATAAGTCTATGGGGCCAGATGGTGTGCATCCCAGGGTCCTGAAGGAGCTGGCTGAGGTGGTTGCTGAGCCGCTCTCCATCATATTTGAGAAGTCGTGGCTGTCAGGTGAGGTCCCGGACGATTGGAGGAAGGGTCACGTCACTCCCATTTACAAGAAGGGGAGCAGGGAGGACCCGGGTAACTACAGGCCGGTGAGTCTCACCTCCGTGCCTGGGAAGATTATGGAACAGATCCTCCTGGACAATATGCTTGATCACATAAAGAACGAGCACGTGATCCTAGATAGCCAGCATGGCTTCACCAGGGGAAGGTCATGCTTAACTAATCTTGTGGCCTTCTATGATGGAGTGACGGCATTGGTGGACGAAGGGAAGGCAACTGATGTCATTTACCTGGACCTGAGCAAGGCCTTTGACATGGTCCCCCATCACATCCTCATCTCCAAACTGGAGGGAAGTGGATTTGACGGGTGGACAACTAGATGGATAAGCAATTGGTTGAAAGGCCGCAGACAGAGGGTGGTGGTCAATGGCTCTATGTCCAGGTGGAGGCCGGTAACGAGCGGTGTCCCTCAAGGGTCTGTCTTGGGACCGGTGCTCTTTAACATCTTTATTAATGACATCGATGAGGGAATGGAGTGCACCCTCAGCAAGTTTGCTGATGACACCAAGCTGAGTGGTGCAGTCGATACGGTGGAGGGAATGGAGGCCATTCAGAGGGACCTTGACAGGCTGGAAAGCTGGGCTCGGGTGAACCTAATGAGGTTCAATAAGGCAAAGTGCAAGGTTTTGCACTTGGGCCGGAAGAACCCCAGGCACCTGTACAGGCTGGGGGGAGTTGTCCTTGAGAACAGCTCGGCAGAGAAAGACCTAGGGGTCCTGATAGATGAGAAACTTAACATGAGCCAGCAGTGCGCTCTGGCAGCCCGGAAAGCAAATGGGATCCTGGGCTCCATCAGGAGAGGGGTGGTCAGCAGGGATAGGGAGGTGATTGTCCCTCTCTACTCTGCTCTTGTGAGGCCCCATCTGGAGTACTGTGTTCAGGTGTGGAGCCCTCAGTACAAAAAAGACATGGAGATTTTGGAAAGGGTCCAGAGGAGGGCCACGAAGATGATCAGGGGGCTGGAGCACCTCCCCTATGAGGACAGGCTGAGGGAGTTGGGTTTGTTCAGCCTGGAGAAGAGAAGGTTGCGGGGCGACCTCATTGCAGCCTTTCAATATCTGAAGGGAACTTACTCCCAGGAGGGGAGTAAACTCTTCATAAGGGCTGATAATAGCAGGACACGGGGAAATGGTTTTAAGTTAAAAGAGGGAAGATTTAGGTTGGATGTTAGGGGGAAGTTTTTTACTAGGAGGGTGGTTAGGTCCTGGAACAGGCTGCCCAGGGATGTTGTGGATGCCCCGTCCTTGGAGGTGTTCAAGACCAGGTTGGACGAGGCTCTGGGCAACCTGATCTAGTAAAGGTGTATGTTTGGTGGCCCTGCGTGTGGCAGGGGGGTTGGAACTACATGATCCTTGAGGTCCCCTCCAACCCAGGTCATTCTGTGATTCTGTGATTCTGTGATTCTGTTGTCCTCAAAATCCCCTTTGGAGACCTCTGGAGGACTCCAGGAACCCGTGGGGACCCCAAGACACCCATGGGACATCTCCAGACCCTTCCAGAAGACAATAGGACCCTCTGAACCCACCTGAGGACCCCCCCACATTCCACAGGATCATTCTGGGACGTCTGCAGACCCTTCTGGATGAGTCCAAGGACCCCCTGCATCAATTTGAGGACCCCCTGGACCCTCCAAGTCCTCTCTGGGACATCCCCAGAGATGTGTCTGATGACGGGATGACTCCAGGACCACTCAGACCCACATGAGGACTCTCTGGACCCTACCAGACTCTACTGGGACATCTCCAGATCATCCCAGTGGCTCCTCGGAGCTCCTGGACCCATCCTGGGAGCTTCCAGATCCTTCCAGGGCCCCCCAGGACCATTCTTGGGACCCCCTGGACACCCTCAGGATCCCTCTGGGACATCTCCTGATCCTTCTGTATGAATCCAAGGACACCTTGGACCCACCTGGGGACCAACTGGATGCCCCAAACCCCTCTACAACATCTCCAGATTCTTCTGCATGCCTCCAGGGCTATATAGGGGGGGGGCTCGTGGGGAATCTATGGGGGGAAAGGTGTGAGTGGGGCTCCGGTGAGGTGGAAAGAGGGTCTGGAGGTGGAGAAAGGTTGGAAGGGGAAACTGAGGGATTGTGGAGGGCTTCTATGGCGTGGAAAGGGGCTCTGAGGATGGAGAGCGGGGGTTGTGAGGGGGAAAAGAGCAGAACGAGACTTCTGTGAGTGGAAAGGGTCCTGGGGATGGAGGGGTACGTTGTGCAGGGGAACTTGAGGGGTGGAAAGGGGGCTTTTGTAGGGCAGAAAGGGGGGTCTGGGAGTGGACGGGGGGTTGTGTGGGGGAAAAAAGGGGTGAGTTGGGTCTCTGTTGGGAGGAAAAGGGGTCTAGGAATGGAGAAGGGGTGGCAGAGGAAATCTGGAGGGTTGTGGGGGGCTTCTATGGGGTGGAAGGGGAGTCTGGGGGACACCTTAGGGAAATAGTGGGGGGGAGAAGAGGAGAGTGGGATGTCTATGGGGTCGAAAAAGAGTCTGGGGGGAAACTTAGTGGCTTGTGGGGGGGAAAGGGGTGAACAGAATTTCTACAAAGCAGGAAGAGCATCTGGGGGTGGATGGAGGGGTGGGAGGGAAGAGCCAGGGGTTGTGCGAGGCTTCTATGGGGTCTGGCTGAGGGGGATTGGAGGTCAAAATGAGGGAATGACTGCAGGGGTCAGGGAGGAGCGCACCGGGGGTACAGGGGACTCTAGGGGTCAGAAAAAGGGGCCAGGAGGTGGGAGGAGAAGGGAGGACACGGGACCCTGGGGGTCAAATCGAGGGGAATGGGGGGTGGTAGGAGACTCTGGGGATCAGAATGGGGGAAGTGGAGGGGAGGGGCACCGGGGGGAGGAGAGGGGGTTCGGGGGTCAGATAGAGGAGACTGGGAAAGGGGGGGGACTCTAGGGAACAGAATGGGGAGACCGGTGGGAGGGTGGGGGGACACCAGGGATCAGAACGGGGGACTGGGGGGGGATGAGGGATCGGGGGGGGGGACGACCCGGGGATCAGAATGGGGGAGGCACAGAGGGGAGGGGTGGAAGAGGACTACGGCGATCAGAACGGGGGAACAGGAAGGGAGGGGGGCGGGGGGGGGGTGTAACCCCGGGGGGCGCACAGAGGGACGGGGGGGGTGGGCGATCAGCGGCAGGGGGAGGGGGGGAGGGCAGCGAAAGACACGGGGTGGGGGAGGCGGCGAGACGCAGGGCAGCCGCCCCCGCCGAGGGAAGCCCCGAGCAGCACGGAGACCCCGCGGGGCCGAGGCAGAGCGGCACGCGGCCCCCCCGCCGCGGCGCCCCCCGAACACCCACCTGTAGGAGCCGAGGCGGCGCCCGGAGCCCCGAGGCGCCCCGCCCCGCTTCCGCACGGCCGCCTCCTCGGGTCGCGGCGTGATGACGTCACTCGGCGGGGACGGCGCGGCGCCGTAGCGACGGACCGGCGCCGAGGCGCTGAGGCGCTGAGGCGCTGAGGCGCCGTCGCCGTGGCGACGCCGTCGAGCGGCAGCGCTCCTGCGGGAGCCGCGCCGAGACGTGCGGCGTCTCCGGCTTCCCCAGCATCGCTGTCTCCAGGCCGATTCCGAGCTGCTGGCGCTTCTTGAAAGCCGAGCGCGCATCTCTGCCCGGTTTTCTCACGGCTCCTGCGGCGGCATCTCTGGCCGCTTTCTCCTCCAAGGAAGAACCGAGCGGTGGCCCGGCCGGGCTCGGTGCGTGGGATGTGAGAAGGGCACAGCCCGGAGCAGGACCTGAAGAACGAGCTCAGCTCACCGCTGCCGCGTGTTCTGTAGTCCCCCTGTTATCGATAAAATAATGGTCCAAAGGTTAAGGAGCCAATAATTGAATTTATTAATTATAAAGAACAAAGAACAAAGAGGCAATGCAGCGCTGGGCGACAGGGGACTCTGCGTTCCTCCAACTGCCACGAGGTTTGAACCGGTCCCGGTCCTTTTATGCAGTTCGTCTTCCGTATTCGTGTCCTCCCGCATTCCTATCGTGGTGTACTCTGCGCATGATCCGGTTGTTGCTAGGGGGTCTTATTCTGCCTTTTGGTGGTCGTATGGGTTGAAGTAAGTAGTCTTCCTCCGTGTCCTTTTCTTGACCCCTTCTGGTGATTCCCATTTATGGTATGCTACCCGTATAGGCGAATTTTATTGGTACACACTGCGAGAATATCCCGCACGAGAGCAAACCAGAGAACAGGCCATGGCATGCCGAGGAAGCGCCCGACATTGGGAAGGCCTGACATCATCCCCCAGTGCTCTTTGTTTAACGATAACAACTTTAAAGAAAATCACCGTATCAATAGAACAAGGAGAGCACCGAGACACCTTGGAAACAACAGGATGACTACTGACTGGCACCAGATAACAAACAAATTAACAAGTAAATGGCAAATGTCAGCCTTCTGATAAGACCGCAAACCTGGAGCACCCAACCAGTGGGGAAGCAGGGCAGGAGGAATGCAAGGGGGAGAAAACAGGGTATACAGGCTGCCATGTTGTGTCCATAGGGGCGCTCCCGCTGGCGGGACGCCCGCCATTGCAATCGTGAATAAAT
This sequence comes from Phasianus colchicus, assembly GCF_987193195.1. NCBI lineage: Eukaryota > Metazoa > Chordata > Aves > Galliformes > Phasianidae > Phasianus > Phasianus colchicus. The sequence goes on along the minus strand of NC_143474.1, from coordinate 290,070 downwards.
TCTGCTTTTATCAGGGATACCGTCCTGACAAAAATTCTAAGCTTACTAGCTCTGGACAAACATTCTTGCTTTTTGACAATTTCCCCCCTTTTCTTTTATCGTTGAATGTTTGTCCTCCAATTTTTTACAATCCTCCTTTTATGATTATGGAATATCACACTCTCTCCATTTACAATTTCTCTATTTCCCTCTGCGGCGTCGTTTGCATTAAGATTAGCAATTTCGTGGTGTCAAACCGCTTCTTTATCAGTTGTGATAAATATTTAATTATACATGGTCCAAATATTAGCCCCAGAATAATCGTGATCAAGGGTCCAGCCAGAGCAGACAGTAAAGCAGTGAGCCATGGTGATACGTTAAGCCAACCCTCATACCAGGATCTTCCTATTTCCCTATCCCTTTTTCGTTGTTCCAATCTTTTACGAAGTTCAGCCATGGAATCTTTAACTACCCCGGTATGATCAACAAATGAACAACATTCTTCTTGGAGTGCTATGCACAGTCCTCCTTCTTTTAGGAATAGGAGGTCTAATCCTCTTCGATTTTGTAATACCACCTCTGACAATGATTTGACCGAAGTTGTCAACTTATCAATTGATTGTTCTATTCTGTCTAGATCTTCATCTACAGCTTGTTGTAAACCCTGTATCTCAGTATTTTTGACGAGTGAGGCTATGCCGGTCCCGGCACCCACACCTCCAGCAATCAAGAGGGTTGCTAAAGTAATTGTTGTTATAGGCTCTCTTTTCTGTCTGGTGAGGCTCCCCTCCAGTTGATACATAACCTCTTCATCAGAATGATACATTAACCGTGGGATAAGTACTACTTGTATACAAAATTCAAATCTATTAAATACCTCTAATGATATACATGGTGTCATTCCGACGTCTGAACATACCCACTTTGCACCTGCTGTGGGGATTAACCATTTAAATTTTGCATTCGTTTTGTTTGCTATTCTACTTCTAGATATTGTGCTGTTACAAAGACTTTTATATTGTTCTGGTACGGTTCCAATACACTTTCCTTTCCCTGTGACATGCTGTATAGTCAACCCCTGGGTGTAATTACTATTCCATGGGCACGCAATAGGATTCGTTCCATTATTCCATGTGACCCTGCCTAGTTCCCCTATTGCCTCATAATAAGGTGGTCTAACACTATAGCACAACCAACATTCGTTAGTTAAGTTTGGTTGTGTTTTATTCAGGGCGGCATATGCAGCTTGCATAATGCCCCATAGTGGATCACTGAGTGTAGGTGGCTTTGTCTTATACCTTCGACCTTTACTATTAGGGGTAATTATCGATGTAGGAACAGCAGGTGGCGGGGTTCTTTTGGTAGAAGGGGGTGGTGCCAAAACTATATTTGGGCCCATAGGCAGTGGGGAATCATGTGGCATACTTCTTTTTGCTATTCTAAATATACCACCTCTATCTGGACCCTCCTCCCAAAATCTGATTCCCCACATCCTTCCCACTAACCACACATCATCTCTAGGGTTTCTAATTGTTATATTGAGTACGTCACAACAGGTACAAATGCCTCCCCGTCCGAAACCTCCTTGTGAGCATTGGGGTAAGGCAGGGGTACAACTCGTGGAATCCCATCGTATTTCTATATGAGGGTCACTGGGAGACATTGGCCATCCGGATGCCCATGTTTCACAACCCCAATACCCACAAAAATAATGATTAGGTAAGTTACACCAATTCCGTCCTCTATTAGAGGCAGGGCAAACGTAAACCTCCGAACACCCCCTGCCCGATCCCATTATCAGATCATCCATTGGGATAGTGAAATTTACACTGGTTTGGTTTGTACAGGTTTGTAAGGGGCGGTCCGGTTGTTGTATATTAAATAATTCCCATATCATGGGCTCGTGTGGATTGCTGGCCTGTACCCCTGGGAGTAGAACAGATGTACAGACCAAAATGATTGTCTTTGGGGTCAAGTATCGTTCCTTCACCCGAGGTCCATCTCTGCCTCGCCTGTCAACTGGGTTGCAGCCAGCTACAGGGGTCTTTATCTTCTCGGCAGCAGAGGACCTACTCGAAGGTGGACTTTTCCCCATCACAGTCTGTTTTATTCACTATTGAATCCCTTGGGGTAATCTAGGCCCTTGTCCACAGAGTGTCTCTGGAGTTTGATTCCGGAGCCTTTTCAACAATCGGCCAACCCTTACAGCCGTGTACCCGTTGTATTCAGGGCAGGCTTGGTAGGCTGATCTCACTTAGTGTTCCGTTTCTATCCGTAAACGCAAACCCCTTTTCCACACTTAACAACTTTCCACAAAAAATACCAAATTAGTGACAAGATTAATGCTATTACAAACCCTATTAAGCACTGTACAGCAAAAGGCAGGTGTTCAAACCGTGCCCCAACCATTTAGCTTCTTCAGAAGAACTGAGGTTTCTCCACCAGAGGGATCATATTGGTTTCTTCTGTTCAACTGTTTTACGCTGTTGTCTTTGCAGAAGTCCCTGTGGCAAAATAAATTCCCCCGTTTAAGTTTTGTTTATCTTGATTTTCTGGACAGCTTCACCTTTAAATCCCCCGCTGGACTAGTAACTTCCCATTCATTGTTGTTTACTGGTCCTTTAATATGGCTGGCGTGCGTCCATCCTTTTTCTGCAGTTCGAACTGCTGTATTGGTAGTTAAAAGCACCAAATAAGGTCCCTCCCAACGGGGCTGTAAAGTGGCTTCTTTCCATGATTTTATAAGAACCCAATCTCCTGGTTTAACCTGGTGTAATCTAATATCAAGGGGAGGCCTTTGGGTCATCTGACCTTTTTCCCACAACCCTTGTCTATATCTCATTAGTTCACTGACATAGATATTAATGGTCTTATCTATGATACTGGGATGATCAACAGGAACCCCTGCATCGTAGGGCATTCCATATAACATTTCGAAGGGAGATATTCCTATATCGGCCCTAGGTTGCGCCCTAATGTTTAATAATGCTAAAGGAATGCACCTTATCCACGAGAGTTTGGTTTCTAATGTTAGTTTAGCCAATTGCTTTTTCAGCTCTCCATTCATCCGTTCCACCCGTCCCGAGCTTTGGGGATGCCAAGGAGTATGTTCTTCCCATTTCATTCCCAAGGCTTCCGCCAGGTTCTTTATAATTTTAGATGTCAAATGGGGGCCTTGATCAGAGTCGATAACTTCAGTGACTCCATATCTAGGGATTATTTGTTCTAAAAGGACCTTCACCACGGTTTGGGCAGTTGCTCTCGAGGTAGGGAAGGCCTCAATATAGTGGGTAAGGTGGTCCACAATGACTAAGACATATTTGTAACGTCCTACTTTGGGAAGTTCCGTGAAGTCAATCTGGACTCGGGAGAATGGTCTTACTGCTAAGGGTCTTCCACCCATGGGGACCCGCCTTTGTACGGCTCTATTAATCCTCAAGCATATGGGACATCCTTGAGTGATCTTTTTCGCTAAATCGTGAAGGCCTATAGTCATATACTTGGTAGCAAAGTGATCTACCAGACCTTGGCTTCCCCAATGGGTTTGTTTATGTAGATTGGTCAAAATATTAAAGGCTATCGATTTTGGTAGGACTTCCCTTCCATCTGATAGATACCACTTCCCTTCCTCACTTTTAGTTACTTCCATTTGGGTAAGTTTCTGTTCTTCCTTGGGGGTGAACACGAGAGGTGCTAGTCTTAGTTCCGTACGCCGTGGTTCTCCTTCTGTTAGTACTAATATACGCAAAGCAGCTTGTTTAGCCTCTTGGTCTGCCATGTTATTTCCCCGTGTCTTATAGTCAATTCCTTTTTGATGGCCCCTTAAATGTACTATGGCTATTTTAAGCGGTCCCCTTAATGCTTGTAACACTTCTCTTATTAATTCCTGGTGTATTAAATCTTTCCCTTGGGAGTTAATTAATCCCCTCTCCTCCCAGATTTTTCCAAAGGTGTGTATTACTCCATAACTATATTTAGAATCGGTATATATTGTTCCTGATTTTCCTTCCAGCCTTCTCAAGGCCTGTAGGACTGCATATAGCTCACAGGCTTGTGCTGACCAAGAGGGACTCAGTGGTCCAGATTCCAGTACCCTCAACGTTTTCCCGTTTATCGGTGCATATCCTGATTTCCTTTTTCCATCTATTACCCTAGAAGACCCATCCACAAAAATTCTTTCTCCTTCATCTAATTCTTCCTCTTCTAGATCTGGTCTAATCTTTGTTTGATTTTCTATAGTTTGGAGGCAATCATGTAATAGTTGTGATTCCTCGGGTCGACCATATAGAAATTGTGCAGGGTTCTGCAGGCTAGTAGTTTCGAGGGTTAAATTCAGTGCCTCTAGCAAAATACCCTCGTATTTCAACAAACGAGAGTCTGAGATCCACTTTTCAGCTTTTTGTTGTAAAACACTTTGGATATTGTGGGGAGACAACACCCTTATATCGCTATTAAAGGTAATTTTCCTAGCCTCTTCTACTAGAACAGCACATCCCACTATTGCCTGCAGACAAGTGGGCCATCCGCTACTCACTGGGTCTAATAGTTTTGAAAAGTACCCTATAGGCTTTTTCTTCCCAGCCCATTCCTGGGTCAAGACCCCATAGGCTGTCCCGTCATCTACATTGATAAACAAATAGAAAGGTCTCTTAAGATCAGGAAGGCTCAAAACAGGGGCATTGATTAGATCTTCTCGCAATGCCTGCCACTTCCTTTCATCATCTTCGCCCCAAGTTACCCATCCCTCTGGGGTTAACTTTTGATATAAAAATTTTACCTTCCTACTGTAGTTCTCAATCCATTGCCTACAATATCCTACTAGCCCCAATATTTGTCTTATCTGTCTTTTACTTTGGGGAGGTGGCAAGGATAATATCCCTTTTATTTTTTCTTGATCTATCTTCTTTTCCCCTTTATTAATATAGTGACCTAAATACCTGACTTCTTCTTCTACAAACTGTAATTTTGTCTTTGAAACTTTGAGGCCTTTTAACCCTAGAAAACTGAGAAGTTTGATACTTTCTTCTCTAACCCGTTCCTCCTCTTTTCCTGCAATTAGCAAGTCATCCACATACTGGATAAGGGTGATTTCTGGAGCTGGTTGATATTCTTGTAAAATCTGTTCTAGGGCCTGCCCGAATAAATGTGGGGATTCGGTAAAGCCCTGTGGTAATACTGTCCACCTCAACTGTTGTTTCCTCCCTGTGTCCGGGTCTTCCCATTCGAAGGCAAAATAATCCCGGCAAGACTCATCTAGGGGGCAGGCCCAGAATGCATCTTTTAAATCAATTACACTATACCATAAATTTTCAGGGCCTAATTTGCTCAACAGGGTGTAAGGATTAGCAACTACAGGGAAGCGAGAAATGGTTCTTTTATTTATTTCTCGCAAGTCATGTACCAGGCGATACGTGCCATTAGGCTTTTTAACCGGCAACATGGGAGTATGGAATGGGGACATACAGGGTCCCAATAACCCTTGCCTTATGAGTCTTTCTATTTCTGGCTTTAGGCCTCTCCTCCCTTCCAGCGAGATGGGATACTGTTTTATTTTTATAGGGGTGGAAGAGGACTACGGCGATCAGAACGGGGGAACTGGAAGGGAGGGGGGCAGGGGGGGGGGTGTAACCCCGGGGGGCGCACAGAGGGACGGGGGGGGTGGGCGATCAGCGGCAGGGGGAGGGGGGGAGGGCAGCGAAAGACACGGGGTGGGGGAGGCGGCGAGACGCAGGGCAGCCGCCCCCGCCGAGGGAAGCCCCGAGCAGCACGGAGACCCCGCGGGGCCGAGGCAGAGCGGCACGCGGCCCCCCCGCCGCGGCGCCCCCCGAACACCCACCTGTAGGAGCCGAGGCGGCGCCCGGAGCCCCGAGGCGCCCCGCCCCGCTTCCGCACGGCCGCCTCCTCGGGTCGCGGCGTGATGACGTCACTCGGCGGGGACGGCGCGGCGCCGTAGCGACGGACCGGCGCCGAGGCGCTGAGGCGCTGAGGCGCTGAGGCGCCGTCGCCGTGGCGACGCCGTCGAGCGGCAGCGCTCCTGCGGGAGCCGCGCCGAGACGTGCGGCGTCTCCGGCTTCCCCAGCATCGCTGTCTCCAGGCCGATTCCGAGCTGCTGGCGCTTCTTGAAAGCCGAGCGCGCATCTCTGCCCGGTTTTCTCACGGCTCCTGCGGCGGCATCTCTGGCCGCTTTCTCCTCCAAGGAAGAACCGAGCGGTGGCCCGGCCGGGCTCGGTGCGTGGGATGTGAGAAGGGCACAGCCCGGAGCAGGACCTGAAGAACGAGCTCAGCTCACCGCTGGCGCGTGTTCTGTAGTCCCCCGGGTGCTGCAGAGCTGCGCTGGACTCGCTGAGCAGCACGGCGTGGTGCGGGGATGTAAGAGCACACAGGTGCTCGGTAGACTTGCTGGGGCAGGGAGCTCTCACTGATGCTAAACTTGCTGAAACGAAGTGGCTCGTTCAGGACACGTGCCTGAAACAAATGCTGGTTCTCTAGGCAGAGCAGCCGGACAGACCTGTCAGCACTGGGAATTAAGCACGGCAGTGAGATGAGGCCAGTGATGCGTTCATGTAAGAGCAAGAGGTGCTTTGGAATGCCTTTATGGCTGCACAGCTCCTCGGGAAGCAGTTACACCTGCCGGCTCAATAAGAGCTGTCCCTTAGATGCTGTGCTGTGCAGCTGTGGAGCCCTTGCCCACCTGCACTGCATCTTTTAGATGCGTCATTGAGAGGAATTGAACCAGCGAGACTTCAGGGCTGAGCTCTAGGAATGGAAACTCCCTCAACTTTTGGAAGAGACCGGGTTTCTAAGGTCTTAAGACCTGGAGCTGGCAGAGCACACCCCTCTCTGCCTTTCCCCCGACTGGTTTTTGGGAGACAGCACATGGACACCCCTACAAGAAGTCTCAGGGTGTGGAAACTGACGCTGCTATTATGGAAGTAAGAATACATTCCTGGCTCCATTCTGCTCTTGTGTCAGAAGGCAGAGATTTAAGCTGCCTAAAAGCACTTTTCCACAGAGGTTCCCACAGAAAGAAGGCATCCAACGTCTTCCTGTAGCTACGGAGACTCTGACTTCTCAACCCTTTCCAGGTATGTTTTACTGCCTCTTTCCACATTCAGAAATGGCAGCTGTGCAGAAAAACATGCAGCAGGTCCTGCAGTGTGGGCCAGCGGGGAGTTTTACCCCGTCTCCTCCCTGATGTCAATCTGAAGTGATGTCCTTTAGTCTTCAGTATAACAAAAACATTCTGTGACCGTGCTTGAAGACAGTCTCTAATGGATGTTCTTCCCTGGTCAGCTGGCTGCCTTAGTTTGGGCCCTGATGGCAATGATGTGGTGATGGCAAGCTTAGTTCTGCTGTTTTCTCCTTATCAGAATACTCTGACTTTTGAAGGAAGCAGCTTCTTGTTTCCTGCCTTCCTGCCTTCCTGCCTTCCTTGCTTCCTTCCTCCCTTCCTTCCTGCCTTCCTGCCTTCCTGCCTTCCTTGCTTCCTTCCTCCCTTCCTTCCTGCCTTCCTGCCTTCCTTGCTTCCTTCCTCCCTTCCTTCCTCCCTTCCTCCCTTCATCCTCCTTCCTTCCTCCCTTCCTCCCTTCATCCTCCTTCCTTCCTCCCTTCCTCTTTATTTTAATTCATTTGGAATATCTATATTCCATACAGATGTTTTAAAAATCATCATTTGTAGTGCTGAAAACTTTTTTAGAAAACAGTTAAAAAGGTATGATAAGGATGTTAAAGAAAGAACCCTCTGTGGTGTTGACCAGGGATGAACATAAAAACAGCTCCCAGTAAATGTACAGGCAGCTGATGTGACTGCCTCTGTCCTCAGCAGCTTGCTCAAAGGAACCCCACAAAGCATTTCAGCGCTGGGCTGCTGAGGGAAGCTGTCAGAAGAGGAGCACTGTGTCCTCTTGCAGAGGACCGGGATGCTTTTACAGCCGACTGACTGACGGCTGCTTTGGTTGTGGCCACAGCTCCTGAGGAGTGCAGCAGTGCTGAGAGCTGAGAGGAAACAGGGGAATGTTGCACCTCCTGGAGGATGCTGAGAAATCAGTGGCCTAGGGCAGGTGCTGGAGAGGAGCTGCAGGGTGCTGTCATGGCAGCTGGGCACTGCTGGCAGCACAACGGACTGTGCCTCTGCTAAGGCGACTGCAGCCACAGAGCGAGCAGTGACAGCAGGCATACGAGGCTTGCAGCACTGCCTTCCTCCCATCTCTCTCCACTTTCAGATTCTCGGCCCAGCCCACAAAGCAAAATGAAGTAGAGGAGGCAGGAAATGTGCTCATAGTTCTTGCTTGGTTCCTATTGCAGAGCAAATGATTGCCTGCTGTCCGGTAAAGCTCACGCAGAAGCACTGATGCTTTTGCATAATGAACTGCCACCCTTGTCCCCTGCCCGAGCCGGGACGTAGGGCACCCGCAGCCTCTGGGCAGCCTGGGCCAGGGCCTCGCTGCCTCTGGGGGAGGGATTTCCTCTACACATCGACCTCAGTTCCCACTCTTGGAGTTCAAAGCCATTCCCACACGGCCTGTGGCTGTCTGCCAATGCCAAGTGGCACACAAGGTCTGGCAGTGGACCATGACAACAGTACAGCGTGGACAACTGTGATGGTACTTTCTATTTATTGGCACAGCACAGGCTGGAAAGCCCCGGTTGATGCCAGCTGTGGTTCTCTGGCTGTCAGATGATGCCCCCAAACCCACACACGGGGTGCTCCCAGCTCCTGACTGATGGTGGAGAAGTGGGAGGGCAGAAGTGATGCTGGGGGAGGAAGGGGCGGGGGTCAGGGGGCCGCTGTGCCTGTCATACTTCCCCCAGGCAGTGGTTTGACAGGTGTTACGTGATGCCCCCCCTGAGGGGGCCGCTCCCACCTCTTGATGGATGGTGGAGAGGAGTGGGAGGGCAGAGGTGTTGCTGGGAGGGCTGGGGGCTGCAGGGCCTGATATGCTTCCCCCTGGCATTCTGGGTGGTTTTTGGGGTCTTGGATAATGGCCCCAAACTGGGTGTTGGATAATGACCCCGAACTGACAACCTACGGGGGCCACTCACACCTCCTGAAGGATGGTGGAGGGGAGTGGGAGGGTGGTGATGATTCCCAGGGGACGGGGGGCTGCTGGGCCAGTTGGCTTCCCCCAGGCAGCGGTTGTCTGTCGGCTGGACAGTGTCCCCAAGTCTACACTCTGCTGGGCTCGCTTCCATCCCCTGATGGATGCTGGAGGGGAGAGCGAAGGCAGAGGTGGTGCTGGGGGCTGCCAGGCCTCTCAAGCTTCCCCGAGGATGTGGCTGCCGCCAGGCTGACACCCTGAGGGACCACTCCCGACCCCCGAAGGATGGTGATGGGGGACGGGGGGGGGGTCTTGATGCCCAGGGCGGCTGGGGGGCTGCTGGGCCTGTTGCTCATCCGCCAGGGTGCCGTTGGCTGGTGGGCTGTGGGGCCCGAGGCGGGGGCAGCTGAGCCTGGCTGCTGTCAGGTCTGGCAGGGGCCGCCCTGGTGGTGCCATCCGGCCGCTGGGCAGGTGGTCACGGCCGTTGGCATCATGTCCATCTGCCAGGCCCCTTGAGGAGAGCAGGACGAGGGCAAACTGTGGCCGCGGACATCGTGCTGGGCTCCATCAGCTGCAGCGAGGCGCCTGCGGAGAGAGGAATGTGCTGAGGGCACAGGAGAGCCCCTGCTCTCCTTCCTCAAAGGCAAAGAGCCTGTTTCAGGCCCAGCACTAAGAATGGGCTGCAGGAACGGCCGTGCCAATTCAAACATCTGATAGCGTAAATCTCAGACCACGTTAGCCAACAACTAACCGGCCTCTGTGCTGCTGGAACTACAAGTGCCTCCGGGCTCACAGCAGCCGCACAGTAAAGAGTTGGGCAGGATGGGGGTGGGGGTGAACAACAACTCACTGGTTTCTCTGCCTCCATCGCCGGATAAGCAGACAGAACGTTATCATGGCTGCCAGCATGGAAACCAGGAAAGCTGCAGTCAGTGCCAGGCAGCACTTCAGTAACACTTGATCTTCTGTGGTGTTTGCACGTCCTTCATCTTCCACACCTGGAGGAACAATGTGCGCACTGCTGTGTCTCGTGCCCTACTGGCAGTCTCACAAGAGGTCTGACATGGCCAAAAATGTTGTCTTGCATTTTGTTGGCCTCCAGGAACACGTGAAAATCCTCGGGCTGCAATGCTTCCCTGATTCCAGCCAAGCAAAGGGAACTCCCTAAGGCGCTGCACATCAAGGCACTCTGGAACCTCTTTTTGGCCTCTCAGCTTTGTTTACACTCTGGCTCTGCCACGGTCCAGACCCTCCCGGGCCATGGATTTGCTCCTTCTTCTCCATCACGCTCTAAGACTCCTTTTGCACTCGCCCACCCTCGCCTCCTGAGGCTGGGTAGTTGTCTGACTAAATCTCACTAGAGCAGAAGGAGAGCGTGTGGATCTGTTTAATCAGGGTATAGACAGAAATACACTCACCACGTGCTTCCTTCTTCATGATTCTCATCAATAAATGGGACAGTCTCTTGGAATATTTTCCATCTATCCATGCCACTTTCCATCCGCCAGGACCTTAACAGAAAGCATTAAGATAAATCTCAGAGAAACAAAGCATTGAACTGAGCGGTCTCTTCGGTGAAGTCAACAAAGACAACAGCCACCCTGGGATGCTTGTGGGGCTCCAGCACAGGAAGCGGCCGAGGATTTGGCACAGCCTTCCCTGGAAGCAATTCTGCACCCAAAGCATGAGGAGAACTTCCCACCACACACTGCAATCTACACAGCTGCACAAGAGCATCACTGAAGAGCAGATGGTGCCAGGGGATCGTGTGAGGACAGGGCACGCACATGCAGCTGTGCATTCTCACTCACACCTGCAGACATGCCTGGCTGACAGCAGGACTGTGAGCTGGCATCTCTCAAAGGAAGCAAAAACTCATGGCATACCAATACGAGTTGCTGGGGCTTCTGTCCTGGAGCTCAGCTGGGAAGCTGGAGACCATTCGACTCCACCCGCACCTGTACACAAACACAGAGCAGCTCCTGTCAGACATGGCCAGGTACTTGTTCAGACTGCAATGCCAGGTTTGCTCCACAGCGCTCTTCTCTCCCTGCTACACAGCAGCAGCTGGCAAATAGCTGCTGGGTGCCTGCAGCAGCACCGTGCCAGTCCAAGAAGGAACCATGTGTGGAACTGTCTGCAGAAGGGAAGGGGCTGCAAGGGGAAGGGAAGATCTAAAGGCCCTTTCCTTTGGGATAGCCCATCGGAGGCTTATGGAGCAGATTATGCTGAGCCTTTGGCAAGACACTGCTTACAGGCGCAGCTGTAAGGAGAAACATTGCCATGGTGTGTTGTGATCTCTCTCTTCCTTAGGGACCTGCAGTGACTGGAAGGGGCTCAGCTGACGACGTGGCACCCAGGCTTGGGTCGAAAGTTGCCAAGCTGGAGAGGTGGGCAGTTGGCTGGCACCCAGGCTTCTTGTGGAGTAGAAATCACCGGGCAGCGAAACGCTGAAGCCTTCCTGAACTACCACAACCACATGTGAGCAGAGAGCGTGAGATGAAGGCTGGTGACTTACCTCTGGCATCCAGCCCAGGCTCAGGACCAGGATTCGGCTCTGGTAATTCACCAAGAGGACCTGCAGGCACAGAGGTGATCAGACACAAGTGAGGAGAGCTTCCACTGCACCTTGGGGCCTGGGGTTTTTTTCTGCAGTGACCTGCGAGGACTGGCTGCAGGTCAGGGAATGACATGGCCCAAACAGCAAACGTAGAGGTTCTCTCCTCCAAAAAGTGGCAAGGGCTGCCTTCCCACAGATACGTGACAACTCTCCAAATAAAGAAATACTCAGGACTGATCTGTGTACAGCCTTTGAGGCACAAAGAGACTTGAAAGACCCTTGGAGGTTCCTGAGTACCCAAATAAACTATGACGGCACGAACTTTTCTGCCTTCAAGGAAGCAGACACTCACAACTTACCTCTGGGTTTCCCCTGAGGCACAAAAGTAGTCATCGCCCGACCGTCTGCATATGGAGCACCATCATCTAGAATCAAGAACAGAAGAGGGATGTTCCCATGGCACGTTGTCATCTCCTCCCTTAGTGATGGGGGAGGGCTCAGCTAATGGGATGGCAGACTCAGGCCGTGACTGCCAAAGCTACAGGGTGACCTGGAGCCTGGCACTGGGCAGCTTCCCGAAGCTCTCCAGGCCATGTGCAACAGCGCTCCGGGACCGTGTGGAAGAGCACACCAAGTAAAGACACCTGAAGCCATCTGGGCTCCAGCCGGGGGTCTCTGCTGGGAACCAGGATTCATCTATGGGGAGCACCGGGAAGCCGGAGCAGAAATGCTCCCGCTTTTCCCAGCACACATCTTCTGAGCTCCCCCTCGGTCACCCCCGGGCGAAGAGCGTGCTCAGCCAGCAGCAGAGCCACGGCCCGGCACGGCTGGAGCCAGCCCTGCAGAGCACTGCTTCCTCACGCCCTCGCCCGGCTCCTGCGCTGCTGCCTGTCCCCCCATCCCAACACCCCCACGGAAGGCAGCCCCAGGGCAGCACACGGGGACAAGAGCCCGGAGCTCTCGCCCTCGCCGCCACTCGGTTTTGGCCCCATCTCTGCCCACCCACCTGCTGCTGGCGCTCGCCACGGAGCAGCACAAGTCTCCTGGGAACATATGGCCATGAGGAGGAGGAGGAGAGCAAGGCGGGCAGGGGCCGTGGCCCCCCACACTCGTGCCATGCTGCCACCACCACCGCTGCAGCCACAGCGAGTGCTGCTGGGCGGCACAGAACGCCTGGGGCACACGCTGAGCATTGTGAGCTCACGGCACCAGGCGGGGCGTTGTGACCCCACGTCCCCACGATGCACATCTGTTCCGCCACCAGGGCCAGCTTCCCCCTGGGCTTGCTGTGTGTGCTGTCGTGCTGGGGAGGATTCCCAGGCATCTAGAGCAGCAGGAGACCACTGATGTCACATGGACAGCACGGAAATGGGGAATGGCTCGGCTGGGAGGGGACATTAAAGAGACAGAGACGCTGTCAAAGGAGAAAGAAAATCACTTCAGTGTTGTTTTGACTGCTTCATGCAGATCCAGAGATTCACTTTTCTCTTTTAATGCCCAAACAGAAGCCGGTTCTTCAGTGACATTTCCCCTTCAACCCTCCCACCCCACCCACTCTCCCCTCCCCTCACCCCTACCTCTCATTTTCTCCTTCCTCTCCTCTCCCCTCTCCTCCCCTCCTTCGCTTTCCCTCCCCTCCCCTCCCCTTCCCCCTCTTTTCTCCCTTTCCCCTCCCCTTCCCCCTTGCCTTCTGCCAAACTTACCTCTCCTGCTCTTCACTGAATTCTTCTGGATTCCCTTGCCTTGCTTTCCTTTGCAACGCTATGCATTGCTCTCTCCATATTTCTTGCCAGCCATTCTTTTCTTAGCTCTTATTCTTCACTTTTTACTTGGCTTTTTTCTTCTATTCTCTTTGCCTTTCTTCTCTTTTCTTCTTTTAGTCCTTTTTCCTCTTTTCATATATTATTTTCTCTCTCTTCTTTTTTTTTCTCCTTTTATTTTCTTTTTCATTTTTCTTTTTTGTTTTTTCCATTAAATACGTTTTTTCTTTTTTCATTACTCTTTTTCTTTTATCTTTCTTAATTTCTTTTTTTGCTCTTTTTGTCATTTTTTTCTGTTTTCTCTTTTCATCTTTTCTTCTTATTTTTATTATATATTCTTTTTTCTTTTCTCTATTTTGTCTCTTTCTTTTTCCTTTTTCCTTTTTCTATTTTTTCATCTTTTTTTCTTTGTTTTCTTTTTTATTTTTCTCTTTTTTTTCCTCTTTTTCCCATTTCCTTTAATCTTTTTTCGGTTTTTTTTTCCCTCTGAATTTTCTCCTCATTTTTTCCTCTTTTTTCTTTCTCTTTTTTTTTCTGATTTTAATCATAAGTTTTCCTTTAACCCTCCCCTCAACCCCCCCCCCCCTCCTCTTCTCCCATCCCCTCTTTTCTCCCTTACCCTCACCTCCCTTGTCCCTCCACTTCCCCCTGCCTTAGCCTACCATTACCTGCCTGCCCTTCACTTACCTTCTCCTCACTTCCTTCTTCTTCATGCTCTTGGCTTTTGCTGCTATTCACACCAAATCTCAACACTTGCCTGCTCTGCTTGCTGCTCTGCCAAGTGCCTCTCAGCTCTGCTCACAACTTCACGCCCACTGCCTGCCCTTCTCTATTCCCCTCTCGTGCCCTTCAGGCTTCTGCTCCCCTTGCTGAGCAAGCCCGTGCCCGGTAGCTCCCCTTCAACCTCCTCCGCCCTTTGCCTTCCTCCAAGAGATGCTTGCTTCTGGCCAGCACTCCTGCCCGCTGCCTAGCCCACAGCCCGCATCTCCTGGGGAGACAGCAAGGTGGCCTGGAGCTGCCCACACCTCCTCCCGGGCACGGCTTCTCAGCTTTGCTTCAAGCCCACAAAAAACCCCAAGGAGCTCCTCTTACCTTTGGGCTCAGCTGCTTCTCCTCCCCCAGCCCCCTAAATCCCTCCCCGTAGCTCTCCCCAGCCCCTCCCACCCCCCAATGCTCCCTATAGCACCGTGTCCCCCCGTTACCCCCTCACAGCCCTCTGCTGCCCTAAATCCCGCTGTACCCACCCCTATCGCCCCATGTACCCCGATACCACAGCCGCTGCAGCCCCGCCTGCCTCCCTATCCCCCCCCCGCCTTCCCAGCCCCTCAGCCCAGCAGGCTTCCTTCCCTGTCCCGGTGCCGCTCTCCGTCCCTCCCGGCTCCGGCTCTGCTGTGCTCAGTACCGCTCCCGTCGTGCCGCGGTTCCGTCTCGGTGCTGCCCGGACCGCTCCGGCGCGCAGCGGCGGTGCGGGGCGGCCCGGGCTGCGGGAGCGCCGCCGCCTGAGGGGAGAAGAGCTCTGAGCCGGCTGTTAACGGCCGCTCCCGCGCGCCGCGCCTCAGCCAATCGGAGCCGGCGGCGCTGCCGCTGACCAACGAGAGCCCGAGTGCGGGAGGGACCGGCACCTGACCAATGACAGCCCGGGGGCCGGACGGACCGGCACCTGACCAATGACAGCCCGGGGGCCGGACGGACCGGCACCTGACCAATGACAGCCCGGGGGCGGTGCGGCGTTGCGCGGCGCTGTTGGTGGGAGGAGCGCGGGCAGGGGGCGGGGCCTCGGGGTGCGCCCTACTGCTATGGGGGTGGGAGATGGGACTGGGATTGACAGGTGGGAGATGGGGTTGGGATGTGCGGTTGGGAGCGAAGTTTGGAACTGGGCTTGGGAGCTGGGGTTGGGATGTTGGTTGTGCATTGGGATGTGAAATGTAGGGTTGGGGTGTGGGGATATGGATATGGGGTGGATATGGAATGGGAGATAGGAAAATGGAATACATATGGGATGGGCTTGGGATGGACGTGGGACCAACACTGAAGAAGGTGGGATGGATTGGGGATGAAATAGGGACGCGGGATAGGATTGGGATGATAGTGGCATGGGATAAGTAGATGGAATGGACATGGGATGCGTGTGGGGATAAGGATTCGGAATGGATATGGATATAGGGTTAGGGATGGGAATAGGATGTGGGGGTATGGATACGGGATGGGTTTGAGATGGCTGTGGGGTGGATATGATGGATATGGGATGGGATAAAGTTGTGGGATACGGACGAGGGATGGCTACGAGATGGGGCTGTAGTGGTTATGGGGCCATAGGGGCGATGGGGCCAGGATGCTGCAGTGACCTCTGTCCCCAGAGTTTACCCCCAGTGTGACACATGGAGCCCCACAGCCGCTCCTCTGCCCTTTATCACTTACATGGGGAGGACATCCCCCAACCCCCATGATCAAAAATAAACCTTAATTAGAAAAGTGAGGGGTGTCAACCCCGCCCCATGGGAACAATGTTTTCTGTGGCGTCTCCAGAGGGCTGCCCCAAACTCTGGGGGGTGTTCACAACTCTAGGATATGACACCACCAGGGTGCCATGAAGGTGTCCCAAGCTTTGGGGTGTGACACAGGGATGTCCCCAGTTTTGGTGGTGTGACATTGTCATGTGGTGTTCCCACTTCCCCGCGAAGTCCTCCAGGTGGTCACGGTGTCCCCAGCTTCGGCTCAATGTCCCCAGGGCTTTTTTTGTTCCCTCTGCATGACGGTGACACCCGGCGCCAGCTGCCAGGAGTGACGCCCAACGGTGATGACACCGCATCACGGCTGTGCCACGCTGGTGTCACACAGTCCCCTCTGGTGGTGGCACAGAGGTCACCACCGTGCGTGTCCCCGTCCTCATGGCAGACGATGGTGACAGCACCAGAGGACTCCGGTGTCACCGGATCCTGCGGTAGGCAGGTCTGGAGGGGTGACAAACAACAGTGAGAGGCTCAGTGACAGCATGGTGACAACGTGGTGCCGCCTGTGCCTGCCCCCATGTGATGGTCAGAGTGCAGGGAATGGTGTCACCCGTTAGATGGTGACGCACAAGTGATGGTGACACCAGATGACGGTAACAACAGTGACAGCCAGGGATGGGGACACTGCGTCACGGCTGTTCCACATCGAGGGCATCCTGTGTCACGGCGTCACCTGAAGACAGTGACACTCAGTGACACCCAATGGCATCCAGTGAAGGTGACACCCAACGATGGTGACACCAGCGAGACCATGTCACACCTGCACCAGACCCCACGTGTCCCCTGACTGTCCCCAGCCCCCCTCCCTGTACCCCTCCTCATCACCTCTTCAATGAGGATGGCACCGTGCTGAAGTTGTGCCACCATGGCAGGGGGGACAGACATGGACAGCCAGGTGACAGCGTCCAGGAGCTGTAGGACGCTGATGGGGCTCTCGAGGTACGTTGGTACGGCCCCAGGTTCCACGGTTACGGTGACAGTGAGAACTTCGGGGACAGGCGGTTGTTTGGTGTCACCCGGTGGCCCTGGGGGGAGTTGTTTCCGTGGGGCTTTGCACAGGGATTGGTGGGAACCATCCATTTCTGAAAGGAAGTGGCAAAAAAAAAAAAAAAAGAAAAGTGACAGAGTATTGATTTCAACGGAAACAGACATTTTTGGGGGCGATCCCACGGGGGACAAAGAGTGTGTTACTATGTGAGGTTGTCCTCAAAATCCCCTTTGGAGACCTCTGGAGGACTCCAGGAACCCGTGGGGACCCCAAGACACCCATGGGACATCTCCAGACCCTTCCAGAAGACAATAGGACCCTCTGAACCCACCTGAGGACCCCCCCACATTCCACAGGATCATTCTGGGACGTCTGCAGACCCTTCTGGATGAGTCCAAGGACCCCCTGCATCAATTTGAGGAACCCCTGGACCCTCCAAGTCCTCTCTGGGACATCCCCAGAGATGTGTCTGATGACGGGATGACTCCAGGACCACTCAGACCCACATGAGGACTCTCTGGACCCTACCAGACTCTACTGGGACATCTCCAGATCATCCCAGTGGCTCCTCGGAGCTCCTGGACCCATCCTGGGAGCTTCCAGATCCTTCCAGGGCCCCCCAGGACCATTCTTGGGACCCCCTGGACACCCTCAGGATCCCTCTGGGACATCTCCTGATCCTTCTGTATGAATCCAAGGACACCTTGGACCCACCTGGGGACCAACTGGATGCCCCAAACCCCTCTACAACATCTCCAGATTCTTCTGCATGCCTCCAGGGCTATATAGGGGGGGGGCTCGTGGGGAATCTATGGGGGGAAAGGTGTGAGTGGGGCTCCGGTGAGGTGGAAAGAGGGTCTGGAGGTGGAGAAAGGTTGGAAGGGGAAACTGAGGGATTGTGGAGGGCTTCTATGGCGTGGAAAGGGGCTCTGAGGATGGAGAGCGGGGGTTGTGAGGGGGAAAAGAGCAGAACGAGACTTCTGTGAGTGGAAAGGGTCCTGGGGATGGAGGGGTACGTTGTGCAGGGGAACTTGAGGGGTGGAAAGGGGGCTTTTGTAGGGCAGAAAGGGGGGTCTGGGAGTGGACGGGGGGTTGTGTGGGGGAAAAAAGGGGTGAGTTGGGTCTCTGTTGGGAGGAAAAGGGGTCTAGGAATGGAGAAGGGGTGGCAGAGGAAATCTGGAGGGTTGTGGGGGGCTTCTATGGGGTGGAAGGGGAGTCTGGGGGACACCTTAGGGAAATACTGGGGGGGAGAAGAGGAGAGTGGGATGTCTATGGGGTCGAAAAAGAGTCTGGGGGGAAACTTAGTGGCTTGTGGGGGGGAAAGGGGTGAACAGAATTTCTACAAAGCAGGAAGAGCATCTGGGGGTGGATGGAGGGGTGGGAGGGAAGAGCCAGGGGTTGTGCGAGGCTTCTATGGGGTCTGGCTGAGGGGGATTGGAGGTCAAAATGAGGGAATGACTGCAGGGGTCAGGGAGGAGCGCACCGGGGGTACAGGGGACTCTAGGGGTCAGAAAAAGGGGCCAGGAGGTGGGAGGAGAAGGGAGGACACGGGACCCTGGGGGTCAAATCGAGGGGAATGGGGGGTGGTAGGAGACTCTGGGGATCAGAATGGGGGAAGTGGAGGGGAGGGGCACCGGGGGGAGGAGAGGGGGTTCGGGGGTCAGATAGAGGAGACTGGGAAAGGGGGGGGACTCTAGGGAACAGAATGGGGAGACCGGTGGGAGGGTGGGGGGACACCAGGGATCAGAACGGGGGACTGGGGGGGGATGAGGGATCGGGGGGGGGGACGACCCGGGGATCAGAATGGGGGAGGCACAGAGGGGAGGGGTGGAAGAGGACTACGGCGATCAGAACGGGGGAACTGGAAGGGAGGGGGGCAGGGGGGGGGTGTAACCCCGGGGGGCGCACAGAGGGACGGGGGGGGTGGGCGATCAGCGGCAGGGGGAGGGGGGGAGGGCAGCGAAAGACACGGGGTGGGGGAGGCGGCGAGACGCAGGGCAGCCGCCCCCGCCGAGGGAAGCCCCGAGCAGCACGGAGACCCCGCGGGGCCGAGGCAGAGCGGCACGCGGCCCCCCCGCCGCGGCGCCCCCCGAACACCCACCTGTAGGAGCCGAGGCGGCGCCCGGAGCCCCGAGGCGCCCCGCCCCGCTTCCGCACGGCCGCCTCCTCGGGTCGCGGCGTGATGACGTCACTCGGCGGGGACGGCGCGGCGCCGTAGCGACGGACCGGCGCCGAGGCGCTGAGGCGCTGAGGCGCTGAGGCGCCGTCGCCGTGGCGACGCCGTCGAGCGGCAGCGCTCCTGCGGGAGCCGCGCCGAGACGTGCGGCGTCTCCGGCTTCCCCAGCATCGCTGTCTCCAGGCCGATTCCGAGCTGCTGGCGCTTCTTGAAAGCCGAGCGCGCATCTCTGCCCGGTTTTCTCACGGCTCCTGCGGCGGCATCTCTGGCCGCTTTCTCCTCCAAGGAAGAACCGAGCGGTGGCCCGGCCGGGCTCGGTGCGTGGGATGTGAGAAGGGCACAGCCCGGAGCAGGACCTGAAGAACGAGCTCAGCTCACCGCTGGCGCGTGTTCTGTAGTCCCCCGGGTGCTGCAGAGCTGCGCTGGACTCGCTGAGCAGCACGGCGTGGTGCGGGGATGTAAGAGCACACAGGTGCTCGGTAGACTTGCTGGGGCAGGGAGCTCTCACTGATGCTAAACTTGCTGAAACGAAGTGGCTCGTTCAGGACACGTGCCTGAAACAAATGCTGGTTCTCTAGGCAGAGCAGCCGGACAGACCTGTCAGCACTGGGAATTAAGCACGGCAGTGAGATGAGGCCAGTGATGCGTTCATGTAAGAGCAAGAGGTGCTTTGGAATGCCTTTATGGCTGCACAGCTCCTCGGGAAGCAGTTACACCTGCCGGCTCAATAAGAGCTGTCCCTTAGATGCTGTGCTGTGCAGCTGTGGAGCCCTTGCCCACCTGCACTGCATCTTTTAGATGCGTCATTGAGAGGAATTGAACCAGCGAGACTTCAGGGCTGAGCTCTAGGAATGGAAACTCCCTCAACTTTTGGAAGAGACCGGGTTTCTAAGGTCTTAAGACCTGGAGCTGGCAGAGCACACCCCTCTCTGCCTTTCCCCCGACTGGTTTTTGGGAGACAGCACATGGACACCCCTACAAGAAGTCTCAGGGTGTGGAAACTGACGCTCTTATTAGGGAAGTAAGAATACATTCCTGGCTCCATTTTGCTCTTGTGTCAGAAGGCAGAGATTTAAGCTGCCTAAAAGCACTTTTCCACAGAGGTTCCCACAGAAAGAAGGCATCCAACGTCTTCCTGTAGCTACGGAGACTCTGACTTCTCAACCCTTTCCAGGTATGTTTTACTGCCTCTTTCCACATTCAGAAATGGCAGCTGTGCAGAAAAACATGCCACAGGTCCTGCAGTGTGGGCCAGCGGGGAGTTTTACCCCGTCTCCTCCCTGATGTCAATCTGAAGTGATGTCCTTTAGTCTTCAGTATAACAAAAACATTCTGTGACCGTGCTTGAAGACAGTCTCTAATGGATGTTCTTCCCTGGTCAGCTGGCTGCCTTAGTTTGGGCCCTGATGGCAATGATGTGGTGATGGCAAGCTTAGTTCTGCTGTTTTCTCCTTATCAGAATACTCTGACTTTTGAAGGAAGCAGCTTCTTGTTTCCTGCCTTCCTGCCTTCCTGCCTTCCTTGCTTCCTTCCTCCCTTCCTTCCTGCCTTCCTGCCTTCCTGCCTTCCTTGCTTCCTTCCTCCCTTCCTTCCTGCCTTCCTGCCTTCCTTGCTTCCTTCCTCCCTTCCTTCCTCCCTTCCTCCCTTCATCCTCCTTCCTTCCTCCCTTCCTCTTTATTTTAATTCATTTGGAATATCTATATTCCATACAGATGTTTTAAAAATCATCATTTGTAGTGCTGAAAACTTTTTTAGAAAACAGTTAAAAAGGTATGATAAGGATGTGAAAGAAAGAACCCTCTGTGGTGTTGACCAGGGATGAACATAAAAACAGCTCCCAGTAAATGTACAGGCAGCTGATGTGACTGCCTCTGTCCTCAGCAGCTTGCTCAAAGGAACCCCACAAAGCATTTCAGCGCTGGGCTGCTGAGGGAAGCTGTCAGAAGAGGAGCACTGTGTCCTCTTGCAGAGGACCGGGATGCTTTTACAGCCGACTGACTGACGGCTGCTTTGGTTGTGGCCACAGCTCCTGAGGAGTGCAGCAGTGCTGAGAGCTGAGAGGAAACAGGGGAATGTTGCACCTCCTGGAGGATGCTGAGAAATCAGTGGCCTAGGGCAGGTGCTGGAGAGGAGCTGCAGGGTGCTGTCATGGCAGCTGGGCACTGCTGGCAGCACAACGGACTGTGCCTCTGCTAAGGCGACTGCAGCCACAGAGCGAGCAGTGACAGCAGGCATACGAGGCTTGCAGCACTGCCTTCCTCCCATCTCTCTCCACTTTCAGATTCTCGGCCCAGCCCACAAAGCAAAATGAAGTAGAGGAGGGAGGAAATGTGCTCATAGTTCTTGCTTGGTTCCTATTGCAGAGCAAATGATTGCCTGCTGTCCGGTAAAGCTCACGCAGAAGCACTGATGCTTTTGCATAATGAGCTGCCACCCTTGTCCCCTGCCCGAGCCGGGACGTAGGGCACCCGCAGCCTCTGGGCAGCCTGGGCCAGGGCCTCGCTGCCTCTGGGGGAGGGATTTCCTCTACACATCGACCTCAGTTCCCACTCTTGGAGTTCAAAGCCATTCCCACACGACCTGTGGCTGTCTGCCAATGCCAAGTGGCACACAAGGTCTGGCAGTGGACCATGACAACAGTACAGCGTGGACAACTGTGATGGTACTTTCTATTTATTGGCACAGCACAGGCTGGAAAGCCCCGGTTGATGCCAGCTGTGGTTCTCTGGCTGTCAGATGATGCCCCCAAACCCACACACGGGGTGCTCCCAGCTCCTGACTGATGGTGGAGAAGTGGGAGGGCAGAAGTGATGCTGGGGGAGGAAGGGGCGGGGGTCAGGGGGCCGCTGTGCCTGTCATACTTCCCCCAGGCAGTGGTTTGACAGGTGTTACGTGATGCCCCCCCTGAGGGGGCCGCTCCCACCTCTTGATGGATGGTGGAGAGGAGTGGGAGGGCAGAGGTGTTGCTGGGAGGGCTGGGGGCTGCAGGGCCTGATATGCTTCCCCCTGGCATTCTGGGTGGTTTTTGGGGTCTTGGATAATGGCCCCAAACTGGGTGTTGGATAATGACCCCGAAGTGACGACCTACGGGGGCCACTCGCACCTCCTGAAGGATGGTGGAGGGGAGTGGGAGGGTGGTGATGATGCCCAGGGGACGGGGGGCTGCTGGGCCAGTTGGCTTCCCCCAGGCAGCGCTTGTCTGTCGGCTGGACAGTGTCCCCAAGTCTACGCTCTGCTGGGCTCGCTTCCATCCCCTGATGGATGCTGGAGGGGAGAGCGAAGGCAGAGGTGGTGCTGGGGGCTGCCAGGCCTCTCAAGCTTTCCCAAGGATGTGGCTGCCGCCAGGCTGACACCCTGAGGGACCGCTCCCGACCCCCGAAGGATGGTGATGGGGGACGGGGGGGGGGTCTTGATGCCCAGGGCGGCTGGGGGGCTGCTGGGCCTGTTGCTCATCCGCCAGGGTGCCGTTGTTTGGGTGCCGGCCGATGAGCACAAGTTTCCAAGCCAAGGGGGTTCCTCCCGTCCCCTGAAAGATGGCGGTGGGGGACGGGGGGTGGTGTTAATGCCCCCCGGGCTGCAGAGCCTGGGCTGGTGGGCTGTGGGGCCCGAGGCGGGGGCAGCTGAGCCTGGCTGCTGTCAGGTCTGGCAGGGGCCGCCCTGGTGGTGCCATCCGGCCGCTGGGCAGGTGGTCACGGCCGTTGGCATCATGTCCATCTGCCAGGCCCCTTGAGGAGAGCAGGACGAGGGCAAACTGTGGCCGCGGACATCGTGCTGGGCTCCATCAGCTGCAGCGAGGCGCCTGCGGAGAGAGGAATGTGCTGAGGGCACAGGAGAGCCCCTGCTCTCCTTCCTCAAAGGCAAAGAGCCTGTTTCAGGCCCAGCACTAAGAATGGGCTGCAGGAACGGCCGTGCCAATTCAAACATCTGATAGCGTAAATCTCAGACCACGTTAGCCAACAACTAACCGGCCTCTGTGCTGCTGGAACTACAAGTGCCTCCGGGCTCACAGCAGCCGCACAGTAAAGAGTTGGGCAGGATGGGGGTGGGGGTGAACAACAACTCACTGGTTTCTCTGCCTCCATCGCCGGATAAGCAGACAGAACGTTATCATGGCTGCCAGCATGGAAACCAGGAAAGCTGCAGTCAGTGCCAGGCAGGACTTCAGTAACACTTGATCTTCTGTGGTGTCTGCACGTCCTTCATCTTCCACACCTGGAGGAACAATGTGCTCACTGCTGTGTCTCGTGCCCTACTGGCAGTCTCACAAGAGGTCTGACATGGCCAAAAATGTTGTCTTGCATTTTGTTGGCCTCCAGGAACACGTGAAAATCCTCGGGCTGCAATGCTTCCCTGATTCCAGCCAAGCAAAGGGAACTCCCTAAGGCGCTGCACATCAAGGCACTCTGGAACCTCTTTTTGGCCTCTCAGCTTTGTTTACACTCTGGCTCTGCCACGGTCCAGACCCTCCCGGGCCATGGATTTGCTCCTTCTTCTCCATCACGCTCTAAGACTCCTTTTGCACTCGCCCACCCTCACCTCCTGAGGCTGGGTAGTTGTCTGACTAAATCTCACTAGAGCAGAAGGAGAGCGTGTGGATCTGTTTAATCAGGGTACAGACAGAAATACACTCACCACGTGCTTCCTTCTTCATGATTCTCATCAATAAATGGGACAGTCTCTTGGAATATTTTCCATCTATCCATGCCACTTTCCATCCGCCAGGACCTTAACAGAAAGCATTAAGATAAATCTCAGAGAAACAAAGCATTGAACTGAGCGGTCTCTTCGGTGAAGTCAACAAAGACAACAGCCACCCTGGGATGCTTGTGGGGCTCCAGCACAGGAAGCGGCCGAGGATTTGGCACAGCCTTCCCTGGAAGCAATTCTGCACCCAAAGCATGAGGAGAACTTCCCACCACACACTGCAATCTACACAGCTGCACAAGAGCATCACTGAAGAGCAGATGGTGCCAGGGGATCGTGTGAGGACAGGGCACGCACATGCAGCTGTGCATTCTCACTCACACCTGCAGACATGCCTGGCTGACAGCAGGACTGTGAGCTGGCATCTCTCAAAGGAAGCAAAAACTCATGGCATACCAATACGAGTTGCTGGGGCTTCTGTCCTGGAGCTCAGCTGGGAAGCTGGAGACCATTCGACTCCACCCGCACCTGTACACAAACACAGAGCAGCTCCTGTCAGACATGGCCAGGTACTTGTTCAGACTGCAATGCCAGGTTTGCTCCACAGCGCTCTTCTCTCCCTGCTACACAGCAGCAGCTGGCAAATAGCTGCTGGGTGCCTGCAGCAGCACCGTGCCAGTCCAAGAAGGAACCATGTGTGGAACTGTCTGCAGAAGGGAAGGGGCTGCAAGGGGAAGGGAAGATCTAAAGGCCCTTTCCTTTGGGATAGCCCATCGGAGGCTTATGGAGCAGATTATGCTGAGCCTTTGGCAAGACACTGCTTACAGGCGCAGCTGTAAGGAGAAACATTGCCATGGTGTGTTGTGATCTCTCTCTTCCTTAGGGACCTGCAGTGACTGGAAGGGGCTCAGCTGACGACGTGGCACCCAGGCTTGGGTCGAAAGTTGCCAAGCTGGAGAGGTGGGCAGTTGGCTGGCACCCAGGCTTCTTGTGGAGTAGAAATCACCGGGCAGCGAAACGCTGAAGCCTTCCTGAACTACCACAACCACATATGAGCAGAGAGCGTGAGATGAAGGCTGGTGACTTACCTCTGGCATCCAGCCCAGGCTCAGGACCAGGATTCGGCTCTGGTAATTCACCAAGAGGACCTGCAGGCACAGAGGTGATCAGACACAAGTGAGGAGAGCTTCCACTGCACCTTGGGGCCTGGGGTTTTTTTCTGCAGTGACCTGCGAGGACTGGCTGCAGGTCAGGGAATGACATGGCCCAAACAGCAAACGTAGAGGTTCTCTCCTCCAAAAAGTGGCAAGGGCTGCCTTCCCACAGATACGTGACAACTCTCCAAATAAAGAAATACTCAGGACTGATCTGTGTACAGCCTTTGAGGCACAAAGAGACTTGAAAGACCCTTGGAGGTTCCTGAGTACCCAAATAAACTATGACGGCACGAACTTTTCTGCCTTCAAGGAAGCAGACACTCACAACTTACCTCTGGGTTTCCCCTGAGGCACAAAAGTAGTCATCGCCCGACCGTCTGCATATGGAGCACCATCATCTAGAATCAAGAACAGAAGAGGGATGTTCCCATGGCATGTTGTCATCTCCTCCCTTAGTGATGGGGGAGGGCTCAGCTAATGGGATGGCAGACTCAGGCCGTGACTGCCAAAGCTACAGGGTGACCTGGAGCCTGGCACTGGGCAGCTCCCCGAAGCTCTCCAGGCCATGTGCGACAGCGCTCCGGGACCGTGTGGAAGAGCACACCAAGTAAAGACACCGGAAGCCATCTGGGCTCCAGCCGGGGGTCTCTGCTGGGAACCAGGATTCATCTATGGGGAGCACCGGGAAGCCGGAGCAGAAATGCTCCCGCTTTTCCCAGCACACATCTTCTGAGCTCCCCCTCGGTCACCCCCGGGCGAAGAGCGTGCTCAGCCAGCAGCAGAGCCACGGCCCGGCACGGCTGGAGCCAGCCCTGCAGAGCACTGCTTCCTCACGCCCTCGCCCGGCTCCTGCGCTGCTGCCTGTCCCCCCATCCCAACACCCCCACGGAAGGCAGCCCCAGGGCAGCACACGGGGACAAGAGCCCGGAGCTCTCGCCCTCGCCGCCACTCGGTTTTGGCCCCATCTCTGCCCACCCACCTGCTGCTGGCGCTCGCCACGGAGCAGCACAAGTCTCCTGGGAACATATGGCCATGAGGAGGAGGAGGAGAGCAAGGCGGGCAGGGGCCGTGGCCCCCCACACTCGTGCCATGCTGCCACCACCACCGCTGCAGCCACAGCGAGTGCTGCTGGGCGGCACAGAACGCCTGGGGCACACGCTGAGCATTGTGAGCTCACGGCACCAGGCGGGGCGTTGTGACCCCACGTCCCCACGATGCACATCTGTTCCGCCACCAGGGCCAGCTTCCCCCTGGGCTTGCTGTGTGTGCTGTCGTGCTGGGGAGGATTCCCAGGCATCTAGAGCAGCAGGAGACCACTGATGTCACATGGACAGCACGGAAATGGGGAATGGCTCGGCTGGGAGGGGACATTAAAGAGACAGAGACGCTGTCAAAGGAGAAAGAAAATCACTTCAGTGTTGTTTTGACTGCTTCATGCAGATCCAGAGATTCACTTTTCTCTTTTAATGCCCAAACAGAAGCCGGTTCTTCAGTGACATTTCCCCTTCAACCCTCCCACCCCACCCACTCTCCCCTCCCCTCACCCCTACCTCTCATTTTCTCCTTCCTCTCCTCTCCCCTCTCCTCCCCTCCTTCGCTTTCCCTCCCCTCCCCTCCCCTTCCCCCTCTTTTCTCCCTTTCCCCTCCCCTTCCCCCTTGCCTTCTGCCAAACTTACCTCTCCTGCTCTTCACTGAATTCTTCTGGATTCCCTTGCCTTGCTTTCCTTTGCAACGCTATGCATTGCTCTCTCCATATTTCTTGCCAGCCATTCTTTTCTTAGCTCTTATTCTTCACTTTTTACTTGGCTTTTTTCTTCTATTCTCTTTGCCTTTCTTCTCTTTTCTTCTTTTAGTCCTTTTTCCTCTTTTCATATATTATTTTCTCTCTCTTCTTTTTTTTTCTCCTTTTATTTTCTTTTTCATTTTTCTTTTTTGTTTTTTCCATTAAATACATTTTTTCTTTTTTCATTACTCTTTTTCTTTTATCTTTCTTAATTTCTTTTTTTGCTCTTTTTGTCATTTTTTTCTGTTTTCTCTTTTCATCTTTTCTTCTTATTTTTATTATATATTCTTTTTTCTTTTCTCTATTTTGTCTCTTTCTTTTTCCTTTTTCCTTTTTCTATTTTTTCATCTTTTTTTCTTTGTTTTCTTTTTTATTTTTCTCTTTTTTTTCCTCTTTTTCCCATTTCCTTTAATCTTTTTTCGGTTTTTTTTTCCCTCTGAATTTTCTCCTCATTTTTTCCTCTTTTTTCTTTCTCTTTTTTTTTCTGATTTTAATCATAAGTTTTCCTTTAACCCTCCCCTCAACCCCCCCCCCCCTCCTCTTCTCCCATCCCCTCTTTTCTCCCTTACCCTCACCTCCCTTGCCCCTCCACTTCCCCCTGCCTTAGCCTACCATTACCTGCCTGCCCTTCACTTACCTTCTCCTCACTTCCTTCTTCTTCATGCTCTTGGCTTTTGCTGCTATTCACACCAAATCTCAACACTTGCCTGCTCTGCTTGCTGCTCTGCCAAGTGCCTCTCAGCTCTGCTCACAACTTCACGCCCACTGCCTGCCCTTCTCTATTCCCCTCTCGTGCCCTTCAGGCTTCTGCTCCCCTTGCTGAGCAAGCCCGTGCCCGGTAGCTCCCCTTCAACCTCCTCCGCCCTTTGCCTTCCTCCAAGAGATGCTTGCTTCTGGCCAGCACTCCTGCCCGCTGCCTAGCCCACAGCCCGCATCTCCTGGGGAGACAGCAAGGTGGCCTGGAGCTGCCCACACCTCCTCCCGGGCACGGCTTCTCAGCTTTGCTTCAAGCCCACAAAAAACCCCAAGGAGCTCCTCTTACCTTTGGGCTCAGCTGCTTCTCCTCCCCCAGCCCCCTAAATCCCTCCCCGTAGCTCTCCCCAGCCCCTCCCACCCCCCAATGCTCCCTATAGCACCGTGTCCCCCCGTTACCCCCTCACAGCCCTCTGCTGCCCTAAATCCCGCTGTACCCACCCCTATCGCCCCATGTACCCCGATACCACAGCCGCTGCAGCCCCGCCTGCCTCCCTATCCCCCCCCCGCCTTCCCAGCCCCTCAGCCCAGCAGGCTTCCTTCCCTGTCCCGGTGCCGCTCTCCGTCCCTCCCGGCTCCGGCTCTGCTGTGCTCAGTACCGCTCCCGTCGTGCCGCGGTTCCGTCTCGGTGCTGCCCGGACCGCTCCGGCGCGCAGCGGCGGTGCGGGGCGGCCCGGGCTGCGGGAGCGCCGCCGCCTGAGGGGAGAAGAGCTCTGAGCCGGCTGTTAACGGCCGCTCCCGCGCGCCGCGCCTCAGCCAATCGGAGCCGGCGGCGCTGCCGCTGACCAACGAGAGCCCGAGTGCGGGAGGGACCGGCACCTGACCAATGACAGCCCGGGGGCCGGACGGACCGGCACCTGACCAATGACAGCCCGGGGGCCGGACGGACCGGCACCTGACCAATGACAGCCCGGGGGCGGTGCGGCGTTGCGCGGCGCTGTTGGTGGGAGGAGCGCGGGCAGGGGGCGGGGCCTCGGGGTGCGCCCTACTGCTATGGGGGTGGGAGATGGGACTGGGATTGACAGGTGGGAGATGGGGTTGGGATGTGCGGTTGGGAGCGAAGTTTGGAACTGGGCTTGGGAGCTGGGGTTGGGATGTTGGTTGTGCATTGGGATGTGAAATGTAGGGTTGGGGTGTGGGGATATGGATATGGGGTGGATATGGAATGGGAGATAGGAAAATGGAATACATATGGGATGGGCTTGGGATGGACGTGGGACCAACACTGAAGAAGGTGGGATGGATTGGGGATGAAATAGGGACGCGGGATGGGATTGGGATGATAGTGGCATGGGATAAGTAGATGGAATGGACATGGGATGCGTGTGGGGATAAGGATTCGGAATGGCTATGGATATAGGGTTAGGGATGGGGATAGGATGTGGGGGTATGGATACGGGATGGGTTTGAGATGGCTGTGGGGTGGATATGATGGATATGGGATGGGATAAAGTTGTGGGATACGGACGAGGGATGGCTACGAGATGGGGCTGTAGTGGTTATGGGGCCATAGGGGCGATGGGGCCAGGATGCTGCAGTGACCTCTGTCCCCAGAGTTTACCCCCAGTGTGACACATGGAGCCCCACAGCCGCTCCTCTGCCCTTTATCACTTACATGGGGAGGACATCCCCCAACCCCCATGATCAAAAATAAACCTTAATTAGAAAAGTGAGGGGTGTCAACCCCGCCCCATGGGAACAATGTTTTCTGTGGCGTCTCCAGAGGGCTGCCCCAAACTCTGGGGGGTGTTCACAACTCTAGGATATGACACCACCAGGGTGCCATGAAGGTGTCCCAAGCTTTGGGGTGTGACACAGGGATGTCCCCAGTTTTGGTGGTGTGACATTGTCATGTGGTGTTCCCACTTCCCCGGGAAGTCCTCCAGGTGGTCACGGTGTCCCCAGCTTCGGCTCAATGTCCCCAGGGCTTTTTTTGTTCCCTCTGCATGACGGTGACACCCGGCGCCAGCTGCCAGGAGTGACGCCCAACGGTGATGACACCGCATCACGGCTGTGCCACGCTGGTGTCACACAGTCCCCTCTGGTGGTGGCACAGAGGTCACCACCGTGCGTGTCCCCGTCCTCATGGCAGACGATGGTGACAGCACCAGAGGACTCCGGTGTCACCGGATCCTGCGGTAGGCAGGTCTGGAGGGGTGACAAACAACAGTGAGAGGCTCAGTGACAGCATGGTGACAACGTGGTGCCGCCTGTGCCTGCCCCCATGTGATGGTCAGAGTGCAGGGAATGGTGTCACCCGTTAGATGGTGACGCACAAGTGATGGTGACACCAGATGACGGTAACAACAGTGACAGCCAGGGATGGGGACACTGCGTCACGGCTGTTCCACATCGAGGGCATCCTGTGTCACGGCGTCACCTGAAGACAGTGACACTCAGTGACACCCAATGGCATCCAGTGAAGGTGACACCCAACGATGGTGACACCAGCGAGACCATGTCACACCTGCACCAGACCCCACGTGTCCCCTGACTGTCCCCAGCCCCCCTCCCTGTACCCCTCCTCATCACCTCTTCAATGAGGATGGCACCGTGCTGAAGTTGTGCCACCATGGCAGGGGGGACAGACATGGACAGCCAGGTGACAGCGTCCAGGAGCTGTAGGACGCTGATGGGGCTCTCGAGGTACGTTGGTACGGCCCCAGGTTCCACGGTTACGGTGACAGTGAGAACTTCGGGGACAGGCGGTTGTTTGGTGTCACCCGGTGGCCCTGGGGGGAGTTGTTTCCGTGGGGCTTTGCACAGGGATTGGTGGGAACCATCCATTTCTGAAAGGAAGTGGCAAAAAAAAAAAAAAAGAAAAGTGACAGAGTATTGATTTCAACGGAAACAGACATTTTTGGGGGCGATCCCACGGGGGACAAAGAGTGTGTTACTATGTGAGGTTGTCCTCAAAATCCCCTTTGGAGACCTCTGGAGGACTCCAGGAACCCGTGGGGACCCCAAGACACCCATGGGACATCTCCAGACCCTTCCAGAAGACAATAGGACCCTCTGAACCCACCTGAGGACCCCCCCACATTCCACAGGATCATTCTGGGACGTCTGCAGACCCTTCTGGATGAGTCCAAGGACCCCCTGCATCAATTTGAGGACCCCCTGGACCCTCCAAGTCCTCTCTGGGACATCCCCAGAGATGTGTCTGATGACGGGATGACTCCAGGACCACTCAGACCCACATGAGGACTCTCTGGACCCTACCAGACTCTACTGGGACATCTCCAGATCATCCCAGTGGCTCCTCGGAGCTCCTGGACCCATCCTGGGAGCTTCCAGATCCTTCCAGGGCCCCCCAGGACCATTCTTGGGACCCCCTGGACACCCTCAGGATCCCTCTGGGACATCTCCTGATCCTTCTGTATGAATCCAAGGACACCTTGGACCCACCTGGGGACCAACTGGATGCCCCAAACCCCTCTACAACATCTCCAGATTCTTCTGCATGCCTCCAGGGCTATATAGGGGGGGGGCTCGTGGGGAATCTATGGGGGGAAAGGTGTGAGTGGGGCTCCGGTGAGGTGGAAAGAGGGTCTGGAGGTGGAGAAAGGTTGGAAGGGGAAACTGAGGGATTGTGGAGGGCTTCTATGGCGTGGAAAGGGGCTCTGAGGATGGAGAGCGGGGGTTGTGAGGGGGAAAAGAGCAGAACGAGACTTCTGTGAGTGGAAAGGGTCCTGGGGATGGAGGGGTACGTTGTGCAGGGGAACTTGAGGGGTGGAAAGGGGGCTTTTGTAGGGCAGAAAGGGGGGTCTGGGAGTGGACGGGGGGTTGTGTGGGGGAAAAAAGGGGTGAGTTGGGTCTCTGTTGGGAGGAAAAGGGGTCTAGGAATGGAGAAGGGGTGGCAGAGGAAATCTGGAGGGTTGTGGGGGGCTTCTATGGGGTGGAAGGGGAGTCTGGGGGACACCTTAGGGAAATACTGGGGGGGAGAAGAGGAGAGTGGGATGTCTATGGGGTCGAAAAAGAGTCTGGGGGGAAACTTAGTGGCTTGTGGGGGGGAAAGGGGTGAACAGAATTTCTACAAAGCAGGAAGAGCATCTGGGGGTGGATGGAGGGGTGGGAGGGAAGAGCCAGGGGTTGTGCGAGGCTTCTATGGGGTCTGGCTGAGGGGGATTGGAGGTCAAAATGAGGGAATGACTGCAGGGGTCAGGGAGGAGCGCACCGGGGGTACAGGGGACTCTAGGGGTCAGAAAAAGGGGCCAGGAGGTGGGAGGAGAAGGGAGGACACGGGACCCTGGGGGTCAAATCGAGGGGAATGGGGGGTGGTAGGAGACTCTGGGGATCAGAATGGGGGAAGTGGAGGGGAGGGGCACCGGGGGGAGGAGAGGGGGTTCGGGGGTCAGATAGAGGAGACTGGGAAAGGGGGGGGACTCTAGGGAACAGAATGGGGAGACCGGTGGGAGGGTGGGGGGACACCAGGGATCAGAACGGGGGACTGGGGGGGGATGAGGGATCGGGGGGGGGGACGACCCGGGGATCAGAATGGGGGAGGCACAGAGGGGAGGGGTGGAAGAGGACTACGGCGATCAGAACGGGGGAACTGGAAGGGAGGGGGGCAGGGGGGGGGGTGTAACCCCGGGGGGCGCACAGAGGGACGGGGGGGGTGGGCGATCAGCGGCAGGGGGAGGGGGGGAGGGCAGCGAAAGACACGGGGTGGGGGAGGCGGCGAGACGCAGGGCAGCCGCCCCCGCCGAGGGAAGCCCCGAGCAGCACGGAGACCCCGCGGGGCCGAGGCAGAGCGGCACGCGGCCCCCCCGCCGCGGCGCCCCCCGAACACCCACCTGTAGGAGCCGAGGCGGCGCCCGGAGCCCCGAGGCGCCCCGCCCCGCTTCCGCACGGCCGCCTCCTCGGGTCGCGGCGTGATGACGTCACTCGGCGGGGACGGCGCGGCGCCGTAGCGACGGACCGGCGCCGAGGCGCTGAGGCGCTGAGGCGCTGAGGCGCCGTCGCCGTGGCGACGCCGTCGAGCGGCAGCGCTCCTGCGGGAGCCGCGCCGAGACGTGCGGCGTCTCCGGCTTCCCCAGCATCGCTGTCTCCAGGCCGATTCCGAGCTGCTGGCGCTTCTTGAAAGCCGAGCGCGCATCTCTGCCCGGTTTTCTCACGGCTCCTGCGGCGGCATCTCTGGCCGCTTTCTCCTCCAAGGAAGAACCGAGCGGTGGCCCGGCCGGGCTCGGTGCGTGGGATGTGAGAAGGGCACAGCCCGGAGCAGGACCTGAAGAACGAGCTCAGCTCACCGCTGGCGCGTGTTCTGTAGTCCCCCGGGTGCTGCAGAGCTGCGCTGGACTCGCTGAGCAGCACGGCGTGGTGCGGGGATGTAAGAGCACACAGGTGCTCGGTAGACTTGCTGGGGCAGGGAGCTCTCACTGATGCTAAACTTGCTGAAACGAAGTGGCTCGTTCAGGACACGTGCCTGAAACAAATGCTGGTTCTCTAGGCAGAGCAGCCGGACAGACCTGTCAGCACTGGGAATTAAGCACGGCAGTGAGATGAGGCCAGTGATGCGTTCATGTAAGAGCAAGAGGTGCTTTGGAATGCCTTTATGGCTGCACAGCTCCTCGGGAAGCAGTTACACCTGCCGGCTCAATAAGAGCTGTCCCTTAGATGCTGTGCTGTGCAGCTGTGGAGCCCTTGCCCACCTGCACTGCATCTTTTAGATGCGTCATTGAGAGGAATTGAACCAGCGAGACTTCAGGGCTGAGCTCTAGGAATGGAAACTCCCTCAACTTTTGGAAGAGACCGGGTTTCTAAGGTCTTAAGACCTGGAGCTGGCAGAGCACACCCCTCTCTGCCTTTCCCCCGACTGGTTTTTGGGAGACAGCACATGGACACCCCTACAAGAAGTCTCAGGGTGTGGAAACTGACGCTCTTATTAGGGAAGTAAGAATACATTCCTGGCTCCATTTTGCTCTTGTGTCAGAAGGCAGAGATTTAAGCTGCCTAAAAGCACTTTTCCACAGAGGTTCCCACAGAAAGAAGGCATCCAACGTCTTCCTGTAGCTACGGAGACTCTGACTTCTCAACCCTTTCCAGGTATGTTTTACTGCCTCTTTCCACATTCAGAAATGGCAGCTGTGCAGAAAAACATGCAGCAGGTCCTGCAGTGTGGGCCAGCGGGGAGTTTTACCCCGTCTCCTCCCTGATGTCAATCTGAAGTGATGTCCTTTAGTCTTCAGTATAACAAAAACATTCTGTGACCGTGCTTGAAGACAGTCTCTAATGGATGTTCTTCCCTGGTCAGCTGGCTGCCTTAGTTTGGGCCCTGATGGCAATGATGTGGTGATGGCAAGCTTAGTTCTGCTGTTTTCTCCTTGTCAGAATACTCTGACTTTTGAAGGAAGCAGCTTCTTGTTTCCTGCCTTCCTTGCTTCCTGCCTTCCTGCCTTCCTGCCTTCCTTGCTTCCTTCCTCCCTTCCTTCCTGCCTTCCTGCCTTCCTTGCTTCCTTCCTCCCTTCCTTCCTGCCTTCCTGCCTTCCTTGCTTCCTTCCTCCCTTCCTGCCTTCATCCTCCTTCCTTCCTCCCTTCCTCTTTATTTTAATTCATTTGGAATATCTATATTCCATACAGATGTTTTAAAAATCATCATTTGTAGTGCTGAAAACTTTTTTAGAAAACAGTTAAAAAGGTATGATAAGGATGTGAAAGAAAGAACCCTCTGTGGTGTTGACCAGGGATGAACATAAAAACAGCTCCCAGTAAATGTACAGGCAGCTGATGTGACTGCCTCTGTCCTCAGCAGCTTGCTCAAAGGAACCCCACAAAGCATTTCAGCGCTGGGCTGCTGAGGGAAGCTGTCAGAAGAGGAGCACTGTGTCCTCTTGCAGAGGACCGGGATGCTTTTACAGCCGACTGACTGACGGCTGCTTTGGTTGTGGCCACAGCTCCTGAGGAGTGCAGCAGTGCTGAGAGCTGAGAGGAAACAGGGGAATGTTGCACCTCCTGGAGGATGCTGAGAAATCAGTGGCCTAGGGCAGGTGCTGGAGAGGAGCTGCAGGGTGCTGTCATGGCAGCTGGGCACTGCTGGCAGCACAACGGACTGTGCCTCTGCTAAGGCGACTGCAGTCACAGAGCGAGCAGTGACAGCAGGCATACGAGGCTTGCAGCACTGCCTTCCTCCCATCTCTCTCCACTTTCAGATTCTCGGCCCAGCCCACAAAGCAAAATGAAGTAGAGGAGGGAGGAAATGTGCTCATAGTTCTTGCTTGGTTCCTATTGCAGAGCAAATGATTGCCTGCTGTCCGGTAAAGCTCACGCAGAAGCACTGATGCTTTTGCATAATGAACTGCCACCCTTGTCCCCTGCCCGAGCCGGGACGTAGGGCACCCGCAGCCTCTGGGCAGCCTGGGCCAGGGCCTCGCTGCCTCTGGGGGAGGGATTTCCTCTACACATCGACCTCAGTTCCCACTCTTGGAGTTCAAAGCCATTCCCACACGACCTGTGGCTGTCTGCCAATGCCAAGTGGCACACAAGGTCTGGCAGTGGACCATGACAACAGTACAGCGTGGACAACTGTGATGGTACTTTCTATTTATTGGCACAGCACAGGCTGGAAAGCCCCGGTTGATGCCAGCTGTGGTTCTCTGGCTGTCAGATGATGCCCCCAAACCCACACACGGGGTGCTCCCAGCTCCTGACTGATGGTGGAGAAGTGGGAGGGCAGAAGTGATGCTGGGGGAGGAAGGGGCGGGGGTCAGGGGGCCGCTGTGCCTGTCATACTTCCCCCAGGCAGTGGTTTGACAGGTGTTACGTGATGCCCCCCCTGAGGGGGCCGCTCCCACCTCTTGATGGATGGTGGAGAGGAGTGGGAGGGCAGAGGTGTTGCTGGGAGGGCTGGGGGCTGCAGGGCCTGATATGCTTCCCCCTGGCATTCTGGGTGGTTTTTGGGGTCTTGGATAATGGCCCCAAACTGGGTGTTGGATAATGACCCCGAAGTGACGACCTACGGGGGCCACTCGCACCTCCTGAAGGATGGTGGAGGGGAGTGGGAGGGTGGTGATGATGCCCAGGGGACGGGGGGCTGCTGGGCCAGTTGGCTTCCCCCAGGCAGCGGTTGTCTGTCGGCTGGACAGTGTCCCCAAGTCTACACTCTGCTGGGCTCGCTTCCATCCCCTGATGGATGCTGGAGGGGAGAGCGAAGGCAGAGGTGGTGCTGGGGGCTGCCAGGCCTCTCAAGCTTCCCCAAGGATGTGGCTGCCGCCAGGCTGACACCCTGAGGGACCGCTCCCGACCCCCGAAGGATGGTGATGGGGGACGGGGGGGGGGTCTTGATGCCCAGGGCGGCTGGGGGGCTGCTGGGCCTGTTGCTCATCCGCCAGGGTGCCGTTGTTTGGGTGCCGGCCGATGAGCACAAGTTTCCAAGCCAAGGGGGTTCCTCCCGTCCCCTGAAAGATGGCGGTGGGGGACGGGGGGTGGTGTTAATGCCCCCCGGGCTGCAGAGCCTGGGCTGGTGGGCTGTGGGGCCCGAGGCGGGGGCAGCTGAGCCTGGCTGCTGTCAGGTCTGGCAGGGGCCGCCCTGGTGGTGCCATCCGGCCGCTGGGCAGGTGGTCACGGCCGTTGGCATCATGTCCATCTGCCAGGCCCCTTGAGGAGAGCAGGACGAGGGCAAACTGTGGCCGCGGACATCGTGCTGGGCTCCATCAGCTGCAGCGAGGCGCCTGCGGAGAGAGGAATGTGCTGAGGGCACAGGAGAGCCCCTGCTCTCCTTCCTCAAAGGCAAAGAGCCTGTTTCAGGCCCAGCACTAAGAATGGGCTGCAGGAACGGCCGTGCCAATTCAAACATCTGATAGCGTAAATCTCAGACCACGTTAGCCAACAACTAACCGGCCTCTGTGCTGCTGGAACTACAAGTGCCTCCGGGCTCACAGCAGCCCCACAGTAAAGAGTTGGGCAGGATGGGGGTGGGGGTGAACAACAACTCACTGGTTTCTCTGCCTCCATCGCCGGATAAGCAGACAGCACGTTATCATGGCTGCCAGCATGGAAACCAGGAAAGCTGCAGTCAGTGCCAGGCAGCACTTCAGTAACACTTGATCTTCTGTGGTGTTTGCACGTCCTTCATCTTCCACACCTGGAGGAACAATGTGCTCACTGCTGTGTCTCGTGCCCTACTGGCAGTCTCACAAGAGGTCTGACATGGCCAAAAATGTTGTCTTGCATTTTGTTGGCCTCCAGGAACACGTGAAAATCCTCGGGCTGCAATGCTTCCCTGATTCCAGCCAAGCAAAGGGAACTCCCTAAGGCGCTGCACATCAAGGCACTCTGGAACCTCTTTTTGGCCTCTCAGCTTTGTTTACACTCTGGCTCTGCCACGGTCCAGACCCTCCCGGGCCATGGATTTGCTCCTTCTTCTCCATCACGCTCTAAGACTCCTTTTGCACTCGCCCACCCTCACCTCCTGAGGCTGGGTAGTTGTCTGACTAAATCTCACTAGAGCAGAAGGAGAGCGTGTGGATCTGTTTAATCAGGGTACAGACAGAAATACACTCACCACGTGCTTCCTTCTTCATGATTCTCATCAATAAATGGGACAGTCTCTTGGAATATTTTCCATCTATCCATGCCACTTTCCATCCGCCAGGACCTTAACAGAAAGCATTAAGATAAATCTCAGAGAAACAAAGCATTGAACTGAGCGGTCTCTTCGGTGAAGTCAACAAAGACAACAGCCACCCTGGGATGCTTGTGGGGCTCCAGCACAGGAAGCGGCCGAGGATTTGGCACAGCCTTCCCTGGAAGCAATTCTGCACCCAAAGCATGAGGAGAACTTCCCACCACACACTGCAATCTACACAGCTGCACAAGAGCATCACTGAAGAGCAGATGGTGCCAGGGGATCGTGTGAGGACAGGGCACGCACATGCAGCTGTGCATTCTCACTCACACCTGCAGACATGCCTGGCTGACAGCAGGACTGTGAGCTGGCATCTCTCAAAGGAAGCAAAAACTCACGGCATACCAATACGAGTTGCTGGGGCTTCTGTCCTGGAGCTCAGCTGGGAAGCTGGAGACCATTCGACTCCACCCGCACCTGTACACAAACACAGAGCAGCTCCTGTCAGACATGGCCAGGTACTTGTTCAGACTGCAATGCCAGGTTTGCTCCACAGCGCTCTTCTCTCCCTGCTACACAGCAGCAGCTGGCAAATAGCTGCTGGGTGCCTGCAGCAGCACCGTGCCAGTCCAAGAAGGAACCATGTGTGGAACTGTCTGCAGAAGGGAAGGGGCTGCAAGGGGAAGGGAAGATCTAAAGGCCCTTTCCTTTGGGATAGCCCATCGGAGGCTTATGGAGCAGATTATGCTGAGCCTTTGGCAAGACACTGCTTACAGGCGCAGCTGTAAGGAGAAACATTGCCATGGTGTGTTGTGATCTCTCTCTTCCTTAGGGACCTGCAGTGACTGGAAGGGGCTCAGCTGACGACGTGGCACCCAGACTTGGGTCGAAAGTTGCCAAGCTGGAGAGGTGGGCAGTTGGCTGGCACCCAGGCTTCTTGTGGAGTAGAAATCACCGGGCAGCGAAACGCTGAAGCCTTCCTGAACTACCACAACCACATATGAGCAGAGAGCGTGAGATGAAGGCTGGTGACTTACCCCTGGCATCCAGCCCAGGCTCAGGACCAGGATTCGGCTCTGGTAATTCACCAAGAGGACCTGCAGGCACAGAGGTGATCAGACACAAGTGAGGAGAGCTTCCACTGCACCTTGGGGCCTGGGGTTTTTTTCTGCAGTGACCTGCGAGGACTGGCTGCAGGTCAGGGAATGACATGGCCCAAACAGCAAACGTAGAGGTTCTCTCCTCCAAAAAGTGGCAAGGGCTGCCTTCCCACAGATACGTGACAACTCTCCAAATAAAGAAATACTCAGGACTGATCTGTGTACAGCCTTTGAGGCACAAAGAGACTTGAAAGACCCTTGGAGGTTCCTGAGTACCCAAATAAACTATGACGGCACGAACTTTTCTGCCTTCAAGGAAGCAGACACTCACAACTTACCTCTGGGTTTCCCCTGAGGCACAAAAGTAGTCATCGCCCGACCGTCTGCATATGGAGCACCATCATCTAGAATCAAGAACAGAAGAGGGATGTTCCCATGGCATGTTGTCATCTCCTCCCTTAGTGATGGGGGAGGGCTCAGCTAATGGGATGGCAGACTCAGGCCGTGACTGCCAAAGCTACAGGGTGACCTGGAGCCTGGCACTGGGCAGCTCCCCGAAGCTCTCCAGGCCATGTGCGACAGCGCTCCGGGACTGTGTGGACGAGCACACCAAGTAAAGACACCTGAAGCCATCTGGGCTCCAGCCGGGGGTCTCTGCTGGGAACCAGGATTCATCTATGGGGAGCACCGGGAAGCCGGAGCAGAAATGCTCCCGCTTTTCCCAGCACACATCTTCTGAGCTCCCCCTCGGTCACCCCCGGGCGAA
Organism: Phasianus colchicus; assembly: GCF_987193195.1. NCBI lineage: Eukaryota > Metazoa > Chordata > Aves > Galliformes > Phasianidae > Phasianus > Phasianus colchicus. The sequence goes on along the minus strand of NC_143474.1, from coordinate 251,294 downwards.
GAGCGTGCTCAGCCAGCAGCAGAGCCACGGCCCGGCACGGCTGGAGCCAGCCCTGCAGAGCACTGCTTCCTCACGCCCTCGCCCGGCTCCTGCGCTGCTGCCTGTCCCCCCATCCCAACACCCCCACGGAAGGCAGCCCCAGGGCAGCACACGGGGACAAGAGCCCGGAGCTCTCGCCCTCGCCGCCACTCGGTTTTGGCCCCATCTCTGCCCACCCACCTGCTGCTGGCGCTCGCCACGGAGCAGCACAAGTCTCCTGGGAACATATGGCCATGAGGAGGAGGAGGAGAGCAAGGCGGGCAGGGGCCGTGGCCCCCCACACTCGTGCCATGCTGCCACCACCACCGCTGCAGCCACAGCGAGTGCTGCTGGGCGGCACAGAACGCCTGGGGCACACGCTGAGCATTGTGAGCTCACGGCACCAGGCGGGGCGTTGTGACCCCACGTCCCCACGATGCACATCTGTTCCGCCACCAGGGCCAGCTTCCCCCTGGGCTTGCTGTGTGTGCTGTCGTGCTGGGGAGGATTCCCAGGCATCTAGAGCAGCAGGAGACCACTGATGTCACATGGACAGCACGGAAATGGGGAATGGCTCGGCTGGGAGGGGACATTAAAGAGACAGAGACGCTGTCAAAGGAGAAAGAAAATCACTTCAGTGTTGTTTTGACTGCTTCATGCAGATCCAGAGATTCACTTTTCTCTTTTAATGCCCAAACAGAAGCCGGTTCTTCAGTGACATTTCCCCTTCAACCCTCCCACCCCACCCACTCTCCCCTCCCCTCACCCCTACCTCTCATTTTCTCCTTCCTCTCCTCTCCCCTCTCCTCCCCTCCTTCGCTTTCCCTCCCCTCCCCTCCCCTTCCCCCTCTTTTCTCCCTTTCCCCTCCCCTTCCCCCTTGCCTTCTGCCAAACTTACCTCTCCTGCTCTTCACTGAATTCTTCTGGATTCCCTTGCCTTGCTTTCCTTTGCAACGCTATGCATTGCTCTCTCCATATTTCTTGCCAGCCATTCTTTTCTTAGCTCTTATTCTTCACTTTTTACTTGGCTTTTTTCTTCTATTCTCTTTGCCTTTCTTCTCTTTTCTTCTTTTAGTCCTTTTTCCTCTTTTCATATATTATTTTCTCTCTCTTCTTTTTTTTTCTCCTTTTATTTTCTTTTTCATTTTTCTTTTTTGTTTTTTCCATTAAATACATTTTTTCTTTTTTCATTACTCTTTTTCTTTTATCTTTCTTAATTTCTTTTTTTGCTCTTTTTGTCATTTTTTTCTGTTTTCTCTTTTCATCTTTTCTTCTTATTTTTATTATATATTCTTTTTTCTTTTCTCTATTTTGTCTCTTTCTTTTTCCTTTTTCCTTTTTCTATTTTTTCATCTTTTTTTCTTTGTTTTCTTTTTTATTTTTCTCTTTTTTTTCCTCTTTTTCCCATTTCCTTTAATCTTTTTTCGGTTTTTTTTTCCCTCTGAATTTTCTCCTCATTTTTTCCTCTTTTTTCTTTCTCTTTTTTTTTCTGATTTTAATCATAAGTTTTCCTTTAACCCTCCCCTCAACCCCCCCCCCCCTCCTCTTCTCCCATCCCCTCTTTTCTCCCTTACCCTCACCTCCCTTGCCCCTCCACTTCCCCCTGCCTTAGCCTACCATTACCTGCCTGCCCTTCACTTACCTTCTCCTCACTTCCTTCTTCTTCATGCTCTTGGCTTTTGCTGCTATTCACACCAAATCTCAACACTTGCCTGCTCTGCTTGCTGCTCTGCCAAGTGCCTCTCAGCTCTGCTCACAACTTCACGCCCACTGCCTGCCCTTCTCTATTCCCCTCTCGTGCCCTTCAGGCTTCTGCTCCCCTTGCTGAGCAAGCCCGTGCCCGGTAGCTCCCCTTCAACCTCCTCCGCCCTTTGCCTTCCTCCAAGAGATGCTTGCTTCTGGCCAGCACTCCTGCCCGCTGCCTAGCCCACAGCCCGCATCTCCTGGGGAGACAGCAAGGTGGCCTGGAGCTGCCCACACCTCCTCCCGGGCACGGCTTCTCAGCTTTGCTTCAAGCCCACAAAAAACCCCAAGGAGCTCCTCTTACCTTTGGGCTCAGCTGCTTCTCCTCCCCCAGCCCCCTAAATCCCTCCCCGTAGCTCTCCCCAGCCCCTCCCACCCCCCAATGCTCCCTATAGCACCGTGTCCCCCCGTTACCCCCTCACAGCCCTCTGCTGCCCTAAATCCCGCTGTACCCACCCCTATCGCCCCATGTACCCCGATACCACAGCCGCTGCAGCCCCGCCTGCCTCCCTATCCCCCCCCCGCCTTCCCAGCCCCTCAGCCCAGCAGGCTTCCTTCCCTGTCCCGGTGCCGCTCTCCGTCCCTCCCGGCTCCGGCTCTGCTGTGCTCAGTACCGCTCCCGTCGTGCCGCGGTTCCGTCTCGGTGCTGCCCGGACCGCTCCGGCGCGCAGCGGCGGTGCGGGGCGGCCCGGGCTGCGGGAGCGCCGCCGCCTGAGGGGAGAAGAGCTCTGAGCCGGCTGTTAACGGCCGCTCCCGCGCGCCGCGCCTCAGCCAATCGGAGCCGGCGGCGCTGCCGCTGACCAACGAGAGCCCGAGTGCGGGAGGGACCGGCACCTGACCAATGACAGCCCGGGGGCCGGACGGACCGGCACCTGACCAATGACAGCCCGGGGGCCGGACGGACCGGCACCTGACCAATGACAGCCCGGGGGCCGGACGGACCGGCACCTGACCAATGACAGCCCGGGGGCGGTGCGGCGTGGCGCGGCGCTGTTGGTGGGAGGAGCGCGGGCAGGGGGCGGGGCCTCGGGGTGCGCCCTACTGCTATGGGGGTGGGAGATGGGACTGGGATTGACAGGTGGGAGGTGGGGTTGGGATGTGGGGTTGGGAGCGAAGTTTGGAACTGGGCTTGGGAGCTGGGGTTGGGATGTTGGTTGTGCATTGGGATGTGAAATGTAGGGTTGGGGTGTGGGGATATGGATATGGGGTGGATATGGAATGGGAGATAGGAAAATGGAATACATATGGGATGGGCTTGGGATGGACGTGGGACCAACACTGAAGAAGGTGGGATGGATTGGGGATGAAATAGGGACGCGGGATGGGATTGGGATGATAGTGGCATGGGATAAGTAGATGGAATGGACATGGGATGCGTGTGGGGATAAGGATTCGGAATGGATATGGATATAGGGTTAGGGATGGGGATAGGATGTGGGGGTATGGATACGGGATGGGTTTGAGATGGCTGTGGGGTGGATATGATGGATATGGGATGGGATAAAGTTGTGGGATACGGACGAGGGATGGCTACGAGATGGGGCTGTAGTGGTTATGGGGCCATAGGGGCGATGGGGCCAGGATGCTGCAGTGACCTCTGTCCCCAGAGTTTACCCCCAGTGTGACACATGGAGCCCCACAGCCGCTCCTCTGCCCTTTATCACTTACATGGGGAGGACATCCCCCAACCCCCATGATCAAAAATAAACCTTAATTAGAAAAGTGAGGGGTGTCAACCCCGCCCCATGGGAACAATGTTTTCTGTGGCGTCTCCAGAGGGCTGCCCCAAACTCTGGGGGGTGTTCACAACTCTAGGATATGACACCACCAGGGTGCCATGAAGGTGTCCCAAGCTTTGGGGTGTGACACAGGGATGTCCCCAGTTTTGGTGGTGTGACATTGTCATGTGGTGTTCCCACTTCCCCGGGAAGTCCTCCAGGTGGTCACGGTGTCCCCAGCTTCGGCTCAATGTCCCCAGGGCTTTTTTTGTTCCCTCTGCATGACGGTGACACCCGGCGCCAGCTGCCAGGAGTGACGCCCAACGGTGATGACACCGCATCACGGCTGTGCCACGCTGGTGTCACACAGTCCCCTCTGGTGGTGGCACAGAGGTCACCACCGTGCGTGTCCCCGTCCTCATGGCAGACGATGGTGACAGCACCAGAGGACTCCGGTGTCACCGGATCCTGCGGTAGGCAGGTCTGGAGGGGTGACAAACAACAGTGAGAGGCTCAGTGACAGCATGGTGACAACGTGGTGCCGCCTGTGCCTGCCCCCATGTGATGGTCAGAGTGCAGGGAATGGTGTCACCCGTTAGATGGTGACGCACAAGTGATGGTGACACCAGATGACGGTAACAACAGTGACAGCCAGGGATGGGGACACTGCGTCACGGCTGTTCCACATCGAGGGCATCCTGTGTCACGGCGTCACCTGAAGACAGTGACACTCAGTGACACCCAATGGCATCCAGTGAAGGTGACACCCAACGATGGTGACACCAGCGAGACCATGTCACACCTGCACCAGACCCCACGTGTCCCCTGACTGTCCCCAGCCCCCCTCCCTGTACCCCTCCTCATCACCTCTTCAATGAGGATGGCACCGTGCTGAAGTTGTGCCACCATGGCAGGGGGGACAGACATGGACAGCCAGGTGACAGCGTCCAGGAGCTGTAGGACGCTGATGGGGCTCTCGAGGTACGTTGGTACGGCCCCAGGTTCCACGGTTACGGTGACAGTGAGAACTTCGGGGACAGGCGGTTGTTTGGTGTCACCCGGTGGCCCTGGGGGGAGTTGTTTCCGTGGGGCTTTGCACAGGGATTGGTGGGAACCATCCATTTCTGAAAGGAAGTGGCAAAAAAAAAAAAAAAGAAAAGTGACAGAGTATTGATTTCAACGGAAACAGACATTTTTGGGGGCGATCCCACGGGGGACAAAGAGTGTGTTACTATGTGAGGTTGTCCTCAAAATCCCCTTTGGAGACCTCTGGAGGACTCCAGGAACCCGTGGGGACCCCAAGACACCCATGGGACATCTCCAGACCCTTCCAGAAGACAATAGGACCCTCTGAACCCACCTGAGGACCCCCCCACATTCCACAGGATCATTCTGGGACGTCTGCAGACCCTTCTGGATGAGTCCAAGGACCCCCTGCATCAATTTGAGGACCCCCTGGACCCTCCAAGTCCTCTCTGGGACATCCCCAGAGATGTGTCTGATGACGGGATGACTCCAGGACCACTCAGACCCACATGAGGACTCTCTGGACCCTACCAGACTCTACTGGGACATCTCCAGATCATCCCAGTGGCTCCTCGGAGCTCCTGGACCCATCCTGGGAGCTTCCAGATCCTTCCAGGGCCCCCCAGGACCATTCTTGGGACCCCCTGGACACCCTCAGGATCCCTCTGGGACATCTCCTGATCCTTCTGTATGAATCCAAGGACACCTTGGACCCACCTGGGGACCAACTGGATGCCCCAAACCCCTCTACAACATCTCCAGATTCTTCTGCATGCCTCCAGGGCTATATAGGGGGGGGGCTCGTGGGGAATCTATGGGGGGAAAGGTGTGAGTGGGGCTCCGGTGAGGTGGAAAGAGGGTCTGGAGGTGGAGAAAGGTTGGAAGGGGAAACTGAGGGATTGTGGAGGGCTTCTATGGCGTGGAAAGGGGCTCTGAGGATGGAGAGCGGGGGTTGTGAGGGGGAAAAGAGCAGAACGAGACTTCTGTGAGTGGAAAGGGTCCTGGGGATGGAGGGGTACGTTGTGCAGGGGAACTTGAGGGGTGGAAAGGGGGCTTTTGTAGGGCAGAAAGGGGGGTCTGGGAGTGGACGGGGGGTTGTGTGGGGGAAAAAAGGGGTGAGTTGGGTCTCTGTTGGGAGGAAAAGGGGTCTAGGAATGGAGAAGGGGTGGCAGAGGAAATCTGGAGGGTTGTGGGGGGCTTCTATGGGGTGGAAGGGGAGTCTGGGGGACACCTTAGGGAAATACTGGGGGGGAGAAGAGGAGAGTGGGATGTCTATGGGGTCGAAAAAGAGTCTGGGGGGAAACTTAGTGGCTTGTGGGGGGGAAAGGGGTGAACAGAATTTCTACAAAGCAGGAAGAGCATCTGGGGGTGGATGGAGGGGTGGGAGGGAAGAGCCAGGGGTTGTGCGAGGCTTCTATGGGGTCTGGCTGAGGGGGATTGGAGGTCAAAATGAGGGAATGACTGCAGGGGTCAGGGAGGAGCGCACCGGGGGTACAGGGGACTCTAGGGGTCAGAAAAAGGGGCCAGGAGGTGGGAGGAGAAGGGAGGACACGGGACCCTGGGGGTCAAATCGAGGGGAATGGGGGGTGGTAGGAGACTCTGGGGATCAGAATGGGGGAAGTGGAGGGGAGGGGCACCGGGGGGAGGAGAGGGGGTTCGGGGGTCAGATAGAGGAGACTGGGAAAGGGGGGGGACTCTAGGGAACAGAATGGGGAGACCGGTGGGAGGGTGGGGGGACACCAGGGATCAGAACGGGGGACTGGGGGGGGATGAGGGATCGGGGGGGGGGACGACCCGGGGATCAGAATGGGGGAGGCACAGAGGGGAGGGGTGGAAGAGGACTACGGCGATCAGAACGGGGGAACTGGAAGGGAGGGGGGCAGGGGGGGGGGTGTAACCCCGGGGGGCGCACAGAGGGACGGGGGGGGTGGGCGATCAGCGGCAGGGGGAGGGGGGGAGGGCAGCGAAAGACACGGGGTGGGGGAGGCGGCGAGACGCAGGGCAGCCGCCCCCGCCGAGGGAAGCCCCGAGCAGCACGGAGACCCCGCGGGGCCGAGGCAGAGCGGCACGCGGCCCCCCCGCCGCGGCGCCCCCCGAACACCCACCTGTAGGAGCCGAGGCGGCGCCCGGAGCCCCGAGGCGCCCCGCCCCGCTTCCGCACGGCCGCCTCCTCGGGTCGCGGCGTGATGACGTCACTCGGCGGGGACGGCGCGGCGCCGTAGCGACGGACCGGCGCCGAGGCGCTGAGGCGCTGAGGCGCTGAGGCGCCGTCGCCGTGGCGACGCCGTCGAGCGGCAGCGCTCCTGCGGGAGCCGCGCCGAGACGTGCGGCGTCTCCGGCTTCCCCAGCATCGCTGTCTCCAGGCCGATTCCGAGCTGCTGGCGCTTCTTGAAAGCCGAGCGCGCATCTCTGCCCGGTTTTCTCACGGCTCCTGCGGCGGCATCTCTGGCCGCTTTCTCCTCCAAGGAAGAACCGAGCGGTGGCCCGGCCGGGCTCGGTGCGTGGGATGTGAGAAGGGCACAGCCCGGAGCAGGACCTGAAGAACGAGCTCAGCTCACCGCTGGCGCGTGTTCTGTAGTCCCCCGGGTGCTGCAGAGCTGCGCTGGACTCGCTGAGCAGCACGGCGTGGTGCGGGGATGTAAGAGCACACAGGTGCTCGGTAGACTTGCTGGGGCAGGGAGCTCTCACTGATGCTAAACTTGCTGAAACGAAGTGGCTCGTTCAGGACACGTGCCTGAAACAAATGCTGGTTCTCTAGGCAGAGCAGCCGGACAGACCTGTCAGCACTGGGAATTAAGCACGGCAGTGAGATGAGGCCAGTGATGCGTTCATGTAAGAGCAAGAGGTGCTTTGGAATGCCTTTATGGCTGCACAGCTCCTCGGGAAGCAGTTACACCTGCCGGCTCAATAAGAGCTGTCCCTTAGATGCTGTGCTGTGCAGCTGTGGAGCCCTTGCCCACCTGCACTGCATCTTTTAGATGCGTCATTGAGAGGAATTGAACCAGCGAGACTTCAGGGCTGAGCTCTAGGAATGGAAACTCCCTCAACTTTTGGAAGAGACCGGGTTTCTAAGGTCTTAAGACCTGGAGCTGTCAGAGCACACCCCTCTCTGCCTTTCCCCCGACTGGTTTTTGGGAGACAGCACATGGACACCCCTACAAGAAGTCTCAGGGTGTGGAAACTGACGCTCTTATTAGGGAAGTAAGAATACATTCCTGGCTCCATTTTGCTCTTGTGTCAGAAGGCAGAGATTTAAGCTGCCTAAAAGCACTTTTCCACAGAGGTTCCCACAGAAAGAAGGCATCCAACGTCTTCCTGTAGCTACGGAGACTCTGACTTCTCAACCCTTTCCAGGTATGTTTTACTGCCTCTTTCCACATTCAGAAATGGCAGCTGTGCAGAAAAACATGCAGCAGGTCCTGCAGTGTGGGCCAGCGGGGAGTTTTACCCCGTCTCCTCCCTGATGTCAATCTGAAGTGATGTCCTTTAGTCTTCAGTATAACAAAAACATTCTGTGACCGTGCTTGAAGACAGTCTCTAATGGATGTTCTTCCCTGGTCAGCTGGCTGCCTTAGTTTGGGCCCTGATGGCAATGATGTGGTGATGGCAAGCTTAGTTCTGCTGTTTTCTCCTTGTCAGAATACTCTGACTTTTGAAGGAAGCAGCTTCTTGTTTCCTGCCTTCCTTGCTTCCTGCCTTCCTTGCTTCCTGCCTTCCTGCCTTCCTGCCTTCCTTGCTTCCTTCCTCCCTTCCTTCCTGCCTTCCTGCCTTCCTTGCTTCCTTCCTCCCTTCCTTCCTGCCTTCCTGCCTTCCTTGCTTCCTTCCTCCCTTCCTGCCTTCATCCTCCTTCCTTCCTCCCTTCCTCTTTATTTTAATTCATTTGGAATATCTATATTCCATACAGATGTTTTAAAAATCATCATTTGTAGTGCTGAAAACTTTTTTAGAAAACAGTTAAAAAGGTATGATAAGGATGTGAAAGAAAGAACCCTCTGTGGTGTTGACCAGGGATGAACATAAAAACAGCTCCCAGTAAATGTACAGGCAGCTGATGTGACTGCCTCTGTCCTCAGCAGCTTGCTCAAAGGAACCCCACAAAGCATTTCAGCGCTGGGCTGCTGAGGGAAGCTGTCAGAAGAGGAGCACTGTGTCCTCTTGCAGAGGACCGGGATGCTTTTACAGCCGACTGACTGACGGCTGCTTTGGTTGTGGCCACAGCTCCTGAGGAGTGCAGCAGTGCTGAGAGCTGAGAGGAAACAGGGGAATGTTGCACCTCCTGGAGGATGCTGAGAAATCAGTGGCCTAGGGCAGGTGCTGGAGAGGAGCTGCAGGGTGCTGTCATGGCAGCTGGGCACTGCTGGCAGCACAACGGACTGTGCCTCTGCTAAGGCGACTGCAGTCACAGAGCGAGCAGTGACAGCAGGCATACGAGGCTTGCAGCACTGCCTTCCTCCCATCTCTCTCCACTTTCAGATTCTCGGCCCAGCCCACAAAGCAAAATGAAGTAGAGGAGGGAGGAAATGTGCTCATAGTTCTTGCTTGGTTCCTATTGCAGAGCAAATGATTGCCTGCTGTCCGGTAAAGCTCACGCAGAAGCACTGATGCTTTTGCATAATGAACTGCCACCCTTGTCCCCTGCCCGAGCCGGGACGTAGGGCACCCGCAGCCTCTGGGCAGCCTGGGCCAGGGCCTCGCTGCCTCTGGGGGAGGGATTTCCTCTACACATCGACCTCAGTTCCCACTCTTGGAGTTCAAAGCCATTCCCACACGACCTGTGGCTGTCTGCCAATGCCAAGTGGCACACAAGGTCTGGCAGTGGACCATGACAACAGTACAGCGTGGACAACTGTGATGGTACTTTCTATTTATTGGCACAGCACAGGCTGGAAAGCCCCGGTTGATGCCAGCTGTGGTTCTCTGGCTGTCAGATGATGCCCCCAAACCCACACACGGGGTGCTCCCAGCTCCTGACTGATGGTGGAGAAGTGGGAGGGCAGAAGTGATGCTGGGGGAGGAAGGGGCGGGGGTCAGGGGGCCGCTGTGCCTGTCATACTTCCCCCAGGCAGTGGTTTGACAGGTGTTACGTGATGCCCCCCCTGAGGGGGCCGCTCCCACCTCTTGATGGATGGTGGAGAGGAGTGGGAGGGCAGAGGTGTTGCTGGGAGGGCTGGGGGCTGCAGGGCCTGATATGCTTCCCCCTGGCATTCTGGGTGGTTTTTGGGGTCTTGGATAATGGCCCCAAACTGGGTGTTGGATAATGACCCCGAAGTGACGACCTACGGGGGCCACTCGCACCTCCTGAAGGATGGTGGAGGGGAGTGGGAGGGTGGTGATGATGCCCAGGGGACGGGGGGCTGCTGGGCCAGTTGGCTTCCCCCAGGCAGCGGTTGTCTGTCGGCTGGACAGTGTCCCCAAGTCTACACTCTGCTGGGCTCGCTTCCATCCCCTGATGGATGCTGGAGGGGAGAGCGAAGGCAGAGGTGGTGCTGGGGGCTGCCAGGCCTCTCAAGCTTCCCCAAGGATGTGGCTGCCGCCAGGCTGACACCCTGAGGGACCGCTCCCGACCCCCGAAGGATGGTGATGGGGGACGGGGGGGGGGTCTTGATGCCCAGGGCGGCTGGGGGGCTGCTGGGCCTGTTGCTCATCCGCCAGGGTGCCGTTGTTTGGGTGCCGGCCGATGAGCACAAGTTTCCAAGCCAAGGGGGTTCCTCCCGTCCCCTGAAAGATGGCGGTGGGGGACGGGGGGTGGTGTTAATGCCCCCCGGGCTGCAGAGCCTGGGCTGGTGGGCTGTGGGGCCCGAGGCGGGGGCAGCTGAGCCTGGCTGCTGTCAGGTCTGGCAGGGGCCGCCCTGGTGGTGCCATCCGGCCGCTGGGCAGGTGGTCACGGCCGTTGGCATCATGTCCATCTGCCAGGCCCCTTGAGGAGAGCAGGACGAGGGCAAACTGTGGCCGCGGACATCGTGCTGGGCTCCATCAGCTGCAGCGAGGCGCCTGCGGAGAGAGGAATGTGCTGAGGGCACAGGAGAGCCCCTGCTCTCCTTCCTCAAAGGCAAAGAGCCTGTTTCAGGCCCAGCACTAAGAATGGGCTGCAGGAACGGCCGTGCCAATTCAAACATCTGATAGCGTAAATCTCAGACCACGTTAGCCAACAACTAACCGGCCTCTGTGCTGCTGGAACTACAAGTGCCTCCGGGCTCACAGCAGCCCCACAGTAAAGAGTTGGGCAGGATGGGGGTGGGGGTGAACAACAACTCACTGGTTTCTCTGCCTCCATCGCCGGATAAGCAGACAGCACGTTATCATGGCTGCCAGCATGGAAACCAGGAAAGCTGCAGTCAGTGCCAGGCAGCACTTCAGTAACACTTGATCTTCTGTGGTGTTTGCACGTCCTTCATCTTCCACACCTGGAGGAACAATGTGCTCACTGCTGTGTCTCGTGCCCTACTGGCAGTCTCACAAGAGGTCTGACATGGCCAAAAATGTTGTCTTGCATTTTGTTGGCCTCCAGGAACACGTGAAAATCCTCGGGCTGCAATGCTTCCCTGATTCCAGCCAAGCAAAGGGAACTCCCTAAGGCGCTGCACATCAAGGCACTCTGGAACCTCTTTTTGGCCTCTCAGCTTTGTTTACACTCTGGCTCTGCCACGGTCCAGACCCTCCCGGGCCATGGATTTGCTCCTTCTTCTCCATCACGCTCTAAGACTCCTTTTGCACTCGCCCACCCTCACCTCCTGAGGCTGGGTAGTTGTCTGACTAAATCTCACTAGAGCAGAAGGAGAGCGTGTGGATCTGTTTAATCAGGGTACAGACAGAAATACACTCACCACGTGCTTCCTTCTTCATGATTCTCATCAATAAATGGGACAGTCTCTTGGAATATTTTCCATCTATCCATGCCACTTTCCATCCGCCAGGACCTTAACAGAAAGCATTAAGATAAATCTCAGAGAAACAAAGCATTGAACTGAGCGGTCTCTTCGGTGAAGTCAACAAAGACAACAGCCACCCTGGGATGCTTGTGGGGCTCCAGCACAGGAAGCGGCCGAGGATTTGGCACAGCCTTCCCTGGAAGCAATTCTGCACCCAAAGCATGAGGAGAACTTCCCACCACACACTGCAATCTACACAGCTGCACAAGAGCATCACTGAAGAGCAGATGGTGCCAGGGGATCGTGTGAGGACAGGGCACGCACATGCAGCTGTGCATTCTCACTCACACCTGCAGACATGCCTGGCTGACAGCAGGACTGTGAGCTGGCATCTCTCAAAGGAAGCAAAAACTCACGGCATACCAATACGAGTTGCTGGGGCTTCTGTCCTGGAGCTCAGCTGGGAAGCTGGAGACCATTCGACTCCACCCGCACCTGTACACAAACACAGAGCAGCTCCTGTCAGACATGGCCAGGTACTTGTTCAGACTGCAATGCCAGGTTTGCTCCACAGCGCTCTTCTCTCCCTGCTACACAGCAGCAGCTGGCAAATAGCTGCTGGGTGCCTGCAGCAGCACCGTGCCAGTCCAAGAAGGAACCATGTGTGGAACTGTCTGCAGAAGGGAAGGGGCTGCAAGGGGAAGGGAAGATCTAAAGGCCCTTTCCTTTGGGATAGCCCATCGGAGGCTTATGGAGCAGATTATGCTGAGCCTTTGGCAAGACACTGCTTACAGGCGCAGCTGTAAGGAGAAACATTGCCATGGTGTGTTGTGATCTCTCTCTTCCTTAGGGACCTGCAGTGACTGGAAGGGGCTCAGCTGACGACGTGGCACCCAGACTTGGGTCGAAAGTTGCCAAGCTGGAGAGGTGGGCAGTTGGCTGGCACCCAGGCTTCTTGTGGAGTAGAAATCACCGGGCAGCGAAACGCTGAAGCCTTCCTGAACTACCACAACCACATATGAGCAGAGAGCGTGAGATGAAGGCTGGTGACTTACCCCTGGCATCCAGCCCAGGCTCAGGACCAGGATTCGGCTCTGGTAATTCACCAAGAGGACCTGCAGGCACAGAGGTGATCAGACACAAGTGAGGAGAGCTTCCACTGCACCTTGGGGCCTGGGGTTTTTTTCTGCAGTGACCTGCGAGGACTGGCTGCAGGTCAGGGAATGACATGGCCCAAACAGCAAACGTAGAGGTTCTCTCCTCCAAAAAGTGGCAAGGGCTGCCTTCCCACAGATACGTGACAACTCTCCAAATAAAGAAATACTCAGGACTGATCTGTGTACAGCCTTTGAGGCACAAAGAGACTTGAAAGACCCTTGGAGGTTCCTGAGTACCCAAATAAACTATGACGGCACGAACTTTTCTGCCTTCAAGGAAGCAGACACTCACAACTTACCTCTGGGTTTCCCCTGAGGCACAAAAGTAGTCATCGCCCGACCGTCTGCATATGGAGCACCATCATCTAGAATCAAGAACAGAAGAGGGATGTTCCCATGGCATGTTGTCATCTCCTCCCTTAGTGATGGGGGAGGGCTCAGCTAATGGGATGGCAGACTCAGGCCGTGACTGCCAAAGCTACAGGGTGACCTGGAGCCTGGCACTGGGCAGCTCCCCGAAGCTCTCCAGGCCATGTGCGACAGCGCTCCGGGACTGTGTGGACGAGCACACCAAGTAAAGACACCTGAAGCCATCTGGGCTCCAGCCGGGGGTCTCTGCTGGGAACCAGGATTCATCTATGGGGAGCACCGGGAAGCCGGAGCAGAAATGCTCCCGCTTTTCCCAGCACACATCTTCTGAGCTCCCCCTCGGTCACCCCCGGGCGAAGAGCGTGCTCAGCCAGCAGCAGAGCCACGGCCCGGCACGGCTGGAGCCAGCCCTGCAGAGCACTGCTTCCTCACGCCCTCGCCCGGCTCCTGCGCTGCTGCCTGTCCCCCCATCCCAACACCCCCACGGAAGGCAGCCCCAGGGCAGCACACGGGGACAAGAGCCCGGAGCTCTCGCCCTCGCCGCCACTCGGTTTTGGCCCCATCTCTGCCCACCCACCTGCTGCTGGCGCTCGCCACGGAGCAGCACAAGTCTCCTGGGAACATATGGCCATGAGGAGGAGGAGGAGAGCAAGGCGGGCAGGGGCCGTGGCCCCCCACACTCGTGCCATGCTGCCACCACCACCGCTGCAGCCACAGCGAGTGCTGCTGGGCGGCACAGAACGCCTGGGGCACACGCTGAGCATTGTGAGCTCACGGCACCAGGCGGGGCGTTGTGACCCCACGTCCCCACGATGCACATCTGTTCCGCCACCAGGGCCAGCTTCCCCCTGGGCTTGCTGTGTGTGCTGTCGTGCTGGGGAGGATTCCCAGGCATCTAGAGCAGCAGGAGACCACTGATGTCACATGGACAGCACGGAAATGGGGAATGGCTCGGCTGGGAGGGGACATTAAAGAGACAGAGACGCTGTCAAAGGAGAAAGAAAATCACTTCAGTGTTGTTTTGACTGCTTCATGCAGATCCAGAGATTCACTTTTCTCTTTTAATGCCCAAACAGAAGCCGGTTCTTCAGTGACATTTCCCCTTCAACCCTCCCACCCCACCCACTCTCCCCTCCCCTCACCCCTACCTCTCATTTTCTCCTTCCTCTCCTCTCCCCTCTCCTCCCCTCCTTCGCTTTCCCTCCCCTCCCCTCCCCTTCCCCCTCTTTTCTCCCTTTCCCCTCCCCTTCCCCCTTGCCTTCTGCCAAACTTACCTCTCCTGCTCTTCACTGAATTCTTCTGGATTCCCTTGCCTTGCTTTCCTTTGCAACGCTATGCATTGCTCTCTCCATATTTCTTGCCAGCCATTCTTTTCTTAGCTCTTATTCTTCACTTTTTACTTGGCTTTTTTCTTCTATTCTCTTTGCCTTTCTTCTCTTTTCTTCTTTTAGTCCTTTTTCCTCTTTTCATATATTATTTTCTCTCTCTTCTTTTTTTTTCTCCTTTTATTTTCTTTTTCATTTTTCTTTTTTGTTTTTTCCATTAAATACATTTTTTCTTTTTTCATTACTCTTTTTCTTTTATCTTTCTTAATTTCTTTTTTTGCTCTTTTTGTCATTTTTTTCTGTTTTCTCTTTTCATCTTTTCTTCTTATTTTTATTATATATTCTTTTTTCTTTTCTCTATTTTGTCTCTTTCTTTTTCCTTTTTCCTTTTTCTATTTTTTCATCTTTTTTTCTTTGTTTTCTTTTTTATTTTTCTCTTTTTTTTCCTCTTTTTCCCATTTCCTTTAATCTTTTTTCGGTTTTTTTTTCCCTCTGAATTTTCTCCTCATTTTTTCCTCTTTTTTCTTTCTCTTTTTTTTTCTGATTTTAATCATAAGTTTTCCTTTAACCCTCCCCTCAACCCCCCCCCCCCTCCTCTTCTCCCATCCCCTCTTTTCTCCCTTACCCTCACCTCCCTTGCCCCTCCACTTCCCCCTGCCTTAGCCTACCATTACCTGCCTGCCCTTCACTTACCTTCTCCTCACTTCCTTCTTCTTCATGCTCTTGGCTTTTGCTGCTATTCACACCAAATCTCAACACTTGCCTGCTCTGCTTGCTGCTCTGCCAAGTGCCTCTCAGCTCTGCTCACAACTTCACGCCCACTGCCTGCCCTTCTCTATTCCCCTCTCGTGCCCTTCAGGCTTCTGCTCCCCTTGCTGAGCAAGCCCGTGCCCGGTAGCTCCCCTTCAACCTCCTCCGCCCTTTGCCTTCCTCCAAGAGATGCTTGCTTCTGGCCAGCACTCCTGCCCGCTGCCTAGCCCACAGCCCGCATCTCCTGGGGAGACAGCAAGGTGGCCTGGAGCTGCCCACACCTCCTCCCGGGCACGGCTTCTCAGCTTTGCTTCAAGCCCACAAAAAACCCCAAGGAGCTCCTCTTACCTTTGGGCTCAGCTGCTTCTCCTCCCCCAGCCCCCTAAATCCCTCCCCGTAGCTCTCCCCAGCCCCTCCCACCCCCCAATGCTCCCTATAGCACCGTGTCCCCCCGTTACCCCCTCACAGCCCTCTGCTGCCCTAAATCCCGCTGTACCCACCCCTATCGCCCCATGTACCCCGATACCACAGCCGCTGCAGCCCCGCCTGCCTCCCTATCCCCCCCCCGCCTTCCCAGCCCCTCAGCCCAGCAGGCTTCCTTCCCTGTCCCGGTGCCGCTCTCCGTCCCTCCCGGCTCCGGCTCTGCTGTGCTCAGTACCGCTCCCGTCGTGCCGCGGTTCCGTCTCGGTGCTGCCCGGACCGCTCCGGCGCGCAGCGGCGGTGCGGGGCGGCCCGGGCTGCGGGAGCGCCGCCGCCTGAGGGGAGAAGAGCTCTGAGCCGGCTGTTAACGGCCGCTCCCGCGCGCCGCGCCTCAGCCAATCGGAGCCGGCGGCGCTGCCGCTGACCAACGAGAGCCCGAGTGCGGGAGGGACCGGCACCTGACCAATGACAGCCCGGGGGCCGGACGGACCGGCACCTGACCAATGACAGCCCGGGGGCCGGACGGACCGGCACCTGACCAATGACAGCCCGGGGGCCGGACGGACCGGCACCTGACCAATGACAGCCCGGGGGCGGTGCGGCGTGGCGCGGCGCTGTTGGTGGGAGGAGCGCGGGCAGGGGGCGGGGCCTCGGGGTGCGCCCTACTGCTATGGGGGTGGGAGATGGGACTGGGATTGACAGGTGGGAGGTGGGGTTGGGATGTGGGGTTGGGAGCGAAGTTTGGAACTGGGCTTGGGAGCTGGGGTTGGGATGTTGGTTGTGCATTGGGATGTGAAATGTAGGGTTGGGGTGTGGGGATATGGATATGGGGTGGATATGGAATGGGAGATAGGAAAATGGAATACATATGGGATGGGCTTGGGATGGACGTGGGACCAACACTGAAGAAGGTGGGATGGATTGGGGATGAAATAGGGACGCGGGATGGGATTGGGATGATAGTGGCATGGGATAAGTAGATGGAATGGACATGGGATGCGTGTGGGGATAAGGATTCGGAATGGATATGGATATAGGGTTAGGGATGGGGATAGGATGTGGGGGTATGGATACGGGATGGGTTTGAGATGGCTGTGGGGTGGATATGATGGATATGGGATGGGATAAAGTTGTGGGATACGGACGAGGGATGGCTACGAGATGGGGCTGTAGTGGTTATGGGGCCATAGGGGCGATGGGGCCAGGATGCTGCAGTGACCTCTGTCCCCAGAGTTTACCCCCAGTGTGACACATGGAGCCCCACAGCCGCTCCTCTGCCCTTTATCACTTACATGGGGAGGACATCCCCCAACCCCCATGATCAAAAATAAACCTTAATTAGAAAAGTGAGGGGTGTCAACCCCGCCCCATGGGAACAATGTTTTCTGTGGCGTCTCCAGAGGGCTGCCCCAAACTCTGGGGGGTGTTCACAACTCTAGGATATGACACCACCAGGGTGCCATGAAGGTGTCCCAAGCTTTGGGGTGTGACACAGGGATGTCCCCAGTTTTGGTGGTGTGACATTGTCATGTGGTGTTCCCACTTCCCCGGGAAGTCCTCCAGGTGGTCACGGTGTCCCCAGCTTCGGCTCAATGTCCCCAGGGCTTTTTTTGTTCCCTCTGCATGACGGTGACACCCGGCGCCAGCTGCCAGGAGTGACGCCCAACGGTGATGACACCGCATCACGGCTGTGCCACGCTGGTGTCACACAGTCCCCTCTGGTGGTGGCACAGAGGTCACCACCGTGCGTGTCCCCGTCCTCATGGCAGACGATGGTGACAGCACCAGAGGACTCCGGTGTCACCGGATCCTGCGGTAGGCAGGTCTGGAGGGGTGACAAACAACAGTGAGAGGCTCAGTGACAGCATGGTGACAACGTGGTGCCGCCTGTGCCTGCCCCCATGTGATGGTCAGAGTGCAGGGAATGGTGTCACCCGTTAGATGGTGACGCACAAGTGATGGTGACACCAGATGACGGTAACAACAGTGACAGCCAGGGATGGGGACACTGCGTCACGGCTGTTCCACATCGAGGGCATCCTGTGTCACGGCGTCACCTGAAGACAGTGACACTCAGTGACACCCAATGGCATCCAGTGAAGGTGACACCCAACGATGGTGACACCAGCGAGACCATGTCACACCTGCACCAGACCCCACGTGTCCCCTGACTGTCCCCAGCCCCCCTCCCTGTACCCCTCCTCATCACCTCTTCAATGAGGATGGCACCGTGCTGAAGTTGTGCCACCATGGCAGGGGGGACAGACATGGACAGCCAGGTGACAGCGTCCAGGAGCTGTAGGACGCTGATGGGGCTCTCGAGGTACGTTGGTACGGCCCCAGGTTCCACGGTTACGGTGACAGTGAGAACTTCGGGGACAGGCGGTTGTTTGGTGTCACCCGGTGGCCCTGGGGGGAGTTGTTTCCGTGGGGCTTTGCACAGGGATTGGTGGGAACCATCCATTTCTGAAAGGAAGTGGCAAAAAAAAAAAAAAAAGAAAAGTGACAGAGTATTGATTTCAACGGAAACAGACATTTTTGGGGGCGATCCCACGGGGGACAAAGAGTGTGTTACTATGTGAGGTTGTCCTCAAAATCCCCTTTGGAGACCTCTGGAGGACTCCAGGAACCCGTGGGGACCCCAAGACACCCATGGGACATCTCCAGACCCTTCCAGAAGACAATAGGACCCTCTGAACCCACCTGAGGACCCCCCCACATTCCACAGGATCATTCTGGGACGTCTGCAGACCCTTCTGGATGAGTCCAAGGACCCCCTGCATCAATTTGAGGACCCCCTGGACCCTCCAAGTCCTCTCTGGGACATCCCCAGAGATGTGTCTGATGACGGGATGACTCCAGGACCACTCAGACCCACATGAGGACTCTCTGGACCCTACCAGACTCTACTGGGACATCTCCAGATCATCCCAGTGGCTCCTCGGAGCTCCTGGACCCATCCTGGGAGCTTCCAGATCCTTCCAGGGCCCCCCAGGACCATTCTTGGGACCCCCTGGACACCCTCAGGATCCCTCTGGGACATCTCCTGATCCTTCTGTATGAATCCAAGGACACCTTGGACCCACCTGGGGACCAACTGGATGCCCCAAACCCCTCTACAACATCTCCAGATTCTTCTGCATGCCTCCAGGGCTATATAGGGGGGGGGCTCGTGGGGAATCTATGGGGGGAAAGGTGTGAGTGGGGCTCCGGTGAGGTGGAAAGAGGGTCTGGAGGTGGAGAAAGGTTGGAAGGGGAAACTGAGGGATTGTGGAGGGCTTCTATGGCGTGGAAAGGGGCTCTGAGGATGGAGAGCGGGGGTTGTGAGGGGGAAAAGAGCAGAACGAGACTTCTGTGAGTGGAAAGGGTCCTGGGGATGGAGGGGTACGTTGTGCAGGGGAACTTGAGGGGTGGAAAGGGGGCTTTTGTAGGGCAGAAAGGGGGGTCTGGGAGTGGACGGGGGGTTGTGTGGGGGAAAAAAGGGGTGAGTTGGGTCTCTGTTGGGAGGAAAAGGGGTCTAGGAATGGAGAAGGGGTGGCAGAGGAAATCTGGAGGGTTGTGGGGGGCTTCTATGGGGTGGAAGGGGAGTCTGGGGGACACCTTAGGGAAATACTGGGGGGGAGAAGAGGAGAGTGGGATGTCTATGGGGTCGAAAAAGAGTCTGGGGGGAAACTTAGTGGCTTGTGGGGGGGAAAGGGGTGAACAGAATTTCTACAAAGCAGGAAGAGCATCTGGGGGTGGATGGAGGGGTGGGAGGGAAGAGCCAGGGGTTGTGCGAGGCTTCTATGGGGTCTGGCTGAGGGGGATTGGAGGTCAAAATGAGGGAATGACTGCAGGGGTCAGGGAGGAGCGCACCGGGGGTACAGGGGACTCTAGGGGTCAGAAAAAGGGGCCAGGAGGTGGGAGGAGAAGGGAGGACACGGGACCCTGGGGGTCAAATCGAGGGGAATGGGGGGTGGTAGGAGACTCTGGGGATCAGAATGGGGGAAGTGGAGGGGAGGGGCACCGGGGGGAGGAGAGGGGGTTCGGGGGTCAGATAGAGGAGACTGGGAAAGGGGGGGGACTCTAGGGAACAGAATGGGGAGACCGGTGGGAGGGTGGGGGGACACCAGGGATCAGAACGGGGGACTGGGGGGGGATGAGGGATCGGGGGGGGGGACGACCCGGGGATCAGAATGGGGGAGGCACAGAGGGGAGGGGTGGAAGAGGACTACGGCGATCAGAACGGGGGAACTGGAAGGGAGGGGGGCAGGGGGGGGGGTGTAACCCCGGGGGGCGCACAGAGGGACGGGGGGGGTGGGCGATCAGCGGCAGGGGGAGGGGGGGAGGGCAGCGAAAGACACGGGGTGGGGGAGGCGGCGAGACGCAGGGCAGCCGCCCCCGCCGAGGGAAGCCCCGAGCAGCACGGAGACCCCGCGGGGCCGAGGCAGAGCGGCACGCGGCCCCCCCGCCGCGGCGCCCCCCGAACACCCACCTGTAGGAGCCGAGGCGGCGCCCGGAGCCCCGAGGCGCCCCGCCCCGCTTCCGCACGGCCGCCTCCTCGGGTCGCGGCGTGATGACGTCACTCGGCGGGGACGGCGCGGCGCCGTAGCGACGGACCGGCGCCGAGGCGCTGAGGCGCTGAGGCGCTGAGGCGCCGTCGCCGTGGCGACGCCGTCGAGCGGCAGCGCTCCTGCGGGAGCCGCGCCGAGACGTGCGGCGTCTCCGGCTTCCCCAGCATCGCTGTCTCCAGGCCGATTCCGAGCTGCTGGCGCTTCTTGAAAGCCGAGCGCGCATCTCTGCCCGGTTTTCTCACGGCTCCTGCGGCGGCATCTCTGGCCGCTTTCTCCTCCAAGGAAGAACCGAGCGGTGGCCCGGCCGGGCTCGGTGCGTGGGATGTGAGAAGGGCACAGCCCGGAGCAGGACCTGAAGAACGAGCTCAGCTCACCGCTGGCGCGTGTTCTGTAGTCCCCCGGGTGCTGCAGAGCTGCGCTGGACTCGCTGAGCAGCACGGCGTGGTGCGGGGATGTAAGAGCACACAGGTGCTCGGTAGACTTGCTGGGGCAGGGAGCTCTCACTGATGCTAAACTTGCTGAAACGAAGTGGCTCGTTCAGGACACGTGCCTGAAACAAATGCTGGTTCTCTAGGCAGAGCAGCCGGACAGACCTGTCAGCACTGGGAATTAAGCACGGCAGTGAGATGAGGCCAGTGATGCGTTCATGTAAGAGCAAGAGGTGCTTTGGAATGCCTTTATGGCTGCACAGCTCCTCGGGAAGCAGTTACACCTGCCGGCTCAATAAGAGCTGTCCCTTAGATGCTGTGCTGTGCAGCTGTGGAGCCCTTGCCCACCTGCACTGCATCTTTTAGATGCGTCATTGAGAGGAATTGAACCAGCGAGACTTCAGGGCTGAGCTCTAGGAATGGAAACTCCCTCAACTTTTGGAAGAGACCGGGTTTCTAAGGTCTTAAGACCTGGAGCTGGCAGAGCACACCCCTCTCTGCCTTTCCCCCGACTGGTTTTTGGGAGACAGCACATGGACACCCCTACAAGAAGTCTCAGGGTGTGGAAACTGACGCTCTTATTAGGGAAGTAAGAATACATTCCTGGCTCCATTTTGCTCTTGTGTCAGAAGGCAGAGATTTAAGCTGCCTAAAAGCACTTTTCCACAGAGGTTCCCACAGAAAGAAGGCATCCAACGTCTTCCTGTAGCTACGGAGACTCTGACTTCTCAACCCTTTCCAGGTATGTTTTACTGCCTCTTTCCACATTCAGAAATGGCAGCTGTGCAGAAAAACATGCAGCAGGTCCTGCAGTGTGGGCCAGCGGGGAGTTTTACCCCGTCTCCTCCCTGATGTCAATCTGAAGTGATGTCCTTTAGTCTTCAGTATAACAAAAACATTCTGTGACCGTGCTTGAAGACAGTCTCTAATGGATGTTCTTCCCTGGTCAGCTGGCTGCCTTAGTTTGGGCCCTGATGGCAATGATGTGGTGATGGCAAGCTTAGTTCTGCTGTTTTCTCCTTGTCAGAATACTCTGACTTTTGAAGGAAGCAGCTTCTTGTTTCCTGCCTTCCTTGCTTCCTGCCTTCCTTGCTTCCTGCCTTCCTGCCTTCCTGCCTTCCTTGCTTCCTTCCTCCCTTCCTTCCTGCCTTCCTGCCTTCCTTGCTTCCTTCCTCCCTTCCTTCCTGCCTTCCTGCCTTCCTTGCTTCCTTCCTCCCTTCCTGCCTTCATCCTCCTTCCTTCCTCCCTTCCTCTTTATTTTAATTCATTTGGAATATCTATATTCCATACAGATGTTTTAAAAATCATCATTTGTAGTGCTGAAAACTTTTTTAGAAAACAGTTAAAAAGGTATGATAAGGATGTGAAAGAAAGAACCCTCTGTGGTGTTGACCAGGGATGAACATAAAAACAGCTCCCAGTAAATGTACAGGCAGCTGATGTGACTGCCTCTGTCCTCAGCAGCTTGCTCAAAGGAACCCCACAAAGCATTTCAGCGCTGGGCTGCTGAGGGAAGCTGTCAGAAGAGGAGCACTGTGTCCTCTTGCAGAGGACCGGGATGCTTTTACAGCCGACTGACTGACGGCTGCTTTGGTTGTGGCCACAGCTCCTGAGGAGTGCAGCAGTGCTGAGAGCTGAGAGGAAACAGGGGAATGTTGCACCTCCTGGAGGATGCTGAGAAATCAGTGGCCTAGGGCAGGTGCTGGAGAGGAGCTGCAGGGTGCTGTCATGGCAGCTGGGCACTGCTGGCAGCACAACGGACTGTGCCTCTGCTAAGGCGACTGCAGTCACAGAGCGAGCAGTGACAGCAGGCATACGAGGCTTGCAGCACTGCCTTCCTCCCATCTCTCTCCACTTTCAGATTCTCGGCCCAGCCCACAAAGCAAAATGAAGTAGAGGAGGGAGGAAATGTGCTCATAGTTCTTGCTTGGTTCCTATTGCAGAGCAAATGATTGCCTGCTGTCCGGTAAAGCTCACGCAGAAGCACTGATGCTTTTGCATAATGAACTGCCACCCTTGTCCCCTGCCCGAGCCGGGACGTAGGGCACCCGCAGCCTCTGGGCAGCCTGGGCCAGGGCCTCGCTGCCTCTGGGGGAGGGATTTCCTCTACACATCGACCTCAGTTCCCACTCTTGGAGTTCAAAGCCATTCCCACACGACCTGTGGCTGTCTGCCAATGCCAAGTGGCACACAAGGTCTGGCAGTGGACCATGACAACAGTACAGCGTGGACAACTGTGATGGTACTTTCTATTTATTGGCACAGCACAGGCTGGAAAGCCCCGGTTGATGCCAGCTGTGGTTCTCTGGCTGTCAGATGATGCCCCCAAACCCACACACGGGGTGCTCCCAGCTCCTGACTGATGGTGGAGAAGTGGGAGGGCAGAAGTGATGCTGGGGGAGGAAGGGGCGGGGGTCAGGGGGCCGCTGTGCCTGTCATACTTCCCCCAGGCAGTGGTTTGACAGGTGTTACGTGATGCCCCCCCTGAGGGGGCCGCTCCCACCTCTTGATGGATGGTGGAGAGGAGTGGGAGGGCAGAGGTGTTGCTGGGAGGGCTGGGGGCTGCAGGGCCTGATATGCTTCCCCCTGGCATTCTGGGTGGTTTTTGGGGTCTTGGATAATGGCCCCAAACTGGGTGTTGGATAATGACCCCGAAGTGACGACCTACGGGGGCCACTCGCACCTCCTGAAGGATGGTGGAGGGGAGTGGGAGGGTGGTGATGATGCCCAGGGGACGGGGGGCTGCTGGGCCAGTTGGCTTCCCCCAGGCAGCGGTTGTCTGTCGGCTGGACAGTGTCCCCAAGTCTACACTCTGCTGGGCTCGCTTCCATCCCCTGATGGATGCTGGAGGGGAGAGCGAAGGCAGAGGTGGTGCTGGGGGCTGCCAGGCCTCTCAAGCTTCCCCAAGGATGTGGCTGCCGCCAGGCTGACACCCTGAGGGACCGCTCCCGACCCCCGAAGGATGGTGATGGGGGACGGGGGGGGGGTCTTGATGCCCAGGGCGGCTGGGGGGCTGCTGGGCCTGTTGCTCATCCGCCAGGGTGCCGTTGTTTGGGTGCCGGCCGATGAGCACAAGTTTCCAAGCCAAGGGGGTTCCTCCCGTCCCCTGAAAGATGGCGGTGGGGGACGGGGGGTGGTGTTAATGCCCCCCGGGCTGCAGAGCCTGGGCTGGTGGGCTGTGGGGCCCGAGGCGGGGGCAGCTGAGCCTGGCTGCTGTCAGGTCTGGCAGGGGCCGCCCTGGTGGTGCCATCCGGCCGCTGGGCAGGTGGTCACGGCCGTTGGCATCATGTCCATCTGCCAGGCCCCTTGAGGAGAGCAGGACGAGGGCAAACTGTGGCCGCGGACATCGTGCTGGGCTCCATCAGCTGCAGCGAGGCGCCTGCGGAGAGAGGAATGTGCTGAGGGCACAGGAGAGCCCCTGCTCTCCTTCCTCAAAGGCAAAGAGCCTGTTTCAGGCCCAGCACTAAGAATGGGCTGCAGGAACGGCCGTGCCAATTCAAACATCTGATAGCGTAAATCTCAGACCACGTTAGCCAACAACTAACCGGCCTCTGTGCTGCTGGAACTACAAGTGCCTCCGGGCTCACAGCAGCCCCACAGTAAAGAGTTGGGCAGGATGGGGGTGGGGGTGAACAACAACTCACTGGTTTCTCTGCCTCCATCGCCGGATAAGCAGACAGCACGTTATCATGGCTGCCAGCATGGAAACCAGGAAAGCTGCAGTCAGTGCCAGGCAGCACTTCAGTAACACTTGATCTTCTGTGGTGTTTGCACGTCCTTCATCTTCCACACCTGGAGGAACAATGTGCTCACTGCTGTGTCTCGTGCCCTACTGGCAGTCTCACAAGAGGTCTGACATGGCCAAAAATGTTGTCTTGCATTTTGTTGGCCTCCAGGAACACGTGAAAATCCTCGGGCTGCAATGCTTCCCTGATTCCAGCCAAGCAAAGGGAACTCCCTAAGGCGCTGCACATCAAGGCACTCTGGAACCTCTTTTTGGCCTCTCAGCTTTGTTTACACTCTGGCTCTGCCACGGTCCAGACCCTCCCGGGCCATGGATTTGCTCCTTCTTCTCCATCACGCTCTAAGACTCCTTTTGCACTCGCCCACCCTCACCTCCTGAGGCTGGGTAGTTGTCTGACTAAATCTCACTAGAGCAGAAGGAGAGCGTGTGGATCTGTTTAATCAGGGTACAGACAGAAATACACTCACCACGTGCTTCCTTCTTCATGATTCTCATCAATAAATGGGACAGTCTCTTGGAATATTTTCCATCTATCCATGCCACTTTCCATCCGCCAGGACCTTAACAGAAAGCATTAAGATAAATCTCAGAGAAACAAAGCATTGAACTGAGCGGTCTCTTCGGTGAAGTCAACAAAGACAACAGCCACCCTGGGATGCTTGTGGGGCTCCAGCACAGGAAGCGGCCGAGGATTTGGCACAGCCTTCCCTGGAAGCAATTCTGCACCCAAAGCATGAGGAGAACTTCCCACCACACACTGCAATCTACACAGCTGCACAAGAGCATCACTGAAGAGCAGATGGTGCCAGGGGATTGTGTGAGGACAGGGCACGCACATGCAGCTGTGCATTCTCACTCACACCTGCAGACATGCCTGGCTGACAGCAGGACTGTGAGCTGGCATCTCTCAAAGGAAGCAAAAACTCACGGCATACCAATACGAGTTGCTGGGGCTTCTGTCCTGGAGCTCAGCTGGGAAGCTGGAGACCATTCGACTCCACCCGCACCTGTACACAAACACAGAGCAGCTCCTGTCAGACATGGCCAGGTACTTGTTCAGACTGCAATGCCAGGTTTGCTCCACAGCGCTCTTCTCTCCCTGCTACACAGCAGCAGCTGGCAAATAGCTGCTGGGTGCCTGCAGCAGCACCGTGCCAGTCCAAGAAGGAACCATGTGTGGAACTGTCTGCAGAAGGGAAGGGGCTGCAAGGGGAAGGGAAGATCTAAAGGCCCTTTCCTTTGGGATAGCCCATCGGAGGCTTATGGAGCAGATTATGCTGAGCCTTTGGCAAGACACTGCTTACAGGCGCAGCTGTAAGGAGAAACATTGCCATGGTGTGTTGTGATCTCTCTCTTCCTTAGGGACCTGCAGTGACTGGAAGGGGCTCAGCTGACGACGTGGCACCCAGACTTGGGTCGAAAGTTGCCAAGCTGGAGAGGTGGGCAGTTGGCTGGCACCCAGGCTTCTTGTGGAGTAGAAATCACCGGGCAGCGAAACGCTGAAGCCTTCCTGAACTACCACAACCACATATGAGCAGAGAGCGTGAGATGAAGGCTGGTGACTTACCCCTGGCATCCAGCCCAGGCTCAGGACCAGGATTCGGCTCTGGTAATTCACCAAGAGGACCTGCAGGCACAGAGGTGATCAGACACAAGTGAGGAGAGCTTCCACTGCACCTTGGGGCCTGGGGTTTTTTTCTGCAGTGACCTGCGAGGACTGGCTGCAGGTCAGGGAATGACATGGCCCAAACAGCAAACGTAGAGGTTCTCTCCTCCAAAAAGTGGCAAGGGCTGCCTTCCCACAGATACGTGACAACTCTCCAAATAAAGAAATACTCAGGACTGATCTGTGTACAGCCTTTGAGGCACAAAGAGACTTGAAAGACCCTTGGAGGTTCCTGAGTACCCAAATAAACTATGACGGCACGAACTTTTCTGCCTTCAAGGAAGCAGACACTCACAACTTACCTCTGGGTTTCCCCTGAGGCACAAAAGTAGTCATCGCCCGACCGTCTGCATATGGAGCACCATCATCTAGAATCAAGAACAGAAGAGGGATGTTCCCATGGCATGTTGTCATCTCCTCCCTTAGTGATGGGGGAGGGCTCAGCTAATGGGATGGCAGACTCAGGCCGTGACTGCCAAAGCTACAGGGTGACCTGGAGCCTGGCACTGGGCAGCTTCCCGAAGCTCTCCAGGCCATGTGCAACAGCGCTCCGGGACTGTGTGGACGAGCACACCAAGTAAAGACACCTGAAGCCATCTGGGCTCCAGCCGGGGGTCTCTGCTGGGAACCAGGATTCATCTATGGGGAGCACCGGGAAGCCGGAGCAGAAATGCTCCCGCTTTTCCCAGCACACATCTTCTGAGCTCCCCCTCGGTCACCCCCGGGCGAAGAGCGTGCTCAGCCAGCAGCAGAGCCACGGCCCGGCACGGCTGGAGCCAGCCCTGCAGAGCACTGCTTCCTCACGCCCTCGCCCGGCTCCTGCGCTGCTGCCTGTCCCCCCATCCCAACACCCCCACGGAAGGCAGCCCCAGGGCAGCACACGGGGACAAGAGCCCGGAGCTCTCGCCCTCGCCGCCACTCGGTTTTGGCCCCATCTCTGCCCACCCACCTGCTGCTGGCGCTCGCCACGGAGCAGCACAAGTCTCCTGGGAACATATGGCCATGAGGAGGAGGAGGAGAGCAAGGCGGGCAGGGGCCGTGGCCCCCCACACTCGTGCCATGCTGCCACCACCACCGCTGCAGCCACAGCGAGTGCTGCTGGGCGGCACAGAACGCCTGGGGCACACGCTGAGCATTGTGAGCTCACGGCACCAGGCGGGGCGTTGTGACCCCACGTCCCCACGATGCACATCTGTTCCGCCACCAGGGCCAGCTTCCCCCTGGGCTTGCTGTGTGTGCTGTCGTGCTGGGGAGGATTCCCAGGCATCTAGAGCAGCAGGAGACCACTGATGTCACATGGACAGCACGGAAATGGGGAATGGCTCGGCTGGGAGGGGACATTAAAGAGACAGAGACGCTGTCAAAGGAGAAAGAAAATCACTTCAGTGTTGTTTTGACTGCTTCATGCAGATCCAGAGATTCACTTTTCTCTTTTAATGCCCAAACAGAAGCCGGTTCTTCAGTGACATTTCCCCTTCAACCCTCCCACCCCACCCACTCTCCCCTCCCCTCACCCCTACCTCTCATTTTCTCCTTCCTCTCCTCTCCCCTCTCCTCCCCTCCTTCGCTTTCCCTCCCCTCCCCTCCCCTTCCCCCTCTTTTCTCCCTTTCCCCTCCCCTTCCCCCTTGCCTTCTGCCAAACTTACCTCTCCTGCTCTTCACTGAATTCTTCTGGATTCCCTTGCCTTGCTTTCCTTTGCAACGCTATGCATTGCTCTCTCCATATTTCTTGCCAGCCATTCTTTTCTTAGCTCTTATTCTTCACTTTTTACTTGGCTTTTTTCTTCTATTCTCTTTGCCTTTCTTCTCTTTTCTTCTTTTAGTCCTTTTTCCTCTTTTCATATATTATTTTCTCTCTCTTCTTTTTTTTTCTCCTTTTATTTTCTTTTTCATTTTTCTTTTTTGTTTTTTCCATTAAATACATTTTTTCTTTTTTCATTACTCTTTTTCTTTTATCTTTCTTAATTTCTTTTTTTGCTCTTTTTGTCATTTTTTTCTGTTTTCTCTTTTCATCTTTTCTTCTTATTTTTATTATATATTCTTTTTTCTTTTCTCTATTTTGTCTCTTTCTTTTTCCTTTTTCCTTTTTCTATTTTTTCATCTTTTTTTCTTTGTTTTCTTTTTTATTTTTCTCTTTTTTTTCCTCTTTTTCCCATTTCCTTTAATCTTTTTTCGGTTTTTTTTTCCCTCTGAATTTTCTCCTCATTTTTTCCTCTTTTTTCTTTCTCTTTTTTTTTCTGATTTTAATCATAAGTTTTCCTTTAACCCTCCCCTCAACCCCCCCCCCCCTCCTCTTCTCCCATCCCCTCTTTTCTCCCTTACCCTCACCTCCCTTGCCCCTCCACTTCCCCCTGCCTTAGCCTACCATTACCTGCCTGCCCTTCACTTACCTTCTCCTCACTTCCTTCTTCTTCATGCTCTTGGCTTTTGCTGCTATTCACACCAAATCTCAACACTTGCCTGCTCTGCTTGCTGCTCTGCCAAGTGCCTCTCAGCTCTGCTCACAACTTCACGCCCACTGCCTGCCCTTCTCTATTCCCCTCTCGTGCCCTTCAGGCTTCTGCTCCCCTTGCTGAGCAAGCCCGTGCCCGGTAGCTCCCCTTCAACCTCCTCCGCCCTTTGCCTTCCTCCAAGAGATGCTTGCTTCTGGCCAGCACTCCTGCCCGCTGCCTAGCCCACAGCCCGCATCTCCTGGGGAGACAGCAAGGTGGCCTGGAGCTGCCCACACCTCCTCCCGGGCACGGCTTCTCAGCTTTGCTTCAAGCCCACAAAAAACCCCAAGGAGCTCCTCTTACCTTTGGGCTCAGCTGCTTCTCCTCCCCCAGCCCCCTAAATCCCTCCCCGTAGCTCTCCCCAGCCCCTCCCACCCCCCAATGCTCCCTATAGCACCGTGTCCCCCCGTTACCCCCTCACA
The DNA here is from genome assembly GCF_987193195.1 of Phasianus colchicus. Lineage (NCBI taxonomy): Eukaryota > Metazoa > Chordata > Aves > Galliformes > Phasianidae > Phasianus > Phasianus colchicus. Next base: position 222,593 of record NC_143474.1, on the reverse strand, counting down.
GCCCTCTGCTGCCCTAAATCCCGCTGTACCCACCCCTATCGCCCCATGTACCCCGATACCACAGCCGCTGCAGCCCCGCCTGCCTCCCTATCCCCCCCCCGCCTTCCCAGCCCCTCAGCCCAGCAGGCTTCCTTCCCTGTCCCGGTGCCGCTCTCCGTCCCTCCCGGCTCCGGCTCTGCTGTGCTCAGTACCGCTCCCGTCGTGCCGCGGTTCCGTCTCGGTGCTGCCCGGACCGCTCCGGCGCGCAGCGGCGGTGCGGGGCGGCCCGGGCTGCGGGAGCGCCGCCGCCTGAGGGGAGAAGAGCTCTGAGCCGGCTGTTAACGGCCGCTCCCGCGCGCCGCGCCTCAGCCAATCGGAGCCGGCGGCGCTGCCGCTGACCAACGAGAGCCCGAGTGCGGGAGGGACCGGCACCTGACCAATGACAGCCCGGGGGCCGGACGGACCGGCACCTGACCAATGACAGCCCGGGGGCCGGACGGACCGGCACCTGACCAATGACAGCCCGGGGGCCGGACGGACCGGCACCTGACCAATGACAGCCCGGGGGCGGTGCGGCGTGGCGCGGCGCTGTTGGTGGGAGGAGCGCGGGCAGGGGGCGGGGCCTCGGGGTGCGCCCTACTGCTATGGGGGTGGGAGATGGGACTGGGATTGACAGGTGGGAGGTGGGGTTGGGATGTGGGGTTGGGAGCGAAGTTTGGAACTGGGCTTGGGAGCTGGGGTTGGGATGTTGGTTGTGCATTGGGATGTGAAATGTAGGGTTGGGGTGTGGGGATATGGATATGGGGTGGATATGGAATGGGAGATAGGAAAATGGAATACATATGGGATGGGCTTGGGATGGACGTGGGACCAACACTGAAGAAGGTGGGATGGATTGGGGATGAAATAGGGACGCGGGATGGGATTGGGATGATAGTGGCATGGGATAAGTAGATGGAATGGACATGGGATGCGTGTGGGGATAAGGATTCGGAATGGATATGGATATAGGGTTAGGGATGGGGATAGGATGTGGGGGTATGGATACGGGATGGGTTTGAGATGGCTGTGGGGTGGATATGATGGATATGGGATGGGATAAAGTTGTGGGATACGGACGAGGGATGGCTACGAGATGGGGCTGTAGTGGTTATGGGGCCATAGGGGCGATGGGGCCAGGATGCTGCAGTGACCTCTGTCCCCAGAGTTTACCCCCAGTGTGACACATGGAGCCCCACAGCCGCTCCTCTGCCCTTTATCACTTACATGGGGAGGACATCCCCCAACCCCCATGATCAAAAATAAACCTTAATTAGAAAAGTGAGGGGTGTCAACCCCGCCCCATGGGAACAATGTTTTCTGTGGCGTCTCCAGAGGGCTGCCCCAAACTCTGGGGGGTGTTCACAACTCTAGGATATGACACCACCAGGGTGCCATGAAGGTGTCCCAAGCTTTGGGGTGTGACACAGGGATGTCCCCAGTTTTGGTGGTGTGACATTGTCATGTGGTGTTCCCACTTCCCCGGGAAGTCCTCCAGGTGGTCACGGTGTCCCCAGCTTCGGCTCAATGTCCCCAGGGCTTTTTTTGTTCCCTCTGCATGACGGTGACACCCGGCGCCAGCTGCCAGGAGTGACGCCCAACGGTGATGACACCGCATCACGGCTGTGCCACGCTGGTGTCACACAGTCCCCTCTGGTGGTGGCACAGAGGTCACCACCGTGCGTGTCCCCGTCCTCATGGCAGACGATGGTGACAGCACCAGAGGACTCCGGTGTCACCGGATCCTGCGGTAGGCAGGTCTGGAGGGGTGACAAACAACAGTGAGAGGCTCAGTGACAGCATGGTGACAACGTGGTGCCGCCTGTGCCTGCCCCCATGTGATGGTCAGAGTGCAGGGAATGGTGTCACCCGTTAGATGGTGACGCACAAGTGATGGTGACACCAGATGACGGTAACAACAGTGACAGCCAGGGATGGGGACACTGCGTCACGGCTGTTCCACATCGAGGGCATCCTGTGTCACGGCGTCACCTGAAGACAGTGACACTCAGTGACACCCAATGGCATCCAGTGAAGGTGACACCCAACGATGGTGACACCAGCGAGACCATGTCACACCTGCACCAGACCCCACGTGTCCCCTGACTGTCCCCAGCCCCCCTCCCTGTACCCCTCCTCATCACCTCTTCAATGAGGATGGCACCGTGCTGAAGTTGTGCCACCATGGCAGGGGGGACAGACATGGACAGCCAGGTGACAGCGTCCAGGAGCTGTAGGACGCTGATGGGGCTCTCGAGGTATGTTGGTACGGCCCCAGGTTCCACGGTTACGGTGACAGTGAGAACTTCGGGGACAGGCGGTTGTTTGGTGTCACCCGGTGGCCCTGGGGGGAGTTGTTTCCGTGGGGCTTTGCACAGGGATTGGTGGGAACCATCCATTTCTGAAAGGAAGTGGCAAAAAAAAAAAAAAAAGAAAAGTGACAGAGTATTGATTTCAACGGAAACAGACATTTTTGGGGGCGATCCCACGGGGGACAAAGAGTGTGTTACTATGTGAGGTTGTCCTCAAAATCCCCTTTGGAGACCTCTGGAGGACTCCAGGAACCCGTGGGGACCCCAAGACACCCATGGGACATCTCCAGACCCTTCCAGAAGACAATAGGACCCTCTGAACCCACCTGAGGACCCCCCCACATTCCACAGGATCATTCTGGGACGTCTGCAGACCCTTCTGGATGAGTCCAAGGACCCCCTGCATCAATTTGAGGACCCCCTGGACCCTCCAAGTCCTCTCTGGGACATCCCCAGAGATGTGTCTGATGACGGGATGACTCCAGGACCACTCAGACCCACATGAGGACTCTCTGGACCCTACCAGACTCTACTGGGACATCTCCAGATCATCCCAGTGGCTCCTCGGAGCTCCTGGACCCATCCTGGGAGCTTCCAGATCCTTCCAGGGCCCCCCAGGACCATTCTTGGGACCCCCTGGACACCCTCAGGATCCCTCTGGGACATCTCCTGATCCTTCTGTATGAATCCAAGGACACCTTGGACCCACCTGGGGACCAACTGGATGCCCCAAACCCCTCTACAACATCTCCAGATTCTTCTGCATGCCTCCAGGGCTATATAGGGGGGGGGCTCGTGGGGAATCTATGGGGGGAAAGGTGTGAGTGGGGCTCCGGTGAGGTGGAAAGAGGGTCTGGAGGTGGAGAAAGGTTGGAAGGGGAAACTGAGGGATTGTGGAGGGCTTCTATGGCGTGGAAAGGGGCTCTGAGGATGGAGAGCGGGGGTTGTGAGGGGGAAAAGAGCAGAACGAGACTTCTGTGAGTGGAAAGGGTCCTGGGGATGGAGGGGTACGTTGTGCAGGGGAACTTGAGGGGTGGAAAGGGGGCTTTTGTAGGGCAGAAAGGGGGGTCTGGGAGTGGACGGGGGGTTGTGTGGGGGAAAAAAGGGGTGAGTTGGGTCTCTGTTGGGAGGAAAAGGGGTCTAGGAATGGAGAAGGGGTGGCAGAGGAAATCTGGAGGGTTGTGGGGGGCTTCTATGGGGTGGAAGGGGAGTCTGGGGGACACCTTAGGGAAATACTGGGGGGGAGAAGAGGAGAGTGGGATGTCTATGGGGTCGAAAAAGAGTCTGGGGGGAAACTTAGTGGCTTGTGGGGGGGAAAGGGGTGAACAGAATTTCTACAAAGCAGGAAGAGCATCTGGGGGTGGATGGAGGGGTGGGAGGGAAGAGCCAGGGGTTGTGCGAGGCTTCTATGGGGTCTGGCTGAGGGGGATTGGAGGTCAAAATGAGGGAATGACTGCAGGGGTCAGGGAGGAGCGCACCGGGGGTACAGGGGACTCTAGGGGTCAGAAAAAGGGGCCAGGAGGTGGGAGGAGAAGGGAGGACACGGGACCCTGGGGGTCAAATCGAGGGGAATGGGGGGTGGTAGGAGACTCTGGGGATCAGAATGGGGGAAGTGGAGGGGAGGGGCACCGGGGGGAGGAGAGGGGGTTCGGGGGTCAGATAGAGGAGACTGGGAAAGGGGGGGGACTCTAGGGAACAGAATGGGGAGACCGGTGGGAGGGTGGGGGGACACCAGGGATCAGAACGGGGGACTGGGGGGGGATGAGGGATCGGGGGGGGGGACGACCCGGGGATCAGAATGGGGGAGGCACAGAGGGGAGGGGTGGAAGAGGACTACGGCGATCAGAACGGGGGAACTGGAAGGGAGGGGGGCAGGGGGGGGGGTGTAACCCCGGGGGGCGCACAGAGGGACGGGGGGGGTGGGCGATCAGCGGCAGGGGGAGGGGGGGAGGGCAGCGAAAGACACGGGGTGGGGGAGGCGGCGAGACGCAGGGCAGCCGCCCCCGCCGAGGGAAGCCCCGAGCAGCACGGAGACCCCGCGGGGCCGAGGCAGAGCGGCACGCGGCCCCCCCGCCGCGGCGCCCCCCGAACACCCACCTGTAGGAGCCGAGGCGGCGCCCGGAGCCCCGAGGCGCCCCGCCCCGCTTCCGCACGGCCGCCTCCTCGGGTCGCGGCGTGATGACGTCACTCGGCGGGGACGGCGCGGCGCCGTAGCGACGGACCGGCGCCGAGGCGCTGAGGCGCTGAGGCGCTGAGGCGCCGTCGCCGTGGCGACGCCGTCGAGCGGCAGCGCTCCTGCGGGAGCCGCGCCGAGACGTGCGGCGTCTCCGGCTTCCCCAGCATCGCTGTCTCCAGGCCGATTCCGAGCTGCTGGCGCTTCTTGAAAGCCGAGCGCGCATCTCTGCCCGGTTTTCTCACGGCTCCTGCGGCGGCATCTCTGGCCGCTTTCTCCTCCAAGGAAGAACCGAGCGGTGGCCCGGCCGGGCTCGGTGCGTGGGATGTGAGAAGGGCACAGCCCGGAGCAGGACCTGAAGAACGAGCTCAGCTCACCGCTGGCGCGTGTTCTGTAGTCCCCCGGGTGCTGCAGAGCTGCGCTGGACTCGCTGAGCAGCACGGCGTGGTGCGGGGATGTAAGAGCACACAGGTGCTCGGTAGACTTGCTGGGGCAGGGAGCTCTCACTGATGCTAAACTTGCTGAAACGAAGTGGCTCGTTCAGGACACGTGCCTGAAACAAATGCTGGTTCTCTAGGCAGAGCAGCCGGACAGACCTGTCAGCACTGGGAATTAAGCACGGCAGTGAGATGAGGCCAGTGATGCGTTCATGTAAGAGCAAGAGGTGCTTTGGAATGCCTTTATGGCTGCACAGCTCCTCGGGAAGCAGTTACACCTGCCGGCTCAATAAGAGCTGTCCCTTAGATGCTGTGCTGTGCAGCTGTGGAGCCCTTGCCCACCTGCACTGCATCTTTTAGATGCGTCATTGAGAGGAATTGAACCAGCGAGACTTCAGGGCTGAGCTCTAGGAATGGAAACTCCCTCAACTTTTGGAAGAGACCGGGTTTCTAAGGTCTTAAGACCTGGAGCTGTCAGAGCACACCCCTCTCTGCCTTTCCCCCGACTGGTTTTTGGGAGACAGCACATGGACACCCCTACAAGAAGTCTCAGGGTGTGGAAACTGACGCTCTTATTAGGGAAGTAAGAATACATTCCTGGCTCCATTTTGCTCTTGTGTCAGAAGGCAGAGATTTAAGCTGCCTAAAAGCACTTTTCCACAGAGGTTCCCACAGAAAGAAGGCATCCAACGTCTTCCTGTAGCTACGGAGACTCTGACTTCTCAACCCTTTCCAGGTATGTTTTACTGCCTCTTTCCACATTCAGAAATGGCAGCTGTGCAGAAAAACATGCAGCAGGTCCTGCAGTGTGGGCCAGCGGGGAGTTTTACCCCGTCTCCTCCCTGATGTCAATCTGAAGTGATGTCCTTTAGTCTTCAGTATAACAAAAACATTCTGTGACCGTGCTTGAAGACAGTCTCTAATGGATGTTCTTCCCTGGTCAGCTGGCTGCCTTAGTTTGGGCCCTGATGGCAATGATGTGGTGATGGCAAGCTTAGTTCTGCTGTTTTCTCCTTGTCAGAATACTCTGACTTTTGAAGGAAGCAGCTTCTTGTTTCCTGCCTTCCTTGCTTCCTGCCTTCCTTGCTTCCTGCCTTCCTGCCTTCCTGCCTTCCTGCCTTCCTTCCTCCCTTCCTTCCTGCCTTCCTGCCTTCCTTGCTTCCTTCCTCCCTTCCTTCCTGCCTTCCTGCCTTCCTTGCTTCCTTCCTCCCTTCCTGCCTTCATCCTCCTTCCTTCCTCCCTTCCTCTTTATTTTAATTCATTTGGAATATCTATATTCCATACAGATGTTTTAAAAATCATCATTTGTAGTGCTGAAAACTTTTTTAGAAAACAGTTAAAAAGGTATGATAAGGATGTGAAAGAAAGAACCCTCTGTGGTGTTGACCAGGGATGAACATAAAAACAGCTCCCAGTAAATGTACAGGCAGCTGATGTGACTGCCTCTGTCCTCAGCAGCTTGCTCAAAGGAACCCCACAAAGCATTTCAGCGCTGGGCTGCTGAGGGAAGCTGTCAGAACAGGAGCACTGTGTCCTCTTGCAGAGGACTGGGATGCTTTTACAGCCGACTGACTGACGGCTGCTTTGGTTGTGGCCACAGCTCCTGAGGAGTGCAGCAGTGCTGAGAGCTGAGAGGAAACAGGGGAATGTTGCACCTCCTGGAGGATGCTGAGAAATCAGTGGCCTAGGGCAGGTGCTGGAGAGGAGCTGCAGGGTGCTGTCATGGCAGCTGGGCACTGCTGGCAGCACAACGGACTGTGCCTCTGCTAAGGCGACTGCAGTCACAGAGCGAGCAGTGACAGCAGGCATACGAGGCTTGCAGCACTGCCTTCCTCCCATCTCTCTCCACTTTCAGATTCTCGGCCCAGCCCACAAAGCAAAATGAAGTAGAGGAGGGAGGAAATGTGCTCATAGTTCTTGCTTGGTTCCTATTGCAGAGCAAATGATTGCCTGCTGTCCGGTAAAGCTCACGCAGAAGCACTGATGCTTTTGCATAATGAACTGCCACCCTTGTCCCCTGCCCGAGCCGGGACGTAGGGCACCCGCAGCCTCTGGGCAGCCTGGGCCAGGGCCTCGCTGCCTCTGGGGGAGGGATTTCCTCTACACATCGACCTCAGTTCCCACTCTTGGAGTTCAAAGCCATTCCCACACGACCTGTGGCTGTCTGCCAATGCCAAGTGGCACACAAGGTCTGGCAGTGGACCATGACAACAGTACAGCGTGGACAACTGTGATGGTACTTTCTATTTATTGGCACAGCACAGGCTGGAAAGCCCCGGTTGATGCCAGCTGTGGTTCTCTGGCTGTCAGATGATGCCCCCAAACCCACACACGGGGTGCTCCCAGCTCCTGACTGATGGTGGAGAAGTGGGAGGGCAGAAGTGATGCTGGGGGAGGAAGGGGCGGGGGTCAGGGGGCCGCTGTGCCTGTCATACTTCCCCCAGGCAGTGGTTTGACAGGTGTTACGTGATGCCCCCCCTGAGGGGGCCGCTCCCACCTCTTGATGGATGGTGGAGAGGAGTGGGAGGGCAGAGGTGTTGCTGGGAGGGCTGGGGGCTGCAGGGCCTGATATGCTTCCCCCTGGCATTCTGGGTGGTTTTTGGGGTCTTGGATAATGGCCCCAAACTGGGTGTTGGATAATGACCCCGAACTGACAACCTACGGGGGCCACTCGCACCTCCTGAAGGATGGTGGAGGGGAGTGGGAGGGTGGTGATGATGCCCAGGGGACGGGGGGCTGCTGGGCCAGTTGGCTTCCCCCAGGCAGCGGTTGTCTGTCGGCTGGACAGTGTCCCCAAGTCTACACTCTGCTGGGCTCGCTTCCATCCCCTGATGGATGCTGGAGGGGAGAGCGAAGGCAGAGGTGGTGCTGGGGGCTGCCAGGCCTCTCAAGCTTCCCCGAGGATGTGGCTGCCGCCAGGCTGACACCCTGAGGGACCGCTCCCGACCCCCGAAGGATGGTGATGGGGGACGGGGGGGGGGTCTTGATGCCCAGGGCGGCTGGGGGGCTGCTGGGCCTGTTGCTCATCCGCCAGGGTGCCGTTGTTTGGGTGCCGGCCGATGAGCACAAGTTTCCAAGCCAAGGGGGTTCCTCCCGTCCCCTGAAAGATGGCGGTGGGGGACGGGGGGTGGTGTTAATGCCCCCCGGGCTGCAGAGCCTGGGCTGGTGGGCTGTGGGGCCCGAGGCGGGGGCAGCTGAGCCTGGCTGCTGTCAGGTCTGGCAGGGGCCGCCCTGGTGGTGCCATCCGGCTGCTGGGCAGGTGGTCACGGCCGTTGGCATCATGTCCATCTGCCAGGCCCCTTGAGGAGAGCAGGACGAGGGCAAACTGTGGCCGCGGACATCGTGCTGGGCTCCATCAGCTGCAGCGAGGCGCCTGCGGAGAGAGGAATGTGCTGAGGGCACAGGAGAGCCCCTGCTCTCCTTCCTCAAAGGCAAAGAGCCTGTTTCAGGCCCAGCACTAAGAATGGGCTGCAGGAACGGCCGTGCCAATTCAAACATCTGATAGCGTAAATCTCAGACCACGTTAGCCAACAACTAACCGGCCTCTGTGCTGCTGGAACTACAAGTGCCTCCGGGCTCACAGCAGCCCCACAGTAAAGAGTTGGGCAGGATGGGGGTGGGGGTGAACAACAACTCACTGGTTTCTCTGCCTCCATCGCCGGATAAGCAGACAGCACGTTATCATGGCTGCCAGCATGGAAACCAGGAAAGCTGCAGTCAGTGCCAGGCAGCACTTCAGTAACACTTGATCTTCTGTGGTGTTTGCACGTCCTTCATCTTCCACACCTGGAGGAACAATGTGCTCACTGCTGTGTCTCGTGCCCTACTGGCAGTCTCACAAGAGGTCTGACATGGCCAAAAATGTTGTCTTGCATTTTGTTGGCCTCCAGGAACACGTGAAAATCCTCGGGCTGCAATGCTTCCCTGATTCCAGCCAAGCAAAGGGAACTCCCTAAGGCGCTGCACATCAAGGCACTCTGGAACCTCTTTTTGGCCTCTCAGCTTTGTTTACACTCTGGCTCTGCCACGGTCCAGACCTTCCTGGGCCATGGATTTGCTCCTTCTTCTCCATCACGCTCTAAGACTCCTTTTGCAGTCGCCCACCCTCACCTCCTGAGGCTGGGTAGTTGTCTGACTAAATCTCACTAGAGCAGAAGGAGAGCGTGTGGATCTGTTTAATCAGGGTACAGACAGAAATACACTCACCACGTGCTTCCTTCTTCATGATTCTCATCAATAAATGGGACAGTCTCTTGGAATATTTTCCATCTATCCATGCCACTTTCCATCCGCCAGGACCTTAACAGAAAGCATTAAGATAAATCTCAGAGAAACAAAGCATTGAACTGAGCGGTCTCTTCGGTGAAGTCAACAAAGACAACAGCCACCCTGGGATGCTTGTGGGGCTCCAGCACAGGAAGCGGCCGAGGATTTGGCACAGCCTTCCCTGGAAGCAATTCTGCACCCAAAGCATGAGGAGAACTTCCCACCACACACTGCAATCTACACAGCTGCACAAGAGCATCACTGAAGAGCAGATGGTGCCAGGGGATCGTGTGAGGACAGGGCACGCACATGCAGCTGTGCATTCTCACTCACACCTGCAGACATGCCTGGCTGACAGCAGGACTGTGAGCTGGCATCTCTCAAAGGAAGCAAAAACTCATGGCATACCAATACGAGTTGCTGGGGCTTCTGTCCTGGAGCTCAGCTGGGAAGCTGGAGACCATTCGACTCCACCTGCACCTGTACACAAACACAGAGCAGCTCCTGTCAGACATGGCCAGGTACTTGTTCAGACTGCAATGCCAGGTTTGCTCCACAGCGCTCTTCTCTCCCTGCTACACAGCAGCAGCTGGCAAATAGCTGCTGGGTGCCTGCAGCAGCACCGTGCCAGTCCAAGAAGGAACCATGTGTGGAACTGTCTGCAGAAGGGAAGGGGCTGCAAGGGGAAGGGAAGATCTAAAGGCCCTTTCCTTTGGGATAGCCCATCGGAGGCTTATGGAGCAGATTATGCTGAGCCTTTGGCAAGACACTGCTTACAGGCGCAGCTGTAAGGAGAAACATTGCCATGGTGTGTTGTGATCTCTCTCTTCCTTAGGGACCTGCAGTGACTGGAAGGGGCTCAGCTGACGACGTGGCACCCAGGCTTGGGTCGAAAGTTGCCAAGCTGGAGAGGTGGGCAGTTGGCTGGCACCCAGGCTTCTTGTGGAGTAGAAATCACCGGGCAGCGAAACGCTGAAGCCTTCCTGAACTACCACAACCACATGTGAGCAGAGAGCGTGAGATGAAGGCTGGTGACTTACCTCTGGCATCCAGCCCAGGCTCAGGACCAGGATTCGACTTTGGTAATTCACCAAGAGGACCTGCAGGCACAAAGGTGATCAGACACAAGTGAGGAGAGCTTCCACTGCACCTTGGGGCCTGGGGTTTTTTTCTGCAGTGACCTGCGAGGACTGGCTGCAGGTCAGGGAATGACATGGCCCAAACAGCAAACGTAGAGGTTCTCTCCTCCAAAAAGTGGCAAGGGCTGCCTTCCCACAGATACGTGACAACTCTCCAAATAAAGAAATACTCAGGACTGATCTGTGTACAGCCTTTGAGGCACAAAGAGACTTGAAAGACCCTTGGAGGTTCCTGAGTACCCAAATAAACTATGACGGCACGAACTTTTCTGCCTTCAAGGAAGCAGACACTCACAACTTACCTCTGGGTTTCCCCTGAGGCACAAAAGTAGTCATCGCCCGACCGTCTGCATATGGAGCACCATCATCTAGAATCAAGAACAGAAGAGGGATGTTCCCATGGCATGTTGTCATCTCCTCCCTTAGTGATGGGGGAGGGCTCAGCTAATGGGATGGCAGACTCAGGCCGTGACTGCCAAAGCTACAGGGTGACCTGGAGCCTGGCACTGGGCAGCTCCCCGAAGCTCTCCAGGCCATGTGCGACAGCGCTCCGGGACCGTGTGGAAGAGCACACCAAGTAAAGACACCGGAAGCCATCTGGGCTCCAGCCGGGGGTCTCTGCTGGGAACCAGGATTCATCTATGGGGAGCACCAGGAAGCCGGAGCAGAAATGCTCCCGCTTTTCCCAGCACACATCTTCTGAGCTCCCCCTCGGTCACCCCCGGGCGAAGAGCGTGCTCAGCCAGCAGCAGAGCCACGGCCCGGCACGGCTGGAGCCAGCCCTGCAGAGCACTGCTTCCTCACGCCCTCGCCCGGCTCCTGCGCTGCTGCCTGTCCCCCCATCCCAACACCCCCACGGAAGGCAGCCCCAGGGCAGCACACGGGGACAAGAGCCCGGAGCTCTCGCCCTCGCCGCCACTCGGTTTTGGCCCCATCTCTGCCCACCCACCTGCTGCTGGCGCTCGCCACGGAGCAGCACAAGTCTCCTGGGAACATATGGCCATGAGGAGGAGGAGGAGAGCAAGGCGGGCAGGGGCCGTGGCCCCCCACACTCGTGCCATGCTGCCACCACCACCGCTGCAGCCACAGCGAGTGCTGCTGGGCGGCACAGAACGCCTGGGGCACACGCTGAGCATTGTGAGCTCACGGCACCAGGCGGGGCGTTGTGACCCCACGTCCCCACGATGCACATCTGTTCCGCCACCAGGGCCAGCTTCCCCCTGGGCTTGCTGTGTGTGCTGTCGTGCTGGGGAGGATTCCCAGGCATCTAGAGCAGCAGGAGACCACTGATGTCACATGGACAGCACGGAAATGGGGAATGGCTCGGCTGGGAGGGGACATTAAAGAGACAGAGACGCTGTCAAAGGAGAAAGAAAATCACTTCAGTGTTGTTTTGACTGCTTCATGCAGATCCAGAGATTCACTTTTCTCTTTTAATGCCCAAACAGAAGCCGGTTCTTCAGTGACATTTCCCCTTCAACCCTCCCACCCCACCCACTCTCCCCTCCCCTCACCCCTACCTCTCATTTTCTCCTTCCTCTCCTCTCCCCTCTCCTCCCCTCCTTCGCTTTCCCTCCCCTCCCCTCCCCTTCCCCCTCTTTTCTCCCTTTCCCCTCCCCTTCCCCCTTGCCTTCTGCCAAACTTACCTCTCCTGCTCTTCACTGAATTCTTCTGGATTCCCTTGCCTTGCTTTCCTTTGCAACGCTATGCATTGCTCTCTCCATATTTCTTGCCAGCCATTCTTTTCTTAGCTCTTATTCTTCACTTTTTACTTGGCTTTTTTCTTCTATTCTCTTTGCCTTTCTTCTCTTTTCTTCTTTTAGTCCTTTTTTTTCTATTTTCATATATTGTTTTCTATCTCTTCTTTTTTTCTTTCTCCTTTTCTTCTTTTCTTTTTCATTTTTTTTGGTCTTTTTTTTTCATTAAATGCTTTTTTCTTTTTTCTTTTCTTTTTTTTTCTTTTCTCTTTTTTAATTTATTTTTCTGCTCTGTTTTCATTTTTTTGTTTTCTCCTCTTTTTATCTTTTTTCTTATTTTTATTACATATTCTTTTTTCTTTTCCATTTTCTTTCTTATTCCTATTTTTCTTTTTTCTATTTTTCATCTTTTTTCTTTTCTTTTTTCTTTTTTTTCTCATTTCCTTGAATCTTTTTTTCATTTTTTTTCCCCTCTTTTTAATTATTTTTTCCTTATTTTTTTCCTCTTTTTTCCTTTTCTCTTTTTTTCCGATTTTCATCATAGGTTTTCCTTTAACCCTCCCCTCAACCCCCCCTCCCCTCCCATCCCCTACCCTCCCTATCCTTTACCTCGCCTGCCCTTCACTTACCTTCTCCTCACTTCCTTCTTCTTCATGCTCTTGGCTTTTGCTGCTATTCACACCAAATCTCAACACTTGCCTGCTCTGCTTGCTGCTCTGCCAAGTGCCTCTCAGCTCTGCTCACAACTTCACGCCCACTGCCTGCCCTTCTCTATTCCCCTCTCGTGCCCTTCAGGCTTCTGCTCCCCTTGCTGAGCAAGCCCGTGCCCGGTAGCTCCCCTTCAACCTCCTCCGCCCTTTGCCTTCCTCCAAGAGATGCTTGCTTCTGGCCAGCACTCCTGCCCGCTGCCTAGCCCACAGCCCGCATCTCTTGGGCCCCCTAGAGCTCCCCTACAGCCTTTAATACCTCATATGTCCCACCTATACCCCTCTGCAGACCCCTATCACGCACCTGTTTCTCCATATCACACCCACAGCCCTCCCACTGCTCCCTCCAGCCCCATATTCTGGGGGTCTTGATAGATGAAAAACTTAACATGAGGCAGCAGTGTGCCCTTGCGGCTTGGAAGGCAAATGGGATCCTGGGCTCCATCAGAAGAGGGGTGGCCAGCAGGGACAGGGAGGTGATTGTTCCCCTCTACTCTGCTCTTGTGAGGCCCCATCTGCAGCACTGCGTCCAGGTCTGGAGCCCCCAGTACAAGAAAGACAGGGAGCTGTTGGAGAGGGTGCAGAGGAGGGCCACGAAGATGATCAGGGGACTGGAGCACCTCCCCTATGAGGACAGGCTGAGGGAGGAAAGCCCGGAGAAAAGAAGGCTGCGGGGTGACCTCATTGCAGCCTTTCAGTACCTAAAGGGAGCCTACAAGCAGGAGGGGAATCAACTCTTTGAAAGGGTTGATAACTGCAGGACGAGAGGAAATGGTTTTAAGTTGAGGGAGGGGAGATTTAGGTTGGATGTCAGGGGGAAATTCTTTACAGAGAGAGTGGTGGAACAGGCTGGAACAGGCTGCCCAAGGAGGTTGTGGATGCCCCATCCATCCCTGGAGGTGTTCAAGGCCAGATTGGATGGGGCCCTTATGGCCGCGCAGGGTTCCCTCCCCGGCCCGGCGCCGCTCTCCGTCCCTCCCGGCTCCGGCGCCGCTGTCCTCAGCACCGCTCCCGTCGCGCCGCGGTTCCGTCTCGGTGCTGCCCGGACAGCTCCGGCGCGCAGCGGCTGTGGGACCGGCACCGCCTGAGGGGAGAGCCGGCTGCCAACGGCCGTTCCCGCGCGCCGCGCCTCAGCCAATCGGAGCCGGCGGCGCTGCCGCTGACCAATGAGAGGCACGAACGGGCCGGAACCGCCCCTGACCAGTGAGAGGCCGGGGGCGGGGCAGAGCGGCTGTGGGGGGGCCTCGGGGTGCTCTGTGTTGCCATAGGGGATGGGATCGGGATCGGGGTTGTGGGATTGCGGCTGGGATGAGGGAATGAGATGGACAGATGGGTGATGGGCTCGGGAGGAGGGGCTGGGAATGAGATTTGGAATTGGGATGTGGGATGTAGGATGTGGGGTTGGGACGTGGGGTTGGGATGTTGAATGTGGGATGGGAATGTGAGATTTGGGCCTGGGATGTGGGGATACGGATATGGGATGGATATGGGATGGGATATTGGGCAATGGGATGTGGATGGGATGGGCTCTGGGTATGGGGTGGACTTGGAATGGCACCGTTCTGAATGGCTGCCATTCTGGAACGGCACCACCCCAAAATACGTGATATGGGTTTTTGGTTTGGTTGGTTGGTTGTTGTTTGCTTGTTTCTGGAGATGTTTCATGCTGATGAGTTTTAATGGTGGGTAGGAGCCTCAGAGAACGCCAGGGTAAGGACTGAGAACTTTGGTCTGGTTTGCAAATTCCTTGTATCCTTCTGGGCATGCTTTTAAGGCGTTGGTCCTCCTCCAGAGAGGTTTTTATTATTTTTTCCCTTCACTCCCCTGTCGTCTTCCCTCCCCTTCCCCGTTTCCTTAACTTCCCTTGCCCGGCCTTACCTTCACTTACGTTTTATTTATTTATTTATTTTTGCCTATTGACTGGGTCAACAGGAAGGACGCAGACACCAAGGACAGGCATAGGCTTATGTTATTGTCAATTTCAAAACAATACAAAAACAAAGCAGTGCCCTAAAGTGAAAAGATTAGCTTAGCAGGAAGGGAAATAAGCAGTGCAGTGGGTCTGATCATTGCCACGTCATAATATAATGACATGTAGCGTATGATAGTGATTAAGAAAGATGCATCACCATTTGCCCTGCTCCTTTATCATCATCCAGATTCACAGTTGCTGGGGAGCCCCGGTTGCAGGAAGGATCTGGAGAAGCCGTCCCAGCAGTTGGGAACTCATATGGCGATGTGTCCACCCCGGAGGTGAGGTCTGCAGAGCCACTGCAAGCACGTCCAGCCTTGATGCCCTTGGAGAAACGAGGGTACGCAGCAGTCAGGTGGAACACGCGTTTTCCTTTTCTCCTCTCAGTTTTCTTCCTGAAACCTGGCCAGGGTTGAAGGAGGAGCAGAAAGAGCTGTGCCATCTGCTTTGGTGTAGCCAGGGCTGTGCGCTCTTCAAACTGCTGAGCCCTTGGTAGATTTACGAGGAGCCCAGCGCTGTGAGTCCGTACGGATCCCTCTGGTTTTGTGGAACTGAAGAGCCCAAACAGGGGACGGGTGTTCCTAACTTCTGGTTTTCTGTCACGTGCTGCGTGGTCGATATTCCTGTCTGTGTGACAGCGCTGTGGAAGGTCAGGAAAAAGAGAGGGAGAGCTGGGCCAGTGTAGTTTTGCTGCTGTCCCTGGCAGCCAGATGATTCCCTGCGATCTGGAAATGGTGCACAGATCGTATGGAAAAGTATGGCAAAAAAACCCACACTTCTCATAAACTGAACTTTCTGAGATCAATTTATAGATTTTTGCACTGTGTATCAAAACATATTTTTACACACATATGCGATCGTTGTTGCAATGGTGTCTAAGCATCTCAGGAAATGCATTTTTATAAATGTGCCTAGCAGACTTGGGAGTCAGGAAAGGAATCACATTTTTGTTCACTTTCTGTGTGAGACCAGCTGAAATTGATGGCAAATTGTGGCAAAGCAGCATGGGAACTTTGGCTTTGTTCTCTGCTGAATGTCCCACTGAATTAATTGTTGTTTCTCTTGACAAGGAGAAGCTCTGTTAAATGATCGTACTGTCAAGTTTGATTCTGAAGTAATATTTCTGCACAGTTTATGATGAAAATGGGAATTACTGTACCTTACCTGAACAGAGTTCTTAACATTCATGTTTAGATCTGCAAATGCTTCTGCAGCTCATGACTTCAGGCATCTGCACAGAACAGCACAGGTAGCACTGACTGAAATGGGTTTGCTCTGCAACCAGAGGCAGCTCAAAGAACGTCAGCACATCACGGGCCCTCTCTCCCCAGTCTCTTTGTGCAGTTAGTGTTGATAAGGCCCTGTGCTGATGGCATTCTGTTGCTTTTGTAACGCGAGCAGTATCCTCTGTGCAGATTCTGTTGTGATGCACGATCGAACCATTTGCTATTTCACACGTCATCCCTGGGGGAACAGAGTAGATGGAGCTTCGTGTGCTTTCATGCTTACACTCACCGTGCACACTGTTTGATACAGGCCCCAGCAATGGCAGAAACAATGTCGGGACTTGCTGAAGATATTTTCACGGGCATAAGAAGTAATGGAGATGTGCACAGTTCTTCCAGCCGCTGTGCAAAGAGCAAATCCACATCAGCACTCTTCTTTACAAGTCCCTTTATGCCTATGAGGTTTGTCTCAACTATGGTTGTGCTTACAGTAGAGACACGAGGTAAGCTCTGGGTTTTACTGGATCTTTTTATTATGATTCTATGATTATTTTTTGATCCCTTCATTTTCCTTTTAGTTTTCTGTCAGTGTTATTTTTTTCCAGGCGTGTACCTGGACAAAGCCCAGCAGTTCCATGATACCAAAGTGTCCATGATGCCTTCCTATGAAGGGAGTTTCCCTTGAATGATACCTCCTTGTCCAGCCAAATGTACTGAAACAAATACGAACCTTGCCATGATTCATTTCCTGTTGTAATTTATGTGGCCATTTTAATAGCATGTATTTTAATCGGAGAGATGGCCGGCGTGATAAAGGAGAAGAGAGGTGGCAGTAATTCTTTCAAGCTATTGCTACAGCAGTAGCCAAGATCTTTACTGCACGTAATGATACAGCACTTCCTCTTCTGTCAAGTGAAATAAGCAGCAAATTTCAACTGGTTCTAGAATATCACTGTCCTCTTTAAGCTGACAGATTTTTCACCTGTCCCTTGAAAGGCTGGTCAGCTGCAGTGCCAAGCGTTTCTTTTCTGGCATAGTTAGCTCTAAATGTTCTACTTCTGCCTTTATAGATCCGTGGACAGATAGATGATAGAGATGTATGGTGTTCATGGGTACGTCTGAGAAAGCATATGTCCTCAAGATGTCTGTCTCCAGCAGATGGCACTGTAATTAAGCTTTTGCCGGTGGAGGAAGGTTTTCCTTTGTACTTTACCAGGTGATCAGTGCTATTCCGAGAACCTGAGAAAGATTTCACATCAGGAAATGAAGAAGATTGGATTGTTTGCCTTGATCTGAATTCTCTGCATCATTTAGTGCACTGCAGAACGAATGGACGGCTGCGTGAAATAGATGCAGTGAAAGTTCAACTGCAGCTTTGGATGGAAAGGAATGGCAGTAGCTGCTGTCCTGAAATCATGGCTCTTATTCAGATGAATGAGCCCTTTATTCCTTCAGTAGAGGCTTCCCAGATGTTGAAGCCTACATGGTCTGAAACTATCCAGTTTCCAACTTCTTTTCTTTCTTCTTTGGTGTATAAGTTGTAGCTGGTCTTTTTGTCCACTCCCAATCATTTTTTAAGGAAGAAAATGAGGCAGAGGATGTCTTTAAAGTTAGAAACATTTCAGCCATTTGCCTTTTTTTTAGTAGTATATATTTGTTTAAGTAATTCTGAGGATAAATATTCACATATTGCTTAACAGAACTGTGACTGTAGAAACTGTATTGCTTGTTTTCTACTCCCTTCCAGTGAATTACCTGGAGCAGGCATTTTGTTCCCTTACCAGGGACTTGAGGACTGGTGAAGGAAAGACCTTTTTTTTGAGATACCAGTGTGTGCCCGTCTTGCTACGTCACCTAAATACATCCACCAAGCAACAGCTTTCTGGTGCTCTTGATGGCTTACTTCCGATGACCACAGAATCTGGTAAGCTGGGATATATTTGTATTTTAAGTAAGGATATAAAGTTTTGATGAAAACAAGTGAGGTAAACAGAAGTGCCAAATACAAAGCAGCGTGATTCTTCTCTGTAAATACCCTAATCTGTCACTAGCATTCATTTGTGTCATGTACAGTCACTGGAGTTACAAGGTGCATTTCTCAACTGTGCATCTCTCCTTCTCACTGTCAGCAACCCCAGCACTGAGTTATGAGATGTTCTGTAGTGAGGCAAGTGGCAGAAGCATTTCCTTAAATTCCTCATAGCTTTCCTTGGTAATAAAGTAATTAAGGAACAGACAACTGTAACATGAAACCTGAGCAGGATCTGGCATGACTTGGAAGAAGAATTCCACCAGCAGTGCATCTGGCAGGAATCCTTTTGAGATGCCTCAGTTTGGAAGGATAATGGAGTAACGTTGTGAGAGGGTCATGTTTTGCCATGTTGCTTCTCATGCAGGATCCTCCCTGGGGAAGGAGGAGCAATGCTTCATTGAGCTGACATAGCACTGGGAATTATTTCTCAGCAGCTGGAGATAAGCTTTCTGCAGTGCTTTTCTCTCTGGTAGAATCAATTGCCCACACACAAGTCACTGTCTGCTTCTGCTCTGTAGCACTAATTGACCAAAGCATTGGACTGCTCTGACAAAACATACCTCTAAGTGCTAGACACAAGCTGGACTGTAAAGCTACGGTATGCCTTCTGTCACTTTGATTTGGCTCTTTAGTTGCTGACCGTATCTCTGGGGGCTTACTGACAGGCAGGAATGCGTTCAGGATGGCTTTTTGGTACGCACCCTGCAGACACAGACTGCCCGGGCTGCTGCCTCTTCACACAGTGCCACTTCTGCACTGAAGGTCAGTTTGTGCATCTGACAGTGCCAGCTAGCAATTGCCCACAGATACTGTTGCCTTCAGTGCGTGGTGTAATGCTTGGTAAGATGTACTCCGCGTCAGGAGGATGGCACTGGGTCCTTTGTAGGTGCAGCCAATGCCACGCCATTCCTTGTCCTGCCTGAGTTGTGCCCCACGTGCCCAGAACCAGCCCAGTTATTCCGTTGTTCTCATGGTTGCATATGAAGCCCTCAGAAGCCATCAGTTACCGGTCTACTTTGTTCTGCCCCAACTTCTGTGGAGCGATTTTAAGGCCCTTTTCTTTTGCAGGTCCCTTACAGCCCTTCCTGGCAGCCTGCAGTAACCAGTCCTTTTTCCATCACTGCTCTGCCTTGCTTCATAACTCCAGGCTAGACACTCCAAACATGGGGAAGCTCCTGGGTGTACTGCAGCACCTCTCTGCTATAAGGTAATCTCTTCCTGCCATTCTTCTGTTGGTTATTGTAGAGATCAGTACACGTGGTAACCTTTCTCTTCCTCCTTCAAAACCTCTGCTCTGCTGTTTGCTTGCTCCAGTGCAGACAATGCTGGACATTTTTTGTTAGCAGTCACCTGTAACAAAACATTTTCCTTGATAAAAACCTCTGGACTTTTAGTCTTGCACGTGACAATGGAGATGGACAGAACTGACATTTTCCAGATAAAACACAGTTTATAGCCACGAGGCAGTTCAGGCTTTTGGGGGATTGTTAAACTTTAGAACAGAGGTTGCCATTGCTTATTGGGATTGGTTGATTGTAACAGAGATCTTTATTGTGTCAGTGGAAGCGTGCTGCTGGGTTTCATGGGTGTGTTACCTAATGGGATTGTTTCGTTTCCCAAAGCAGGCATCTGAGCTCAGCTGTTGTTTCCCTTAGAGTTCATGATTTCCAGAGCTCTGGGATTTGTTGGGTTTTCTTAGGAACAAATCTGAACTCTGGGAAGGCAGTGTTTTCCTGTGAAATACCCTGGTTTGAATCACAGCTGTCATTGGAAGTAAACTAACAGAAA
Source organism: Phasianus colchicus (assembly GCF_987193195.1). Taxonomy (NCBI): domain Eukaryota; kingdom Metazoa; phylum Chordata; class Aves; order Galliformes; family Phasianidae; genus Phasianus; species Phasianus colchicus. Next base: position 202,826 of record NC_143474.1, on the reverse strand, counting down.
AGTTAGCCCAGAAATCCAGATTGTTTTTAATTGTTGCTTTTAATGAAGATGATCTTACAGCCAGTGCCGTGAATCTTTTTAACTGGACTTTGAAATACTTCTGAAGGTGAATTCTATCTTTTTGTCACTGGCTTTGTAGCATGTCATTGTTAAGTTTGCCTTGGTATTGTTCTGGATTTTCTGAACACCTCCCATTGCTGAATTTGTACTTTTCACTGGGGAAATCCCCTCACACCTTTCCTAAGGCTTTCATTATACGGTGTCTCAATAGCACTTAGTCAAGTGAAAGTACAGTACCTGATGATTTTTGCCAAGATTTTTCTCTCTGTCCCTTGAGAACTTTCAGCTGGAAGACAGAATTATACAAAACTCCCAAAGTAATGCCAGTTTTTCCTCATACAGTAAGTCATTTTCTGTAGTGCCTTTCCTGTATTGCTGTAACTCGCTGATTTTCAATGGTCAAACGTCAACTGTTTTATGCAAAATCTTTTTCAGGAGCAATAAGGAGATGTTTGAGTTGCTTCAACTCCACGAATTGATTGAAGATCTTCAGAAGACCACAGACCCAGTTAACTCTTCCATCTGTACCAACCTGAATTCCATTCTGTCAAATCTGGGAGCAGAGCAGAGTGGCACTCGTGCTGCCCCAGCTGACCCTACACAGCTCACTAGCCATACTTAACGTGTAGAACTGTATAAATAGAGTAGTGCTTAACAGTAAAGCAGACTAACAGCTTTTAACCACATTGGTGTGCTGTTACATCTCTAGCCCGTCGTGAGAGTCCAGAGACTTCCCCACAGCACCCCCAAGATTCCCAAGCCCAATGGGACTCCCCACATCCTCCTAAATCCAGTAAGCACCCCCAGAAAAGGCAGGACATGTGGGAACCATCAGCCCCTCCCAATCCCCATAGGACTCCCCACAGTAAAACAGGAGCCCAGAGAGCCCTACAGCCCAATGGGCCCCCCAACCACAATAGGACTGCCCAACCCCAATAAGACCCCCTCCAAAAAATCAGAATAGGAACCCCTGGAGTCCCCAGTCCCAATGGGCCACAGCTGCCATCCATCAGTCACCTGTAAATTCTTAATGGAAAGTGGAGGCATCGACAGCATGAGATTATCAAGCCAGAAACAGGCAACACAAACAGAGTGGGGAGAAATGCTCTGAGTTAGAGATTCGGCTGAGCTACCCAGATCTTCTTCTCGGGCTCACCATCTGGCTCAGAGAGTTTGGTGTATTTCTAAAAAGCAAAAGCTTTCACAAACACTACAGAAACCTACCACAGCTCAAGGAGATGCTGCAGAACCACCTCTCTGAGAGACCTCTGTGGGCTCATCTGCTAAACCCATCAGGAAACATCTCAGCCAGCTGCAAATGGTGTTCCCAGGGCTGCTGCACTGTGCCAAAGAAAGACCATTAGCTGCCTCCACAGTGGCATGGCCACTATTAAATGCTTTAAATCATGCTGAAATCAGGAATATTACTTTAGTGAATGAAAATGAACTTTTGAAAGATCGTATTGAAAAGTTAGGGCAAGAACTTGGCATATTAACAGGGAAAAAACCAACTCTGCATCTTCCGATAGGTCAAGGTCGTAACATCTCAATAAACAATGGCCAGACTCCTGAAACAACAGACTGTGTTGAGCAGGAAAATAAAACATCTAAATCAGATCTCCAATCTCCGATTTGGACAGATCCACTAGAAGTCTGTCCTGTCATAACTCAGAAAACAAAAGAAGGACAGGACAGACCGGCATGGGTGCCGCCTGATCAGTAGCCCCCTGCCCAGACTCACTTGCATGTAACAGCCCAGCCGTACATGGCAACAGAGTTGATGGATTTAGTACAGTGATTTCGGCAGAAACTTAGAGAGGAAGGGTGCCAGCTTGGTTATTGAGACTGTGGGATTCTGGGGCAGAAAATGTTTTGGTGAATGGTCCGGAAATAGCCGAGTTGGCCACCATGACTGTCCCTCCTGCTCTCAGGCAGAGGTTATATGCGGGTAATCAATATCTTGATGAAAACCATTCTATAATGGAATGGTTGATGGCGGCCTGCCGTATGGTATGGCCCAATCAATCTGATATACCTCTACATACAGGGATGTGGTCCTCCATGGAGGACCTTCAAAATTACATCCGCGAACTAGGCGTAAGGGAAGCAATTTATGAAGACACATTTGATGGCCCTGATATGGTCAAATTCTCAGCAGGGATGAGAGAGTTAATTCTACAGCGAGCTCCCTCTCATCTGTATGGTACTCTGGTCTCTATATTAAATCCCCTGGTGGGCTCAGAAGCAGTAGTCCAGCAGGCAGCCCAGTTAGTGGCCGACCTAGGAGAAACAGAACGCCTGCGGACAAGGTGCAACGTTTGGTCACTAGAAGAAGCTGAGGTCCTGCCAGTGACTAAAACCAAAATGCCGGCTACTCGAGCTCCTCAATCGGGACCCATAAGGGTCTCCCGAAAACAAATGTTTAATGATTTAATTCAGACTGGGGTCCAATTTGCTAAGATTGACCACCAGCCCAACCATGTCCTTCTCCAGCTTTGGAGACAGCTAAAGGACAACCAAAAATTTCATAACTACCCTAAGAAACCAAGGGTAAGGGTTATAGAGAGAATGCCGACAACGACATGGAACCTAGAAGTTTTCATTGTTCCTAATAGAAAAAAAAGCCGCCTCAGGTGTCCCAGGCCATGATGCTGAGCCACCGGAAGCAAAAGAATTGGCCATAGCTCAATTCATGGTGTGACGAGGGATGCTAGTCCTCCTAGGGCCTCCAGACGGGATCGGAGGCCCTGTGTAGAATTAACGATTTATTGGTCCCAAAAAAATATTCAAAGAGTTATGGCATTAGTGGACACTGGATCAGAAACATCAATTATCTACAGAGATCCAACCAAATTTGATGGAGACAGAGTGATGACTGGTGGCTTTGGGGGACAGACTATTCCTGTCACCCAAACATGGTTGAAACTGGGGGTTGGGCGTCTCCCACCCTAGGAGTACAAGGTGTTTATTGCCCCAGTCCAGGAATACATCCTGGGCATAGATATTCTATGGGGTCTGGCTCTCCAGACAACTGTGGGAGAGTTCAGACTTGGACAGAGATGTATCAGTGTCCAGGCGGTGCAGGCAATATTAAGAGGCCATGCGAAACATGGGCCTATTTGCCTGCCGAAACCGCGCCGGATTACTGATGTAAGGCAGTATAGACTCCGGGTGGGCAAGATGAAATATGGGGAACGGTGCAGGAATTAGAAAAAGTGTGCATTATCAGACCTGCACACAGCCCATATAATTCCCCCATATGGCCAGTGCGGAAGTCGGATGGCACGTGGAGAATGACAGTGGATTACAGAGAATTAAATAAGGTCATGCTGTCTGTTCATGCGGCCGTACCCAATACTGCCTCCCTAATGGACACATTGAGTAAGGAGATAAAAACCTATCATTGTGTCCTAGATTTGGGAAATGTGTTCTTCAGTATCCCGATTGCTGAGGAATCCCAAGATTAGTTTGCGTTTACATGGGGAGGCAGGCAGTGGACCTTTCAGGTCCTGCCACAGGGGTACGTGCATTCACCAACGTATTGTCACAATCTAGTGCCATATGACCTGGCTGATTGGAAAAAACCTGATGATGTTAACCTGTATCGTTATATCGATGATCTCCTGCTGACATCCGACACACTGGAGGCAGTAGGGCAGGCGGCAGATTCATTAACTGCCTATTTACAACAGAGAGGGTGGGCTATAAATCCCCAGAAGGTGCAAGGTCCGGGCCTGTCTGTAAAATTCCTGGGGGTGGTTTGGTCAGGAAAGACCCAAGTGCTGCCCAGTGCTGTCATAGATAAGGTTCAGGCGTTCCCAGTCCCTACAACATCGAAGCAGCTGCAAGAGTTTCCAGGTACGTTGGGTTACTGACGTTCCTTTATACCTCACCTCGCGCAGCTGCTAAGGCTGCTGTACAGACTCACAAAAAAGGGGCAGCTATGGGACTGGGGGAAACAGAACAGGATGCTTTCCAACAGGCAAAACTGGCAGTTAAACCAGCCCAGGCATTGGGTATATTTGATCCTACCCTCCCAGCTGAGTTGGATGTTCACGTTACTCAAGACGGCTTTGGTTGGGGCCTGTGGCAACGCCAGAGTTCTGTTTGGACCCCCATTGGTTTTTGGTCTCAGGTCTGGCATGGAGCAGAAGAAAGATGCAGTATGATTGAAAAACAGTTATTGGCTGCCTATTCAGCATTCCAGGCAGTAGAGCCAATAACCCAGACGGCTGAAGTTACAGTGAAGACCACTCTGCCGATTCAGGGGTGAGTGAAAGGTCTGACCCACCTTCCTAAGACAGGGGTGGCCCAAGCACAAACAGCGGCACGATGGGTCGCCTACCTCAGCCAAAGGAGCAGTCTGTCTTCGTCACTCTTGAAAGAAGAACTTCAGAAGATCCTAGGCCCAGTGACCTATCATTGTGATGCACCAAAAGAAACACTGGTCGCTCCACCAGAGAAGAGCCCCGTTCAGGAGGGAGAATATCCTATCCCTGAAGATGCCTGGGTCCAGCAAGGGCAACCCGAGCAAGTGGAGAGCGATAGCACACCATCCCTCCACCGAGACAGTCTGGTTTGACGGGGGGATGGTCAGAACAGCCAATGGGCAGAACTGCGAGCCATGTGGATGGTTATAACCAAGGAACCCGGTGATGGTATCCTGAATATCTGTACAGACAGTTGGGCTGTGTACCAGGGGCTCACTCTTTGGATTGCACAGTGGGCCACCCAGGAACGGACTGTCCACACCCGACCAATCTGGGGTGAAGACATGTGGTTGGACATACCGAATACAGTCCAACACAGGACTATACGTGTCACAGAATCACAGAATCACCGAATTGTAGGGGTTGGAAGGGACCTCCAGAGATCATCGAGTCCAACCCCCCTGCCAAAGCAGGTTCCCTACACCAGGTGACTACCAGGTGTCTACCATGTTTCTGGTCATCAGCCCAGTGGTGTGGGACATGCCCCAGTACAAGCCCAAGTGTTGACCCAGGATAGAAAGATGGCCTGTATCTTGCCCTCGAGAGCAGACCTTCCCCTCCTGGTACCCCTGAAACATCTGTATTACTCCCCACGAGTCTTTGAGCCTTCAGGATCACCGCAAAGAACGAAATGCCATCAAAGTGTTCCAGTGTCACTGTCAGATCACGTGCAACACCCAGTGATGGCCTACATGGGACTGATGGAACGTAGGATGGACCTGCAGCTCACGACCGCATGCCTCCAGTCACATCATCGAGCACTGGCCCAGAAAAGAATACTGACATTCACCAATTGTCACTCATCTTGAATTGTACCAACATGCATCGCAATGGAAACTGTATAAGCGTCGCGATATAGCGGACCTCTGTATTAGGAAAAGCTTACCCTTTAGTCAAGTGGGCAGCGCTGCAGAGAGACAGCTGTGCCCGGGAGCAGCTCTTCTGCACAGCACAGCAGGGCTTGGGCCATGATCTCCAGGTGACATGAGGATAGAAGAGAAAGGAGAGAGAGATTTCAGGATGTGCACATTGTGAGCAGGCTGTGAGCTCACTGGAGGAACATTGCTCACAGTCCTTGAAAAGGGAATTCTCTCACAGCAGGGAATACAGCTGCTTTTCCTACAAGGATCACTAAATGTGGGACATGCCATTGCAGATGAGGCTGCAGGCACTTTATTGAGGATAAGTACCTGCTCCAGCTGAGGGCTTCCCTGCTGCAGCATCAGAGTACAGCCCTGAGGGCTGCGTGCCCCAGGATGGCTGCAGGCTGTGCAGCCGGGGCTGCAGCTGGGTGCCCAGGGCTGTCCTGCAAGCAGGGTCTCCATCATGACAGATGAAAATGTCCAGGGAGATGGAATAAGATCAGAAAATGAGAGGAAGGCAAAATCTCCTTCAGATTCTTTTTCTGATGAAATGCTAAACTTCATGAAATTAAATTCAAGTAATGGAGCTAAATGAGCACTGTTCTATGAGAAAGGAAATGTTTAATAGTATAGCAGGAGGAGTGACTCTGGGAATGGACTTGTCATTATCTTATGCACTCTGAGCAGGACTCCATGCCCAGGAACTGCAGATGCCCAACAGCAGCTTCATCAGAGTTCCCCCTCCTGGCGCTGGCAGACACGCGGCAGCTGCAGCTCCTGCACTTCTGGCTCTTGCTGGGCATCTACCTGGCTGCCCTCCTGGGCAACGGCCTCATCAGCACAGCCATAGCCTGCGACCCCCGCCTGCACACCCCCGTGTACTTCGTCCTCCTCAACCTCGCCCTCCTCGACCTGGGCTGCATCTCCACCACTGTCCCCAAAGCCATGGCCAATGCCCTCTGGGACACCAGGCACATCTCCTATGCAGGATGTGCTGCATAGGTCTTTTTCTTCCTCTTCTTCATCTCAGCAGAATATTTCATTCTTACCATCATGTGCTATGTTGCAATCTGCAAGCCTCTTCACTATGGAACCTTGATGGACAGCAGAGCTTGTGCCAGCATGGCAGCAGCTGCCTGGGGCACTGGGCTTCTCAATGCTCTGCTGCACACTGCCAATACACTTATGCTTCCTCTCTGCCAAGGCAATGCCTTCAACCTGCTTTTTTTTATGAAATCGCCCAAATCCTCAAGCTCTACTGCTCACAGTCCTACCTCAGGGAAACTAGACTTACTGTATTTTGTGTCCCTTTGGAGCTTGCTGTGAGTCCACCTGGAATAGACTAAGAGTAGACCCAGAGGAAAGAGTGTGCAAACCCGATGCAAAAATAAGAGTAAATACGGAGACAAGTGTGAGTAAACCAGAGTAAAGTATGAATGAAGTTGAAGAAAAGTTAGAGTAAACCTTGAGACAAGTGAGAGTCAAACACACACAAAAAAAGAAGTGTGAGTAAACCCGGAGTAAAGTGCAAGTAAACTTGGAGTAAAGTGTAATGTAAGCCCAAGTAAAGTGTGAGACAACACGGAGTAAAGTGAGAGTAAACAAGGAGATTGTGAGTAAAACCCAGAATAAGGTGTGAGTTCATCCAGAGTAGAGTAAGAGTAAACCCAAAGAAAAGAGTGTGCAAACCGGGCGCAGAGCATGAGTAAATAATGGAAAAGAAAACTGTGAATAAAACAGGAGTAAAGCATGAGTAAACTCGGAGTAAAGTATCAGGAAAACCAGGAGTAAAGTGTGGGTAGGCCCAGAAGAGAGAGCGTACACACCCAGAGTAGGGTGTGAGAAAACCCCAGAGAAAAGTATAATAAACTTGGAGTAAAGTGCAAGTAAAGTTGAAGAAAAATTTGAGTCCACCCTGCGTAAAGTGTGAGTCAAACACATGCAAAACAGAAGTGTGAGTAAACCTGGAATAAAGTGTGAGTGAACTTGGAGTAAAGTGTGAGAAATCCCGGCATAAAGTGTGAGTAAACATGGAGTAAATGGTGAGTAAAACCCAGAGTAAGGTGTGAGTCCACCCAGAGTAGGGTAATTCCAGAGTAAAGAGTGAGTAAAACCAGTAGAAAACTGTGAGTAAATCTGGAGTAAAATGTGAGAAAACTTGGAGTAAAGTGTGAGAAACACCTGGAGTACAGTGTGGGTAGGCCCAGAGAAAAGCATGAGTAAACACAGAGTAAAGTGTGAGGTATGCCCAAGTAAAGTGTGAGAAAAGCTGGAGTAAATGGTTAGTAAACGTGGAGTAAAGTGTGAGCAAAAGTCAGAGTAAGATGTAAGCCCATATCAAGGAGTTAAGTAGATCAATCTATGCCTCTGACAGGGGGGCAGTAGGTTTCTGCCCTCCTCCAGCCCCCTCCCAGCCTCACAAAATGGGAAGGGAAAGGGAAAAGGGATAGGGAGATGGGAGCTGAGCTCAAGGAAAGGAAAAAACAAAACAAAACAAAAAAACAGCAGCAACAATCTGTGGAGGAAAACTTATCATAGTAAAATATCGGAATGCAAGGTAACACAATATAATACAATCTAATTGAAATTGAGACTAATAAATCAAATAAGATAGGAGAAAGTTCCTGAGAACGAGTCAAACCTGAAAAGATTGGAACGGCTAGGAAAGCACCCTCCAGCACACACTGCCAGGCAGTAAGAGACCGCCCCACCTAGAAGGGTCAGATCCATGACTTCCATAATGTATAGGGATAAGTACCTGCAATTGGAGCATTAACACTTTAACTCCCAATGCACTACATGATGTTATGATGTGGAATACTGAAAACCAAAAAAACACAAAACCATTACACCTTTACATGTCAACCCTCTCACAATTGTGTCTGTCTAAGCTGTATGCTTTATAAGAAAATCACAGAAGGCTTGAATTACTTTAGAGCTTTCAGAGAAAAGGAGGAAAAGGAAAGAGAAATTAAAATGAGTAGGAAGATCACCCTGCTTATTATCCTTTATCTCTTTCACTAGCTTCACTCAACATGAGCGTTAGCCTTCCTCATTGCTTCTCTGCAGGCTCTGACAACACACCTGTACTCCTCCCAAGGGGACAGGCCCTTTTTACCACTTTTACTAAACCTTCTTCTTCCCTTTCATCTTATCCATGAGCTCCTTGCTCATCCATGCAGGCCTCCTACATCCATTCCCCCATTTCCTACTCTTAGGGATGCACTGATCCTGAGCTTGGAAGAAGTGCTGTTTAAATGTTGCCCAGCTCTCATGGGCTCCCTTACCTTCAAGCACTCGAGACCATGAGATACCTCCAAGTAGATCCCAGAAATTGTTGAAGTTGGTTCTCTGACAGTCCAGGGCAGCAATCCCACTTTTTGCCTTACTTCTTCCACCCAAGATCTTGAACTCCACCATCTCACCATTGCTGCATGCCAAGCTGCCCCCAAACTTCACATTCCTAACAAGCCCATCCCTGCTGGAAAGAACAAGGTCCAAAATCACCCCACCTCTTGTTGGCTCCTCCAACACGCGCATGACAAAATAATCTTCAGTGAATCACAGGAACCATCTGGACTGTGTGTGCCAGGACATGTTGCTTACCCTGCAGATATCTGGATGATTCAAGACCCCCCATGAGAACCAATGCATGGGATTGCAAGGCTCCTTCCAGCTGCGTGTAGAAGGCGACTTCACTGACCTCATCCCCCTGATCTGGTGACTTAGTACACCCCACAACAGTGTCATCCATACCAGCCCTGCTATTAATTCTCACCCACAAGCGCTCCACACATTCTTCACCCTCCCACGGGTGCACCTCAATCCATTCTAGTGGCTCTCTCACATAAAATGCAACTCTTCCACCTCACTTCCCCAGCCTGTCTTTCCTGAAAATGACACAGCCCTCTATGGCAGCATTGCAGTCATGTGAGCTGTTGCACCACATCTCCATGACTTCAGTGAGATCACGGCCCTGCAACTGCACACAGATCTCCAGCTCATCCTGTTCATTTCCCATGCTGTGCGCACTGGTCTACAGGCACTTTAGGGAAGCAATATGTGCAGTTACCCCTAGAGGGACACAAGATAATTTTGGATGGCGTATTGGCAACATGACCTTCTCTGAGGAGTCCCCGTATGATCCTATGGGACAGCTCAGAGGTTATTCCCTGCTATCTCCAACAGTGACAGCATCCCTCAGCCCTCCTCTGTCACATGAATTCCCCTTCCTTCCCCCTTTGGACCTTGTTTAAACCCCTGGTAATCAACCCAGACAGCATGCTCCCCAGCAGCCGTGTGCCCTGCTTGCTCAGTCAGAGTCCATCAGTAGCCCACATATCCAGTTTCTCAAAGGCCTGCCCAAGATCAGAATACCCAAAGCCTTAATCAAGACACTACGCCCTCAGTCAGGCAGTAAATGGAAGCGTCAGTGCTCCCCAGCAGAAGCCCCCACTTACTAAGACTCTCCATCATTTTTTTTTTTGGTGGCACTGGTATTGATGCAGCACTCTGTCCGGCTGCCCAGGGCCCCATCCAATCTGGCCTTGAACACCTCCAGGAACAGGGCATCCACCACCTCTCTAGGCAGACTGTGCCAGCACCTCACCACTCCATCTGTAAAGAATTTCCCCCTGACATCCAACCTAAATCTCCCCTCTCTCACCTTAAAACCATTTCCCCTTGTCCTGCTGTCACTCACCCTTTCAAAGAGTTGATTCCCCTCTTGTTTGTAGGCTCCCCTTAGGTACTGAAAAGCTGCAATGAAGTCACCCCACAGCCTTGCTTCCTCCAGGCTGAACAAGCCCAGCTCCCTCAGCCTGTCCTCAAAGGGGAGGTGCTCCAGTCCCCTGATCATCTTCATGGCTCTCCTCTGGACCCTCTCCAACAGCTCCCTGTCTTTCTGTTACTCCCTGCATTCTCAACGTCCTTCTCGGGCAATGAGTTCTGACTATTTTCCTGACCCTCATCCATTTCTGGCCCGAGAAACTCAAATCTAATACGCAGGGACACTGCAGGGGTTGGTGGCACTGTGGGTGTTGGGATCAGACGCCTCACTCTGCTTCGAGGAGAAATGTGCAAATGAAGAGTAGGTAACCATTCATGGGGGTAAATTCTGTCAGTACACTCAGAGGTGAGGCGATTCTGCATTCCTGGTCCACAAAAGAAATCCTGTAGCACAGAGAAGGCACCTTAGCCTTGTACATGAACCACTCAGCACTCAATTCTGTGCAGAAATAAAACAAATATATCAATCTGAGAAAATCAGATCCTGGCACAGCCCTCAATTTCTGGGAAGTTGGTAACCTAATCGGAAGTGAGGCTGTTCTTGAGACACTCCTTTAAAGAATTAAGAATAACTAATTGGTATCATCCTCCAGGCTGAGTGGCTTATAGTAGACTCCCACAGTGATTCCACTTTAGTTCCTTGTCCCTCAATCCATACCCAGAGGCATTCAACCACGTCATTACTAACTGTAAGCCCCATTCCACACAGCCCACCAGTACACACAGCAACCCCATCCCATCTCACATGCCCTGCATCTCTGCCCTGGAGAGCCCAGAGCCATCCATCACACACAGCACACCCCTCACAGCACCACTCCCACCACGTCTCACTCATTCTGATGCTGCAGCACACAGGGCCTCCAACTCTGGATGCCAACGTGAAAAACCAGTAACACATAACAGCCTTGCACATTGACACATTGGAGACAAACAAGGCTTGGTGTCACACAGCTGCTCTGAGCTCTCGATTAAAGCATTCTGGAAGAGCAGTAGAACCAATGTGCAGCACGGTCAGGAAGGATGATAGAGTTCTGTGAAAGAAATGCTTTCCCTGGGGGCAAACAATGGGCTGGAAGCGGCACCCAAACCAAATCCTGCTTCCACTGTTCACTCTCTTCATTCCAAATGCTGACATTTATTTTAAGAACAATAAACAAGACTACAGTGAATAAAGCTTCATTACAACTCAGCTACTTTATTCACCCCTTCCCTTTCCACTACAGATGATTCTCAGAAAACTTCCAAGAGCCACGTTACTGCTCTCCTGACCCTTCTCTCAGATTCATCCGTGCACTCACAGATTACTGAGAGCAACACATGCACACAGACACACAGAACATCCCTACACATCTCCTTAGGAAACGGCATCAAAATGCTGCTGGCAGGAAGGGCGAAGACAAAACCGGACATGGTGAGAGAACTGCTTTGGGCAGCAAGGAGAGGCCATCTGAAGCTCCTGGCTTAAGTCCCTTCTGCACAGGGTGCCAGTGATGCACCAGAAACACTTGTAGGGCCAGTGAGGAGCTCTGCACTCTGCACAAAGCCCTTCTCACACTCGAGGCATTTCTAAGGCTTCCTGACAGGAAAACTCACAAGTGCAGGCATAGATCGGACTTCACCCAAGTGCAGACACTCTGATACCTCAGCATGTTCCAGCTGTGGCCAAAGATCTTCTTGCAGGCTGCACACCTGTAGGGTTCCCACATGGATCCACTGGTGTATGATGAGCTTCCAGCTCTGGACGGACCTCTTCCTGCAGCAAAGACACTCATAGGGACTCACCCCTCGGTTGGTTCTCTGGGCTCTACTGAGGGTTGAGCTCCAGATGAAGCTCTTCCCACACTCCCTGCAGACAGAATTTCTTCCTTCCTGGTGACATATCGGCCCAGCTGAGGTTTCCTTTGGGTCCTCACCTGCTGCCCCACAGCAGAGAAGTTTCTGCAGGGGAGGTAAGAGGTGACTCTCCTTGCACACAGCCCTGACAGTAATGTGCCACCTGGCAGGGGGTTTCCAGTGGCTGTGACACATCCCACTGTGGATTCTCCTTTATACAGCTGCTCAACACAGCAACTGCAGCTGAAAGAGAGCAATATGCATAAGTCCCATGCAAAGAAGGTGAAAGAGAATTCAGTTCTTCCTCTACTCAAGGGATTTGTAAGGTTCATCACCACACAAAGCCACAGTTGGTTACCAGGCTGGGGTTCTGGCTGAAACTCTTCCCATGTTTGGGGCATTGCAGGCTCTGTATCTTGCTTGGCTGTGCTGGTAGGTAAGGGAGATGGAACCGCTTTTGAAGGTTTCCAGAGTCTTGAGATGCTTCTACAGCCTGTGTGCGCTGGGGATGGTGGGTGTTGAGATTACATCTTCATTTAAAGCTCTTCTCACGCTCAGGACACTTACAGGGTCTCTCTCCTGTGTGGGTGTGCTGGTGGTTCTTCAATTCACAACTCCTTCTGAAGCTCTTCCCACACTCAGGACACTTGTAGGGTCGCTCTCCTGTGTGGATGCGCTGGTGGCACTTCAATTCATAACTGCTTTTGAAGCTCTTCCCACACTCAGAGCACTTGTAAGGTCTCTCTCCCGTGTGTATACGCTGGTGGTAGATGAGGTGGGCACGGCTTTTTACGGTCTTCCCACACTCAGGGCACTTGTAGGGTCTCTCCCCTGTGTGGATGCGCTTGTGGCTCCTCAGTTCAGAACTGCTTTTGAAGCTCTTCCCACAGTCAGAGCACTTGTAGGGTCTCTCTCCCGTGTGGAAGCGCTGGTGGTAGATGAGGTGGGAACGGCTTTTTACAGTCTTCCCACACTCAGAGCACTGAAAGGGTCTCTCCTCTGTGTGTATACGCTGGTGCAGCTTCAGTTCAGAACTGCTTTTGAAGTTCTTCCCACACTGCAAGCACTTGTAGGGTTTCTCTCCTGTGTGTACACGCCCATGCAGCTTCAAATCGTAACTGCTTTTGAAGGTCTTTCCACAGTCAGAGCACTTATAGGGTTTCTCTCCTGTGTGGATGTGCTGGTGGGACCTGAGGTAAGAACTGCTTTTGAAGCTTTTCCCACACTCAGAGCACTTGTAGGGTCTCTCTCCTGTATGGATGCGTTGGTGGGAGGTGAGGTGGGAACTCCTTGTGAAGCTCTTCCCACACTCAGAGCACCTGTAGGGTCTCTCTCCTGTGTGGACGCGTTGGTGGTAGGTGAGTTGGGATCTCTTTTTGAAGCTCTTTCCACAGTAAGAACACTTGTATGGACTCTTTGCTGAGCGTATGCACTGGTGGTTAACAATGCTGGAATCTTTTTCAAAGCTATTTCCACACTCCGTGCATGGATTCTGCTTTTTCTTCTGGCACACATCCTTGCTCCCGGGTTCTTCAGGCTCCTTTTGACCTTTGCTGAAGTCCAGTGGGGTGCCTCCTGTCTTTTGCAGACACTTTCCTACTTGCTTCACGCTGTGCTCACCCTGACCTTGCTCCAGATCTCCTTGGACATCCCTTCTGATTTCCTCCACACAGACACCACCCCACTGCCTTTCAGCCACACCACTTTCCTGCTGATCCTCCAGTATATCTGTAATCCGAGTTCCTGCTGGATGACAGGAAATCCAGAAATAGCACACAGTGCCCCAAATAAAACACAGACAGAGATTGCTCTTACAGCCAAAGCCTCCTTCCCTCCCTCCACCTCACCTGGGCTGAGGTCTCCTGGCACAGCCTCAGGGCTACGCACATCTGGGATCCACGGCTCTTCCCCTCCTTCAAGCAGGGAGATCACCACGGGTTTGGGGGCTGCAAGTGGAGCTTCAACGAGAGAAACAGGGGAGATGAGAACACTTCCATCGTTCTGGCACAGTGCCTGTTCAACAGCTCCACTCTGTGTCCCTCCCCAGGGAGAAACCACACTTTGGGCCTGAATGACACCGGGCCCACAGCTTCCTTTGGAGCAAAGAATGCTTTTACAGCTCTGAAAATTACGAAGGAATGTTTTCTTTAAAATTAACTTGTGAATGACCTGTTTATTTTCTGACAATATATCAACGACCAAGGCATCAAAATGTCTATAGCGATTGAATGCAAAATTATAAATTCTAAAGGAGTAACCAGGGAGGCATCTGTTAGCTGAAGTTGGTGGAACTATGCAACATAACAACAGAAGGTCTGGTTTTCTCCCTCCTGGCTGATGCCTGCTTGCCAGCACTGACACCGGGGCTTTTATCAGAGTGCAGTGCGTACTGAGCCCTCCTGAAACTCATGCTTCTCAGTATTTCCTTTGTTGCTGTTGCAGTTATCAATATGTAACTGCACAGCTATTATTCCAGGCCCGGCCTGCAGAGGCTCATTCTGCACAGCCAAAGGTGCCCTAACGAGGAGGAAAGGCAGCAAAGCCCTCACCCAGCGAGGCCACGCACTGGTACGTCTCCAGCATCACGTCCCGGTAGAGCGCTCGCTGCGCAGGGTCCAGCAGCGCCCACTCCTCCCTGCTGAAATACACGGCCACCTGCGCAAAGCTCACGGGCTCCTGCAAGCAAAGAGGCTCCTTGCTGGGAACAGCCAAGGCCCAGGGAAGCAGCTCGCACAGGACACAAACTCCCGTCCCAGCCGCTTCTCTGGCCCCAGCACACACCTGCTGCCTGAGGGCACCTCCCTCTCCCCCGGCATTCGCATCCCTCGCCCCTCCGCCTCTCCTGCCTGCTGCCCCCAGCCCCTACCTGACACGGATGTGCTGTGGCCATCTGCTGCTCTCCTGCAGGTGAGATGATCACGGCCGGAAGGCAGAAGTCCAACTGGAGCCTGCAGGGACAAGAGAAATGGCAGGGGAGCTGTGAGGGAACGCAGCAGTCCCTGTCCCAGCCCAGCCCTCCACAGCCCAGCTGCAGGACACTGCCTGCCTGGGGGACCACAATGACCACGTAGTTTCAATCCCCTGCTATGTGCAGAGTTGCCATCCACCAGACCAGGCTGCCCTGAGCCACATTCAGCCTGGCCTCAAATGCATCCAGCGATGGGGCACCCATGACCTCCCTGGGCAACCTCTTCCAGTGCGTCACCATCATCCCTGTGCAAAACTTCTTTCGAGTATCTTATCTACATCTCTCCTGTTTCAATTTGAAACCATTCCCCTTGTCCCATCACTATGCACCCGCGTAAACTCCCGTTCCCCTCTATTTTATGCTTTTCCTTCAAGTCCCGGAAGGCCACAATGAGGCCTCCCCGGAGCCTTCTCTTCTCCAAGCTGAACAAGCCCATGTCCCTCACTGCGCCAAGAATGCCTCGGCGGCTGCATTTCCCTCCTCCCCCACCAGGCGGCGCTGCTCCCCACTCAGCTCAGCACGCACCCTGCGCTCCCTTCCAGGGCCCGTTCTCAGCAGCGGGCGCCCTTTGCACAACGCAGCCTGGGCTGCACTTGACTGACGTGCTGCTCGGCCGCGTTCTGCACCCGTGCTCCAGTCAGCCCACAGGCTGCCAGCTTTCCAGCGTCCGTTACGCAGCCCAGTGCCGGAGCTGGCGCAGATGCCGGACGTGCTCAGGGCCCGCAGCTGTGCGCTAAAGGCATCTGCAGCTGCCGGGACAGCCCGAACAAAAGCCTCGGGAGGGGTTTGCACGACCTCAGGTGAGCCGTCAGCCCGGCGCCAAGCGCACAAAAGGGAACGCTGAAATGGCCGCTAGAGGCAGGTGTTGCTGCTGCGTCCCCGAAGGGAAACTGCGGGCTGCCGGGGAGGGCGAGGGAACTGGAAATTAAGACACTCAAAAGGACTTATCGGGGAGTTGAAAGTTTCCATCAATTCATGCTTGCAGAGCTGCTGTTGTGGTTTTGTGATTTTTTTGTTGTCAGTATTCCACATCAGAACATCATGTGGACCAGTGGGAGTTAACGAGTTAATGTTCTGGTTCCGTTTACTGTTGGGGACTCTTTGAGCATCCTGATGGGACGGGAGGGGGCGGCATCCCCGCACGAGCTGGCGGGGAGAGGCAGTGTGGTGGAGCTGCGGCCAGGACCCGACACGGCTGCCTCTCCCCGTCTGGCCCGGCTCAGCTCGCCGCAGAGAAAGCACGTTTTCCCTCGCACTACCGTGGTTTGGCTCTCATTTTTTTATACTCTTGTCTCTCGTTTTGTTTGATTTAGTTAGATTCAGTACATTACCCTTCCTCTTCAGATCGTTGCCGTTGTGTTTTCTTTTTGTTGAAACTATCGGCTAGCCCTCTGCCCTTCCCCCTCTCCCAGAGCGCACGTGGCCCGGGGCCGGCCGGGAACCGGCAAATTGTTCGTACCTTTTTTTTTCCCCTCTTCTTCCCGGGGCCTGTGACCCCCTGTCACGGACTTATATCTAAGGATAACCCGTGACAGCTGCGGAGCGAGGTCACCTCGTGTCTGCCGTGGCCCAGAGGGAGAAACGCACTCCCAGCTGCGCTGTGTTACACAGAGCCAAGCGGGCAGCAGAGCACGCTGAGCTCCTCTGCCATTTCCTCGCTGTCCCAGCTCCAACCCCTTCCTGTGCTCCTCGATATACAACCCGGGCTGCAACACGCCTGGCAACCGCTGCTCCCCTCGTTGCAGCCCGTCTGGCCCAGCAAACCTGCCGTGCTGGGCAGGAGCTGGGGCCGGGACCGGGCTCCCGCCTGGGCTACGGCAGTGCCGGTTCCGCCCCGCCGGTGCCGCTCCCCGCTGCCCTCCCGCCGCTGCTGGCAGGGGGCAGGAAGCGTGCGCTCTTCTGCACGAGCCACCGAGGGCACCTACCTCGGGTGCGGAGCAGGCTGCTCCCACCTCTGGCGCAGGCAACCGGGCTCCTGGGAGTCGCTCCTGGGAGAGCAGGGGATGCCGAGTGCCCGCAGCCCGGAGCTGGCCGCACGACGGCCTTGCTGCAGCTCCTGCCGCCGCGGTGCTGCCCGGATGGCTTCCAGCCAGGCTCTGGCCGCTTCGGCACAGCCTCAGCTCCAGGCAGCGATTCCCACAGCGAGCACGCCCCGAGCCGGCTGCCAGGCCTTGGGCAGGTTCACAGCTCGTTCTCCGGGCACGTCTGCAGACGGGCGGGGGAGGGAGGGACGGGGGCTGTGTTTTGTCACGCTAATGAAGCGTCGCTCTCTGCTCCGTCCCTTTGCTTCCTTTGCTGGGGCCGTTCGCACATCCTTGCGGTCGCACATCCCCACGTTGCTGTCCTGGCGCTCCTTTAACTCCTCTCACCCGTGAGCAGGTCCCAGAAGAGGCAATCTCCGGCTGCCCTGCTCTCGAGGGCAGCATCTCCCTGCAGCTGGCTCACTTCCTCGCTGAGCGCTGCCCATGGCACTCATGGCACGTTTCTCCTCACTGAGCGAGTGACTTCTATTGCTAACAACTTCCTATCCTGCTTTCTCGATTCGCTCTTCTCTGCAAGGCATGAGCATGGTTAAGCTCTCTGCTGTACGAGGGCCGGCTCTGCTGTTTGCTGCTGTAGATCTACAGACTTTAGGGCCACCCAGAGGGAACTGCCCTCAGGGTAACCGGGGGTTTTGTCCAGGAAAGACTGCTTCCTGTTCTTTTGCATTTTCAGTGGGGCAAAAGCAGGCTCCAAATTTCACTTGGCAATGTTTAAACTCTACACATCTTTCTGCAGGAGATGTTCCTCTGAACTTTGCCGCGATCACTGCTGCATCTCTTTCCTTTGTGCTGATAACCCAGCTGTACACATGACAAAAAGTATTTCCTGTGCTTACATGAGAGCTTTCCAAAAAGCAATGGTTTTGTAATACATTCAAAGGGCAGTTATCCCTAACGCAGAGGGGGTCAATGTATCTTCTGACACTAATTCACTTCACTTGGAATAAACCATCCAATAAAGCTATGGAACCCAGGAGGGCCTGTGTAAGGGGGTTATTCCCCACTTCACTCTTTTCCAAGAAGTTCTCCATACCCCTGGAGGGGATTATTCTGTTGGAAACATCCAAACAATTTTTGTCAGGACAGTTTGATAAAAGCAGATTTTATTCGCGATTGCAATGGCGGGCGTCCCGCAAGCAGGAGCGCACCTATGGACACAAGATGACAGTCTTTATACCCTGTTTTTCCCTTTACCCATCCCCCTGCCCTGTTTCCCCACTGGCTGGGTACTCCAGGTTCACAATCTTATCACAGTTTACATTTGTTGGTTCGTGTGTTATCTGGTGTCAGTCAGCAGCCATCCTGTTGTTTCCAAGATGTCTCAGTGCTCTTCTTGTATTGATATGGTGATTGTCTCCGAAGTCTTCGTTAAACAAACAGCACCAGGGGGGAGGGATGATGGCAGGCCTTCCGATGTCTCTTCAGGCGCTTCCTCGGGCATACCATGCCTTGTTCTCTGGTTTGATCTCGTGCAGGATCTTCTTGCAATGTATGTGACAAAATATGCATATATACAGAGCGTGCATTCCTGGGAAGGTTTGTCTAGAGGATAAGTGATGTAAACTATCAGAGATCTTCCCTAAGTTAAGTAGAAGACTCCCAAAAAGAACTATGACAACGGAGATCATGAACTTAAAAATATTATCCAATTCTAATGCGGAAACAACATCTGATTCCCACAATTCTGTAAACAAATCTCACACTGCTGTGTTACCTGCTTAGAGGTGGTGCATAAATTCCAAGCCACAGCCCGTTGGCTCAAGTATTTCTACAGAGTCTCGGTTCCCCAGTGAGTTTTCCTGTGCTCAGCCATGATTCTGGCCCATAATAGGGAGCTATTATCTTGTTTTGAAGCCTGCACCTCCGTGCAGGTCCTGTATTTTGCTGCCTATAATCTGTATATCCCTGGGAGAAAATAAAGACACACTCGCCCTGATTAGCAGAAGACCTTTGGAGATGTAAACGAGTTCAGCAGACGCGGAGGGAGAAAACTGAAAGATCGTAACTATTTGTGCCAGACAGAACCTCCCGACATGATCACACCACGTCTAGCTTGTACACCTGGCATGGGAGTGAGCAGATGCTATCAAGGTCAAACTGACCAGTGGCAAACCTGAGTTGGCTGACGGAGGTGAGTGGCAAAGAACCACGGGTTCATGTGTGACAAAGGAGCAATGGTGGATTGCCAAATGGAGGAAGAGTCCATCACTGCCACGTGGAAGTGCTTTACGTTGCCCCAGCCAGGAACAGATGGGGAAGACGACCTGCGCAGAAGGTCGAGCTGCATCTCACTCAGGAGCGGTTCCACGGCAGGCTGGCAGCAGGGCGTGGAGGGCAGCACACTGCTGAGTGGCTGCTGACAGAGTACTGCACCGAGATGGGGGCCCTGATGCTCTTTCCTCGTCAGGGAGAGTGAGACTTACGCTGGGGACTATGTTCTGTCCTTCTGGCACAGTGAGAAGGTGCGGCACTGCCGCATCCACTGGCGGCAGGACGCCAGCATCCACAGGTTCTTTCTAACTGACAGCCTGGTGTTTGACAGCCTCTGTGACCTCGTCGCCCACTGCTGAGGTACAACAGACTTGAGATGAAGCTGACACAGCCGGTGCCCGAGTCCAGCACCCACAGCAACAAAGCCTGCGTGCCACAGGACAGCACAGGAGGGACGACCCAGCTGAAGCCCCCTCGACTTCAGGGAAGGATGGAAAACCCAGCACTGCCACATGCAGAAAGAGGGTCACATTTCATAAGGCACTTGGCCAAGAGCATGTTGTTCAAGTTCATCGTACTCAATAAAAGGTTTTGTTCTGCACTAACAACAGAGTCCGTGTCTAATTGCTACACAAAACCTTCATCTTATTTGCCTTCCTCAACCTGTATGAAGATCTTTGGACAGGATTTAAGAAGGGCATAGAAGGGCTTTATCAGATTTCATAGTTGTAGGTGACACCACCTCGTCTTCCCTAGGGAAATCCGGAGCTCCTTTGATGTTTGAGGTTCCACAGTCTGGCAAATGGCTTCCTTCCTCGTTGTTCTCTAGGGTTTAGGATCCAGCAGTGATTTCATAAGCCAAATAGGTTACCTGTGGTCGTGCCATCTGGGCTTTCTGTGGAGAAACTCGATAGCCATTCAGTTTTAGTAAGAGAAAGCTTAGTGGACTAATTGTCCTTGCTATGCATACCTCCTTTGTTGTGGTAGCTATCAAAGGTCATGCATGTACTGTGACAGGGTTCCTTGTCCTGGGGCCGTACCCATTGCTCCAGTCTTTGGCAAGCTGGTTCCTGAAAAGAGTGGAGCCATTTTGAACACTTGGGGAAGCAAACATGAGCTGATTCTCTGGACTCAATGGTAGACAAAAGACAGCATCTTCTAGGTCCAGAATGGTAAACCATGCCAATTCCCCTGATAATTTTGGAAGCAGCGTGTATGGGTATGCTACCAATGGGTATAAATCCTACACTATTCTATTGACGGCCCTTAAATCTTGTGCTCACACTCCAATAACAGCCCTAATCTCTGAAAACTGTCAGGTATTGGCCAGATTCCTTTCCTATCTCCGAATTCGAGGGGGCACTGTTTAATCCAAACCAGCTGAGCTCCCTGCTTTATTCCGATTGCTGTTGGTGCTGCATTCTTAGCTCTTCCTGGGGTTTCTACCACCCACACCCCAGGACAGACTTGATCACTTCCTCTGTCTGGGATCCTGGTCCCAGCAGGGGTAGTGATCAGTGCTAACCTGAGCACCTCTATTAACTGTTCTTGTACCTTACATTCCAGTTCTCCTTTCAACTTGATTTCAGCTTCCAGTTGTTCTAGTAAATCTTGCCCTAGTAAAGGCTTTGGTGAATTTGGCTCCTACAAACATTTGTGTATCCCTACCTGTTTACCTACACTAAGTTGTCAAGGCTTAAGAAAGTAAACCTCCTCACTTTTGCCAGTGGCTTCCCTTACGGTTACAAACCCATCACTGAATGGAGTTAGAGAAGTATTTAACACCCAGTAAGTTGCTCCAGTTACTACAAATTCCACACTTGGCTGCAATTCCTTCCTCAGCTTAATCTTCTCCACCCTTAACTGCTATTGCATCTGTTACCAAATCCAGCGCCTCTTCTGCACGAACTGCTTTCCCGTTCAATGGGGGCAGAACCCTCCCGGGCCTTTCCAGCTCTCCCCCTTCAGCTCTTCCTGAGGAGATCTCTGGGTCCTAGAGCCCTGCTCTCAGCTCCTCCCTTCCTAAGGCTTCCCGTGCTAACACTGGGATATCAAGTTTTCCAGGTCTCTGCAGATGAAGGCTATTCGCTCCCAGCATCTCATCTCCTGCCTTCGCAAAAACAATATTCACTGCTAAGTGCTCATCGCCTTCCAACCACCATTGATTACAATTTTTAATTCAAGCTTTCTTGCTCACAGGGCCCTCAGGCTCCCCAGCAATATCTCAAGTGGAATTTGCCTGGGAACTTCCTTCCCCGTGCTCCTCCATGCTAAATTTCATTGCTTCTTTCTTGTTCCTAAAGCCCACACCTTACAGCTGTACGTTAGTGTGACCAAATACATATTCCTCTTTAAACCCCAGCCCACAATGCCAACCGAAATGCCAGTTTCCTCTATTCCACTGTAATTCCTGGGCAGGACTACAGGTCAAGGCTCTGATAACAAATACAGGGTTAAACAAATACCCAATTAAACTCAATTCCCACATTCACACCACTCACACCTCCGATCCAATATTTCGTATTCAAAGCAGCCGCTTATAAAGTCTCCGTTGCTGGGTAATGGAGTCTGCCTACTTCCCCAGGACACCAAATTCCCTGGGCAAGACTATAACCAATGTCCCCCAGCAACAAGAGCACTTGTATTGTAAATGGAATTGCACAAACAATAATTTTATAACAGAAACACTTAACAATCACAAAGATAACGACAATGAAAAACCAGTTTGGACATTTACTCGTTACATGGTCCTACCAGGCCCCTTCCTGGCAGCTAACTGCAAATGCCCCCCAGTACATTTCTGTTGATGATTTTTCCAAAGTATTACAAAGCTTTCATTCCTGAGCGCATTATGGCCTCACTCTCGGGGTGCCTTGCAAGATTTCACATGTGAGGTTCTCGGAATCCTCGAGATACCTCCCCAAGTGGGACCCTGCTCCAGGGCTGTGCTCCCACACTGATCACCATCACCCAACCTATAGATGTGGATCCACCCTCAGGGTGCACCCTCGCTCCTTCACCCCCACGTAGGATGTCTCCTTAAGACATACGGGTCCCTGTACCTGTAACACACCCGGTCCATACCAGGGCTCTTTCTCTGCCCCACAGTGGATGTGTAGGTCTCAAGAGTTTTTAGCATAGCCAGACCTCATACAACAGAGAGCTTAACCATGCTCATGCCTTGCAGAGAAGAGCGAATCGAGAAAGCAGGATAGGAAGTTGTTAGCAATAGAAGTCACTCGCTCAGTGAGGAGAAACGTGCCATGAGTGCCATGGGCAGCGCTCAGCGAGGAAGTGAGCCAGCTGCAGGGAGATGCTGGCCTCGAGAGCAGGGCAGCCGGAGATTGGCTCCTCTGGGACCTGCTCACGGGTGAGAGGAGTTAAAGGAGCGGCAGGACAGACTAAAGAGCAGGTCCGAGACCGCCTCATGAGACTGAATGTGTACAAGTCTATGGGGCCGGATGGCGTGCATCCCAGGGTTCTGAAGGAGCTGGCTGAGGTGGTTGCCGAGCCGCTCTCCATCATATTTGAGAAGTCGTGGCTGTCTGGTGTGGTCCCGGATGACTGGAGGAAGGGTCACGTCACTGCCATTTACAAGAAAGGGAGCAAGGAGGACCCCGGGAACTACAGGCCGGTGAATCTCACCTCTGTGCCTGGGAAGATCATGGAACAGATCATCCTGAATGACATGCTTGATCACATGAGGAAAGGGCATGTGATCCGTGACAGCCAGCATGCCTTCACCAGGGGAAGTCATGCTTAACCAATCTGGTGGCCTTTTATGATGGAGTGACGGCATCGGTGGACAAGGGAAAGGCGACCGATGTCATTTACCTGGACTTGAGCAAGGCCTTTGACACGGTCCCCCACCACATCCTTCTCTCCAAATTGGAGGGATGTGGATTTGATGGGTGGACCACTCGATGGATAAGAAACTGGTTGAAAGGCCGCAGACAGAGGGTGGTCATCAATGGCTCCATGTCCAGGTGAGGCCGGTAACGAGCGGCGTCCCCCAGGGCTCTGTCTTGGGACCGGTGCTCTGTAACATCTTTATCAATGACATGGATGGTGGAATCGAGTGCACCCTCAGCAAGTTTGCTGACGACACCAAGCTGAGTGGTGCGGTCGACACGGTTGAAGGACGGGATGCCATTCAGAGGGACCTCGAGAGGCTAGAAAGGTGGGCTGGGTGAACCTGATGAGGTCCAACACGGCAAAGTGCAGAGTTTTGCACTTGGGCTGGAGGAATCCCAGGCATCCTTACAGACTGGAAGGAGAGGTTCTTGAGAGCAGCCCTGTGGAGAAGGACCTGGGGGTCCTGATAGATGAAAAGCTTAGCATGAGCCAGCAGTGTGCCCTTGCGGCTTGGAAGGCAAATGGGATCCTGGGCTCCATCAAAAGAGGGGAGGCCAGCAGGGACAGGGAGGTGATTGTTCCCCTCTACTCTGCTCTTGTGAGGCCCCATCTGGAATACTGCGTCCAGGTCTGGAGCCCCCAGTACAAGAAAGACAGGGAGCTGTTGGAGAGGGTGCAGAGGAGGGCCACGAAGATGATCAGGGGACTGGAGCACCTCCCCTATGAGGACAGGCTGAAAGAGCTGGGCTTGTTCAGCCTGGAGAAAAGAAAGCTGCGGGGTGACCTCATTGCAGCCTTTCAGTACCTAAAGGGAGCCTACAAACAGGAGGGGAATCAACTCTTTGAAAGGGTGAGTGACAGCAGGACAAGGGGAAATGGTTTTAAGCTGAGGGAAGGGAGACTGAGGTTGGACGACATGGGGAAATTCTTTACGGAGAGAGTGGTGAGGTACTGGAACAGCTGCCCAGAGAGGTTGTGGATGCCCCGTCCCTGGAGGTGTTCAAGGCCAGATTGGATGGGGCCCTGCGCAGCCTGGTCTAGCATTAGGTGGGATGGTTGGTGGCCCTGCGTGTGGCAGGGGGGTTGGAGATTCATGATCCTCAAGGTCCCTTCCAACCCTGGCAATTCTGTGACAGCAACGTGGGGATGTGTGACCGCAAGGATGTGCGAACGGCCCCAGCAAAGGAAGCAAAGGGACGGAGCAGAGAGCGACGCTTCATTAGCGTGACAAAACACAGCCCCCGTCCCTCCCTCCCCCGCCCGTCTGCAGACGTGCCCGGAGAACGAGCTGTGAACCTGCCCAAGGCCTGGCAGCCGGCTCGGGGCGTGCTCGCTGTGGGAATCGCTGCCTGGAGCTGAGGCTGTGCCGAAGCGGCCAGAGCCTGGCTGGAAGCCATCCGGGCAGCACCGCGGCGGCAGGAGCTGCAGCAAGGCCGTCGTGCGGCCAGCTCCGGGCTGCGGGCACTCGGCATCCCCTGCTCTCCCAGGAGCGACTCCCAGGAGCCCGGTTGCCTGCGCCAGAGGTGGGAGCAGCCTGCTCCGCACCCGAGGTAGGTGCCCTCGGTGGCTCGTGCAGAAGAGCGCACGCTTCCTGCCCCCTGCCAGCAGCGGCGGGAGGGCAGCGGGGAGCGGCACCGGCGGGGCGGAACCGGCACTGCCGTAGCCCAGGCGGGAGCCCGGTCCCGGCCCCAGCTCCTGCCCAGCACGGCAGGTTTGCTGGGCCAGACGGGCTGCAACGAGGGGAGCAGCGGTTGCCAGGCGTGTTGCAGCCCGGGTTGTATATCGAGGAGCACAGGAAGGGGTTGGAGCTGGGACAGCGAGGAAATGGCAGAGGAGCTCAGCGTGCTCTGCTGCCCGCTTGGCTCTGTGTAACACAGCGCAGCTGGGAGTGCGTTTCTCCCTCTGGGCCACGGCAGACACGAGGTGACCTCGCCCCGCAGCTGTCACGGGTTATCCTTAGATATAAGTCCGTGACAGGGGGTCACAGGCCCCGGGAAGAAGAGGGGAAAAAAAAAGGTACGAACAATTTGCCGGTTCCCGGCCGGCCCCGGGCCACGTGCGCTCTGGGAGAGGGGGAAGGGCAGAGGGCTAGCCGATAGTTTCAACAAAAAGAAAACACAACGGCAACGATCTGAAGAGGAAGGGTAATGTACTGAATCTAACTAAATCAAACAAAACGAGAGACAAGAGTATAAAAAAATGAGAGCCAAACCACGGTAGTGCGAGGGAAAACGTGCTTTCTCTGCGGCGAGCTGAGCCGGGCCAGACGGGGAGAGGCAGCCGTGTCGGGTCCTGGCCGCAGCTCCACCACACTGCCTCTCCCCGCCAGCTCGTGCGGGGATGCCGCCCCCTCCCGTCCCATCAGGATGCTCAAAGAGTCCCCAACAGTAAACGGAACCAGAACATTAACTCGTTAACTCCCACTGGTCCACATGATGTTCTGATGTGGAATACTGACAACAAAAAAATCACAAAACCACAACAGCAGCTCTGCAAGCATGAATTGATGGAAACTTTCAACTCCCCGATAAGTCCTTTTGAGTGTCTTAATTTCCAGTTCCCTCGCCCTCCCCGGCAGCCCGCAGTTTCCCTTCGGGGACGCAGCAGCAACACCTGCCTCTAGCGGCCATTTCAGCGTTCCCTTTTGTGCGCTTGGCGCCGGGCTGACGGCTCACCTGAGGTCGTGCAAACCCCTCCCGAGGCTTTTGTTCGGGCTGTCCCGGCAGCTGCAGATGCCTTTAGCGCACAGCTGCGGGCCCTGAGCACGTCCGGCATCTGCGCCAGCTCCGGCACTGGGCTGCGTAACGGACGCTGGAAAGCTGGCAGCCTGTGGGCTGACTGGAGCACGGGTGCAGAACGCGGCCGAGCAGCACGTCAGTCAAGTGCAGCCCAGGCTGCGTTGTGCAAAGGGCGCCCGCTGCTGAGAACGGGCCCTGGAAGGGAGCGCAGGGTGCGTGCTGAGCTGAGTGGGGAGCAGCGCCGCCTGGTGGGGGAGGAGGGAAATGCAGCCGCCGAGGCATTCTTGGCGCAGTGAGGGACATGGGCTTGTTCAGCTTGGAGAAGAGAAGGCTCCGGGGAGGCCTCATTGTGGCCTTCCGGGACTTGAAGGAAAAGCATAAAATAGAGGGGAACGGGAGTTTACGCGGGTGCATAGTGATGGGACAAGGGGAATGGTTTCAAATTGAAACAGGAGAGATGTAGATAAGATACTCGAAAGAAGTTTTGCACAGGGATGATGGTGACGCACTGGAAGAGGTTGCCCAGGGAGGTCATGGGTGCCCCATCGCTGGATGCATTTGAGGCCAGGCTGAATGTGGCTCAGGGCAGCCTGGTCTGGTGGATGGCAACTCTGCACATAGCAGGGGATTGAAACTACGTGGTCATTGTGGTCCCCCAGGCAGGCAGTGTCCTGCAGCTGGGCTGTGGAGGGCTGGGCTGGGACAGGGACTGCTGCGTTCCCTCACAGCTCCCCTGCCATTTCTCTTGTCCCTGCAGGCTCCAGTTGGACTTCTGCCTTCCGGCCGTGATCATCTCACCTGCAGGAGAGCAGCAGATGGCCACAGCACATCCGTGTCAGGTAGGGGCTGGGGGCAGCAGGCAGGAGAGGCGGAGGGGCGAGGGATGCGAATGCCGGGGGAGAGGGAGGTGCCCTCAGGCAGCAGGTGTGTGCTGGGGCCAGAGAAGCGGCTGGGACGGGAGTTTGTGTCCTGTGCGAGCTGCTTCCCTGGGCCTTGGCTGTTCCCAGCAAGGAGCCTCTTTGCTTGCAGGAGCCCGTGAGCTTTGCGCAGGTGGCCGTGTATTTCAGCAGGGAGGAGTGGGCGCTGCTGGACCCTGCGCAGCGAGCGCTCTACCGGGACGTGATGCTGGAGACGTACCAGTGCGTGGCCTCGCTGGGTGAGGGCTTTGCTGCCTTTCCTCCTCGTTAGGGCACCTTTGGCTGTGCAGAATGAGCCTCTGCAGGCCGGGCCTGGAATAATAGCTGTGCAGTTACATATTGATAACTGCAGCAGCAACAAAGGAAATACTGAGAAGCATGAGTTTCAGGAGGGCTCAGTACGCACTGCACTCTGATAAAAGCCCCGGTGTCAGTGCTGGCAAGCAGGCATCAGCCAGGAGGGAGAAAACCAGACCTTCTGTTGTTATGTTGCATAGTTCCACCAACTTCAGCTAACAGATGCCTCCCTGGTTACTCCTTTAGAATTTATAATTTTGCATTCAATCGCTATAGACATTTTGATGCCTTGGTCGTTGATATATTGTCAGAAAATAAATAAGCCGTTCTCAGTTTAATTTTAAAGAAAATATCCCTTCGTAATTTTCAGAGCTGTAAAAACATTCCTTGCTCAAAGGAAGCTGTGGGCCCGGTGTCATTCAGGCCCAAAGTGTGGTTTCTCCCTGGGGAGGGACACAGAGTGGAGCTGTTGAACAGGCACTGTGCCAGAATGATGGAAATGTTCTCATCTCCCCTGTTTCTCTCGTTGAAGCTCCACTTGCAGCCCCCAAACCCGTGGTGATCTCCCTGCTTGAAGGAGGGGAAGATCCCTGGATCCCAGATGTGCGTAGCCCTGAGGCTGTGCCAGGTGTCCCACCTTCACCAGGTGAGGTGGTGGAGGGAAGGAGGAGGCTGGAGCTGGAATAGCCATCTCTGTCTGTGTTTTATTTGGGGCACTTTGTGCTATTTCTGGATTTTCTCTTTCATCCAGCAGGAACTCGGATTACAGATATATTGGAGGATCTGCAGGAAAGTGGTGTGGCGGAAATCAGAAGGGATGTCCAAGGAGGCCTGGAGCAAGGTCAGGATGAGCACATCTTGAAGCAAGTGGGAAAGTGTCCGCAAAAGACAGGAAACAGCCCACTGGACTTCAACATAGGTCAAAAGGAGCCTGAAGAACCCAGGAGCAAGGATGTGTGCCAGAAGAAAAAGCAGAATCCATGCACAGAGTGTGGAAATAGCTTTGAAAAAGATTCCAGCATTGTTAACCACCAGTGCATACGCTCAGCAAAGAGTCCATACAAGTGTTCTGACTGTGGGAAGAGCTTCAAATGGAGATCCCAACTCACCTACCACCAACGCATCCACACAGGAGAGAGACCCTACAGGTGCTCTGAGTGTGGGAAGAGCTTCACAATGAGTTCCCACCTTACCTACCACCAACGCACCCACACAAAAGAGAGACCATACAAGTGCTCTGAGTGTGGGAAGAGCTTCAAATGTCGTTCTGATTTGAACAAGCACCAGCACATCCACATGGAGAAGAGACCTTTTAAATGTCCTCAGTGTGGGAAGAGTTTCAAAAGCAGTTCCCACCTCAGCAATCACCGACGCATCCACACAGGGGAGAGACCCTACAAGTGCCCTGAGTGTGGGAAGAGCTTCAAAAGCAGTTCTGAATTGAAGCTGCACCTGCGATTCCACACAGGAGAGAAACCGTTTCAGTGTCCTGAGTGTGAGAAGAGCTTCAGAAGCAGTTATGAATTGAAGAATCACCAGCGCATCCACACAGGGGAGAGACCCTATAAGTGCTCTGAGTGTGGGAAGAGCTTCAGAAGCTGTACTGCATTGAAGTTGCATCACCGCATCCACACAGGTGAGAAGCCCTACAAGTGCTCTGAGTGTGGGAAGAGCTTCAAAAGCAGTTCCCACCTCACATACCACCAGCGCATCCACACAGGAGAGAGACCCTACAAGTGTCAAGAGTGTGGGAAGAGCTTCACAAGCGATTCAGATTTGAAGAAGCACCAGCACACCCACACAGGAGAGAGACCCTACAAATGTCCTGAGTGTGAGAAGAGCTTTACACGCAGATCTTATCTCAACAACCACAAGCACATCCACAGTGCACAGAAGTTGTTGAAGCATCCCAAGATTCGGGGAACCTTCAAAAGCAAATCCCTTGAATAAAGGAAAAGCAGCCAAACCCAATCCACTGTCTCCTTCTTTGTATGGGAACTGCTGAGTCACGGCCTGAGCCTCTGATTGACCTGAGGCGAGCAATGAGTCAGCCATGGGAGCACAGGTGAAGGCAATTCACCTGTGCTGCAGGAAGAGATGGAGCGTGGCTCCAGCTCTCCTAGATCCATTTAAGAGCTGACTACCAGTGGGGAAGGATCTTTTCTGGAGATCCGCTCTGCTGGAGTTTCCTAAGTGAGCCTAGGATACGGGTAAGCATCCTATTTATTCTTTTTGTCTTGCTTTGCCTAACTCTGTTGTTTATTTCGTTATTATAATATCTTAATATTCTTTGATTATACAATAATGCATGTTGCTCTCCTTCACCTGCATTTGCTTGTTGAGTGGCCATGCGAAGGAGAATCCAGAGTGGGATGTGTCATCAGCCACTGGAAACCCTCTGCCAGGTGGCACGTTTCTGCCAGGGGTGCATGCAAGGAGAGTCACATCTTACCTCCCCCGTAGAAACTCCTGTGCTGTGGGGCAGCAGGTGAGCATTCAAAGAGGTGAGAAACCTCAGCTGGGCTGATAGGTCACCAGGAAGGAAGAAATCCTGTTTGCTGGCAGTGTGGGAAGAACTTCATCTGGAGCTCAACCCTCAGTAGATGCCAGAGAACCAACACAAGAGGAGAGTCCCTGTGAGTGCCTTGACTGCTGGAAGTGGTCTGTCCAGAGCTGGGAGTTCAACACACACCAGTGGATCCACACGAGGAACCCTACAAATGTGCAGCCTGCAAGAAGAGCTTTGGCCACAGCTCAAACCTGCTGTGGTACAGAGTGTCTGCACTTGGGTGAAGTCCAATCCGTGCCTGCACCAGTGAGTTCACGTGGCTGGAAGCCTTAGAAATGCCTCGAGTGTGAGAAGGGCTTTGTGCAGAGCGCAGAGCTCCTCACTCACAGGAGATGGCACTCGTGGCAGAAAATGCTACAAATGTCCCATGTCTGGGAAGAGCTTTTCCTTGGGGATCCACTCAGGGCAGAGACCCTAAAAATGCCTGCACTGCAGGAGGAGCTTCATCCAGAGTTCAGTCTTCATCAAACATTGCCCTGTTCATGTGATAAAGAGGCCCTGCAAGTGTCTTTGGTGCAGGAAGAGTTTCTCTCTGGGCTGGCACCTGCTTTCTCATGGGAAGACCCCCAACGGAGAGACAATGAGGATGTTTAAGAGCTCAGGATGAGGGAGACCCAGATACTTCTCCACACACAGGAGGAGCTTGTGAAGGAGATGGCACCACTGGCACCCTCTGCACAGGGGACATGACTCAGGAGCTTCAGATGGCCTTTCCTTGCTGCCCAAAGCAGCTCTCTCACCATGCCTGCTTTCCTCTTCTGCTCCTCCTGCCAGCAGCTTTTTGATGCCGTTTCCTAAGGAGAAGCAGCTGTGTAGGGATGTTCTGTGTGTCTGTGTGCTTGTGTTGCTCTCAGTAATCTGTGAGTGCACTGATGAATCTGAGAGGGGTCAGGAGAGCAGTAATGTGGCTCTTGGAGGTTTTCTGAGAATCATCAGTAGTGGAAAGGGAAGGGGTGAATGAAGTAGCTGAGTTGTACTGAAGCTTTCTTCACTGTTGTCTTGTTTTTTATTCTGAAAATCAATGTCGGCACGTGGAATGAGAAGAGGGAAAGGTGCAAGCAGGGTTTGTTTTTGGTGCCTCCTCCAGCCCAGTGCTTGCTTCTGGGGAAGGCATTTCTCTCACACAACCCTATCGTCCTTCCTATCCCAGTGTGCTGCACATTGGTTCTATTGCTCTTCTCAAATGCTTTAATCAGCTCAGAGCAGCTGTGTGACAGCAAGCCTTGGCTGTCCAATAAAACTACAAAAAGCTGAATGTGTCCTTCCTAAATGCGCCATCTAAATTTTCTGGAGGTGGAGGGAATAGTAGGCATTGGAAACCCACGTGGTGCACAGCTGTGGGGAGGCTTTGTTGGTTATGGCCCCACAGGGACCAATTACTACTTCAATACTCTCCAACATTTCTGGACAGCGTTTTGACTGCACCTCCATCATTTGGTTACAGCAGGCTTCTCTCAGTGCCAGAAGTCCACCGACACCACACACGCTGTGGGGCTCATTACAGTGCACAAAGACCTAACGAGCCATTTCCCTCAAGTCTTCAAGACTTCAGCTGCTCATTAGGGAGGTCTCAGTGTTGCAGACAAAGCTTTCAAGGAGCCCTGTCCAAAAAAGGAGTTGTCATATTTAAGGCATTTTTATTACAGCAGACACAGAGATGTCACTGAGTGCGGCACAACCCCTGTGACACAGATGGCAGCTCCAACAGGGAGAGGGAGGTACAGCCTGCATGGGGACAGCATTGTGGGGATCCAAGAGGGAAATGCAGTCAGTGAGAGCTGATAAGCAGATAGAGACTGCACCAGGCAAAGATGGGAATTAATGCAGATGGAGGAGAAAGAGGCCTGTGGAAGAGGAGGGATGCTTGTGGCCACATGTGTGGTCAGTGCTGGTCTGGCTGGGGGTGTGGGAGGCACAGAAGGGAGCTGACTGCCCACCAGGACCCAGGGCTACAACCTCAGGACAAGATGCCTCAACTGATTCAGCTGAATCCCATCCCTATGGGATGTAAAGGGCTGTCCTGCCATCAGATAGCTGACCTTGTTCTCCTCTCTTTTCCCTCCCAACCGTGGGTGGACTTCCAGAAACATTCATGACTGTGGAGGAAGCCTAATTCTCCTGCTGTGTTGGCTCATTACTACAATGGAAGAGGGAAGAGTTTGTGAGACACGAGAGTACTGGGCCAGTGCTTGACCATGCTTCTGAACGAAGCACGACTGAATCAACCGCTGATTCAAGGTGTCATGAAAAGGCCAAAACACATGTAGAAAAAAATCTCTGTGTAATAAATGTGTAATAAATAACTCTTCTGAGTTTTGAGGACTTTCTATAAATTCTCATGATCTGTTTTTCAGCAGTCAAAATGCTGTCCAGAAATGTTGGAGAGTGTTAAGGTATTAATTGGTCCCTGTGGGGCCATAACCAACAAAGCCTCCCCACAGCTGTGTTAGAGCAGATTGGAGGCTGTGATTCCAGGCAGGCAAAGGCCCTGTGCAGGTGCTTTCAGGTTGAGAAAGCCCTTGGTTTGTCTGATGCAACAGAAGGGTAGGGCCATCGCTGCAGGCTTTGGGAAGGGTGGTCCCATCCCTCACTGATGGGCCAAGGCTCTCATACGGTCAGTGGGATGTGGGTGTGGAGTGTTCTGTGAGGGAAAATGACATAACACCTACTGGCCTCCCTACAGGGCTGCAAGGAGGCACCCTTGACACAAAGATAACATGTACCCTCTTGAGCCACAGCAGCAGACACAACTGCCACAGCCAAAAAGACAAAGACCTTAGTTTTCTGTCAGGTCCCTCCAGCCTTGCCAGTGCTGTTGGCCATCTCCACCATGGGCTGTTCTGTGCAGTCCTACACTTGCCTCCTTTTCCCTGCAGGCTGCAGACACTCACCTCGACTCCTGCACTGCCACTCACCCTGGCACAGCCTTACTTTGGTGGTTCTGCAATCTCACTAGCTGTTCCTTGTGACACAACAGCACAGATCACAGCGTCCTGCTGGGTGTCTCAAGCAAAACAGCACTACCACTGGAGGCGAGGCTGACCTGTCAGCTTGGGCAGAAAGAATCACTTCCGAGGTCTGTACGCGGATCTCCAGCCCATCCTGTTCATTTCCCATGCTATGCGCACTGGTCTACAGGCACTTCAGAGAAGCAGCAGGTGCAGTTACACCTAGAGGGACGCAAGAAGATTTTGGATGGGGTATTGGCAACATGACCTTTTCTGTGGAGCCTCCGTATAACCCTATGGCCCAGCTCAGAGGTTTTTCCCTGCATTTCTTGTCCATCAGGAGCCCACATACCTGTTTTCTCAAAAGCCTGCCCAAGATCAGAATACCCAAAGCCTTGATCAAGATACTTTCCCCCTCAGTCAGGCAGCAAATGGAAGCCTCAGTGCTCCCCAGCAAGGAGCCCCCAATTACTAACACTCTCCATCCATTTTTGGTGGCACTGGTATTGATGCAGGGCCCTGTCTGGCCCCACTTCCTATGCCTCTTACTCCCTGCACTCTCAACGTGCATCTCGGTGCGTGGGTTTTGACTGTTTTCCTGACCCTCATCCTTTTCTTGCCTGAGAGACTCAAATCTATTACATGGCGACTCTGCAGGGGTTGGTGGCACCGTGGGTGTTGAACAAATGAAGAGTAGGTAACCATTCATGTGGGTAAATGCTGTCAGAACACTCAGAGGTGAGGTGATCCTGCATCCCTGGTCCACAGAAGAAATCCTGCAGCACAGAGAAGGCAACTTAGCCTTGTGCATGAACCACTCAGCAATCATCTCTGTGCAGAAATGAAACAAATATCTCATGTCAATCTGAGAAAATCAGATCCTGGCATGGCCCTCAATTTCTGGGAAGCTAGTCACACATTCACAAGTGAGGCTGTTCTTGAGACACTCCTTTAAATAAGAATAATTAATAGGTATCATCATCCAGGCTGAGTGGCTTATAGTAAAGTCCCACAGTGACATCCACTTTAGTTCCTTGTCCCTTAATCCATATCCAGAGACTTTCAACCACGTCATTACTAACTGTATGCTCCGTTCCATCCAGCCCACCAGTACTTACAGCAACCCTATCCCATCTCACCTGCCATGCATCTCCAGCCTGGAGAGCCCAGAGCCATCCATCACACACAGCACACCCCTCACAGCACCATTCCCACCACATTCCACTCATGCTGATGATGCTGCAGCACACAGGGCCTCCAGCTTTAGATGCCAACGTGAAAAACCAATAGCACATAACAGCCTTGCACATGGGCAGCTGGGAGGCTGGTTGTTCCCTTGGGAGCTCTGTCTGTGGCTGTGTTGATTCCA
Organism: Phasianus colchicus; assembly: GCF_987193195.1. Taxonomy (NCBI): domain Eukaryota; kingdom Metazoa; phylum Chordata; class Aves; order Galliformes; family Phasianidae; genus Phasianus; species Phasianus colchicus. Next base: position 168,878 of record NC_143474.1, on the reverse strand, counting down.
TGAGTGCAGAGGTGACATACGAAATAGCTTTCTGTGGGGTGGATGCAACTACTGGTAGAATTCACCACCACAAAGCCTCCTAAGTGAACAGACACCCTGAGACTGGAAGCCCCCCACCTCCATGCCCTCCATTCCACCACCACAAGGAAAACAAACCGTTGTGGAATCTGAAATGCTCCTGTTCCTGCAGACAAGGCACAGCAGTCACAACTCTGCAGGGACTCAGACCACAACAGAAAGACTTTCCCCAGAGCAGAGGGAAAACAGGGAAGCTCAGTTACAGATGAGTTTTCTAACTCTTAATGCAACTAAACATGGCAGGTGACAAAACATAGGGGGAAATCCACCATTAGAATGATTTCTTCAGGAAAAAAATAATGGAAAAACAGTTACACTGGCTCACCAAAATCAACCTCCACTTCCTGCAAGCTGCATTCCAAACACAGCAGCTTTAGCTGAGCCCAGCAAATGAGGCACTTCTGCAGGAGATCTCAGACACACCTTCCCAAGGTCAAAGCAAAAACCTTCAAGCTCAAAAGGAATCACCGGCAAGGCAAGCACGCACTGCAGAGCACTCTGATATCTCTGTGCTGTGGGGATGAGCAGCTTGTGCACCGTGTGGGTTTGCACTGCTTTGTGCTCCTATCACCTCCAGAAACTTGGGATGGCGCATTTAGGAAGAACACGTTCAGCTTTTTATAGTTTTATTGCAGACAAACAAGGCTTGGTGTCATACAGCTGCTCTGACCAGCTGATTAAAGCATTCGAGAAGAGCAGCAGAACCAATGTGCAGCATGATTAGGAAGGATGATAGGGTTGTGTGAAAGAAATATCTTCCCAAAAGCAAGCACTGGGCTGGAGGAGGAACCAAAAACAAATCCTGCTTGCACTTTTCCCTTTCCTCATTCCACATGCTGACATTTTTTTTCAGAACAAAAATAACAGTTGTCATGGTTTTGTGATTTTTGGCTTTCGGTATTCCACATCATAACATCATGTGGGGCAGTGGGAGTTTAACTGTTAATGCTCAAGCTCTGGGTACCTGCCTGGAAGAACAGAAGAACTACATTCCCCAGGGGACTTTGCGGTCACAGAGAGTCTTGAGATACAACTCCTGGCAAGGTCACCTGATGCGCTCTTCTTTTGCCTACTTTTGGTTGGGTCTCCTCCCTTTTCTCCCTGCTGCTCAACTGGACTGCGCATCTCACCTCAGCTCTCCGCGTTGTGGTGAGGCCTATCCACCTTTCAGACATTCTCTCTCATTATATTTGATTTATTAGCTTCAAATTTAATTATATTGTATTGTAGTGTGTTATCTTGCATTCTCATAGTATATTTAGTAAATTAGTTTGTTTCTCCTCAGATTGTTGCCGCTGTTTTTAATTATTCTGGGGTCCCCTGTTCCCTTTTTCCGGAGGCGCGGATCTGCGGATCCCTCCGCCCCGCTAGTCACGGAACTGGGCCAAACCAGCCCGTAAACCGTTAACAACAGTGAAGAAAGCTTCAGAACAACTCAGCTACTTCATTCACCCCCTTCTCTTTCCACTGCAAATGGTTCTCAGAAAACCTCCAAGAGCCACATTACTGCTCTCCTGACCATTCCCTCAGGTTCATCAGTGCACTCACAAATCACTGAGAGCAACACATGCAACAGACACACAGAACATCCCTACACTGCCGCTTCTCCTTAGGAAACAGCATCAAAAAGCTGCTGGCAGGAGGAGCAGAAGAGGAAAGCAGGCATGGTGAGAGAGCTGCTTTGGGCAGCAAGGAAAGGCCATCTGAAGCTCCTGGGTTATGTCCCTTCTGCAGATGGTCCAGAGACACCTGCAGGGCCAGTGATGACTTCTGCACTCTGCACAAAGCCCTTCTCACACTCGAGGCATTTCTAAGGCTTCCAGCCACATGAACTCACTGGTGCAAGCATGGATTGGACCTCACTCAAGTGCAGACACTGATACCTCAGCAGGTTCAAGCTGTGGCCAAAGCTCTTCTTGCAGGCTGCACACCTGTAGGGTTCCTCGTGTGGTTCCACTGGTGTGTGTTGAGCTCCCAGCTCTGCACGGAGATCTTCCTGCACTCAAGGCGCTCACAGGGACTCTACCCTATTTGGTTCTCTGGGCTATACTGACGGTTGAGCTCCAGATGAAGCTCTTCCCACACACCCTGCAGAAAGAATTTCTTCCTTCCTGGTGACATATCAGCCCAGCTGAGGTTTCCTTGGGGTCCTCACCTGCTGCCCCACAGCAGAGAAGTTTCTGCAGGGGAGGTAAGAGGTGACTCTCCTTGCACACAGCCCTGGCAGTAATGTGCCACCTGGCAGGGGGTTTCCAGTGGCTGTGACACATCCCACTGTGGATTCTCCTTTGTTTGGCTGCTCAACACAGCAACTGCAGCTAAAGGACATCAATATACATAATTCTCACGCAAAGAAGAAGAAAGAGGATTTAAAGCAGAGCACTTCCTCTACTCAGGGGATTTCATCACCACAGAAAGCCACAGGTGGTGACCAGACTGGGACCCTGGCTGAAGCTCTTTCCACATTCAGGACTCAGCAGTCTCTACATCTTGTGTGGCTGTGCTGGTAGGCAACGAGGCTGGAACTGCTTCTGAAGGTTCCCAGAGTCTTGAGATGCTTCTACAGCCTGTTTGTGCTGTGGATGCGCTTGTGGGTGTTGAGACTACATCTTCGTTGAAAGCTCTTCCCACACTCAGGACACTGAAAAGGTCTCTCCCCTGTGTGGATGCGCTGGTGGCGCTTCAAATCAGAACTGCTTTTGAAGCTCTTCCCACACTCAGGACACTTGTCGGGTCTCTCCCCTGTGTGGAAGCGCTCGTGGCGCTTCAATTCATAACTGCTTTTGAAGCTCTTCCCACACTCAGAGCACTTAGAGGGTCTCTCACCTGTGTGGATGCGCTGGTGGCGCTTCAAATCGGAACTGCTTTTGAAGCTCTTCCCACACTCAGAGCACTGAAAGGGTCTCTCTCCTCTGTGGAAGCACTCGTGCCGCTTCAAATCAGAACTGCTTTTGAAGCTTTTCTCACACTGAGGACACTGAAAAGGTCTCTCTCCTGTGTGGAAGCGCAGGTGGTAGATGAGGTGGGAAGGGCTTTTTACGGTCTTCCCACACTCAAAACACTTGTAGGGTCTCTCCTCTGTGTGGAAGCGCTCGTGGCGCTTCAGTTCAGAACTGCTTTTGAAGCTCTTCCCACACTCAGAGCACTTGTAGGGTCTCTCTCCTGTATGAAAGCGCTGGTGGTAGGTGAGGTGGGAACTCCTCTTGAAGCTCTTCCCACACTGAGAACAATTAAAGGGTCTCTCTCCTGTGTGGACGCGTTGGTGGTAGGTGAGTTGGGATCTCTTTTTGAAGCTCTTCCCACAGTCAGAACACTTGTATGGACTCTTTGCTGAGCGTATGCACTGGTGGTTAACAATGCTGGAATCTTTTTCAAAGCTATTTCCACACTCCGTGCATGGATTCTGCTTTTTCTTCTGGCACACATCCTTGCTCCCGGGTTCTTCAGGCTCCTTTTGACCTTTGCTGAAGTCCAGTGGGGTGCCTCCTGTCTTTTGCAGACACTTTCCTACTTGCTTCACGCTGTGCTCACCCTGACCTTGCTCCAGATCTCCTTGGACATCCCTTCTGATTTCCTCCACACAGACACCACCCCACTGCCTTTCAGCCACACCACTTTCCTGCTGATCCTCCAGTATATCTGTAATCCGAGTTCCTGCTGGATGACAGGAAATCCAGAAATAGCACACAGTGCCCCAAATAAAACACAGACAGAGATTGCTCTTACAGCCAAAGCCTCCTTCCCTCCCTCCACCTCACCTGGGCTGAGGTCTCCTGGCACAGCCTCAGGGCTACGCACATCTGGGATCCACGGCTCTTCCCCTCCTTCAAGCAGGGAGATCACCACGGGTTTGGGGGCTGCAAGTGGAGCTTCAACGAGAGAAACAGGGGAGATGAGAACACTTCCATCGTTCTGGCACAGTGCCTGTTCAACAGCTCCACTCTGTGTCCCTCCCCAGGGAGAAACCACACTTTGGGCCTGAATGACACCGGGCCCACAGCTTCCTTTGGAGCAAAGAATGCTTTTACAGCTCTGAAAATTACGAAGGAATGTTTTCTTTAAAATTAAACTGAGAACGGCTTATTTATTTTCTGACAATATATCAACGACCAAGGCATCAAAATGTCTATAGCGATTGAATGCAAAATTATAAATTCTAAAGGAGTAACCAGGGAGGCATCTGTTAGCTGAAGTTGGTGGAACTATGCAACATAACAACAGAAGGTCTGGTTTTCTCCCTCCTGGCTGATGCCTGCTTGCCAGCACTGACACCGGGGCTTTTATCAGAGTGCAGTGCGTACTGAGCCCTCCTGAAACTCATGCTTCTCAGTATTTCCTTTGTTGCTGCTGCAGTTATCAATATGTAACTGCACAGCTATTATTCCAGGCCCGGCCTGCAGAGGCTCATTCTGCACAGCCAAAGGTGCCCTAACGAGGAGGAAAGGCAGCAAAGCCCTCACCCAGCGAGGCCACGCACTGGTACGTCTCCAGCATCACGTCCCGGTAGAGCGCTCGCTGCGCAGGGTCCAGCAGCGCCCACTCCTCCCTGCTGAAATACACGGCCACCTGCGCAAAGCTCACGGGCTCCTGCAAGCAAAGAGGCTCCTTGCTGGGAACAGCCAAGGCCCAGGGAAGCAGCTCGCACAGGACACAAACTCCCGTCCCAGCCGCTTCTCTGGCCCCAGCACACACCTGCTGCCTGAGGGCACCTCCCTCTCCCCCGGCATTCGCATCCCTCGCCCCTCCGCCTCTCCTGCCTGCTGCCCCCAGCCCCTACCTGACACGGATGTGCTGTGGCCATCTGCTGCTCTCCTGCAGGTGAGATGATCACGGCCGGAAGGCAGAAGTCCAACTGGAGCCTGCAGGGACAAGAGAAATGGCAGGGGAGCTGTGAGGGAACGCAGCAGTCCCTGTCCCAGCCCAGCCCTCCACAGCCCAGCTGCAGGACACTGCCTGCCTGGGGGACCACAATGACCACGTAGTTTCAATCCCCTGCTATGTGCAGAGTTGCCATCCACCAGACCAGGCTGCCCTGAGCCACATTCAGCCTGGCCTCAAATGCATCCAGCGATGGGGCACCCATGACCTCCCTGGGCAACCTCTTCCAGTGCGTCACCATCATCCCTGTGCAAAACTTCTTTCGAGTATCTTATCTACATCTCTCCTGTTTCAATTTGAAACCATTCCCCTTGTCCCATCACTATGCACCCGCGTAAACTCCCGTTCCCCTCTATTTTATGCTTTTCCTTCAAGTCCCGGAAGGCCACAATGAGGCCTCCCCGGAGCCTTCTCTTCTCCAAGCTGAACAAGCCCATGTCCCTCACTGCGCCAAGAATGCCTCGGCGGCTGCATTTCCCTCCTCCCCCACCAGGCGGCGCTGCTCCCCACTCAGCTCAGCACGCACCCTGCGCTCCCTTCCAGGGCCCGTTCTCAGCAGCGGGCGCCCTTTGCACAACGCAGCCTGGGCTGCACTTGACTGACGTGCTGCTCGGCCGCGTTCTGCACCCGTGCTCCAGTCAGCCCACAGGCTGCCAGCTTTCCAGCGTCCGTTACGCAGCCCAGTGCCGGAGCTGGCGCAGATGCCGGACGTGCTCAGGGCCCGCAGCTGTGCGCTAAAGGCATCTGCAGCTGCCGGGACAGCCCGAACAAAAGCCTCGGGAGGGGTTTGCACGACCTCAGGTGAGCCGTCAGCCCGGCGCCAAGCGCACAAAAGGGAACGCTGAAATGGCCGCTAGAGGCAGGTGTTGCTGCTGCGTCCCCGAAGGGAAACTGCGGGCTGCCGGGGAGGGCGAGGGAACTGGAAATTAAGACACTCAAAAGGACTTATCGGGGAGTTGAAAGTTTCCATCAATTCATGCTTGCAGAGCTGCTGTTGTGGTTTTGTGATTTTTTTGTTGTCAGTATTCCACATCAGAACATCATGTGGACCAGTGGGAGTTAACGAGTTAATGTTCTGGTTCCGTTTACTGTTGGGGACTCTTTGAGCATCCTGATGGGACGGGAGGGGGCGGCATCCCCGCACGAGCTGGCGGGGAGAGGCAGTGTGGTGGAGCTGCGGCCAGGACCCGACACGGCTGCCTCTCCCCGTCTGGCCCGGCTCAGCTCGCCGCAGAGAAAGCACGTTTTCCCTCGCACTACCGTGGTTTGGCTCTCATTTTTTTATACTCTTGTCTCTCGTTTTGTTTGATTTAGTTAGATTCAGTACATTACCCTTCCTCTTCAGATCGTTGCCGTTGTGTTTTCTTTTTGTTGAAACTATCGGCTAGCCCTCTGCCCTTCCCCCTCTCCCAGAGCGCACGTGGCCCGGGGCCGGCCGGGAACCGGCAAATTGTTCGTACCTTTTTTTTTCCCCTCTTCTTCCCGGGGCCTGTGACCCCCTGTCACGGACTTATATCTAAGGATAACCCGTGACAGCTGCGGGGCGAGGTCACCTCGTGTCTGCCGTGGCCCAGAGGGAGAAACGCACTCCCAGCTGCGCTGTGTTACACAGAGCCAAGCGGGCAGCAGAGCACGCTGAGCTCCTCTGCCATTTCCTCGCTGTCCCAGCTCCAACCCCTTCCTGTGCTCCTCGATATACAACCCGGGCTGCAACACGCCTGGCAACCGCTGCTCCCCTCGTTGCAGCCCGTCTGGCCCAGCAAACCTGCCGTGCTGGGCAGGAGCTGGGGCCGGGACCGGGCTCCCGCCTGGGCTACGGCAGTGCCGGTTCCGCCCCGCCGGTGCCGCTCCCCGCTGCCCTCCCGCCGCTGCTGGCAGGGGGCAGGAAGCGTGCGCTCTTCTGCACGAGCCACCGAGGGCACCTACCTCGGGTGCGGAGCAGGCTGCTCCCACCTCTGGCGCAGGCAACCGGGCTCCTGGGAGTCGCTCCTGGGAGAGCAGGGGATGCCGAGTGCCCGCAGCCCGGAGCTGGCCGCACGACGGCCTTGCTGCAGCTCCTGCCGCCGCGGTGCTGCCCGGATGGCTTCCAGCCAGGCTCTGGCCGCTTCGGCACAGCCTCAGCTCCAGGCAGCGATTCCCACAGCGAGCACGCCCCGAGCCGGCTGCCAGGCCTTGGGCAGGTTCACAGCTCGTTCTCCGGGCACGTCTGCAGACGGGCGGGGGAGGGAGGGACGGGGGCTGTGTTTTGTCACGCTAATGAAGCGTCGCTCTCTGCTCCGTCCCTTTGCTTCCTTTGCTGGGGCCGTTCGCACATCCTTGCGGTCACACATCCCCACGTTGCTGTCACAGAATTGCCAGGGTTGGAAGGGACCTTGAGGATCATGAATCTCCAACCCCCCTGCCACACGCAGGGCCACCAACCATCCCACCTAATGCTAGACCAGGCTGCGCAGGGCCCCATCCAATCTGGCCTTGAACACCTCCAGGGACGGGGCATCCACAACCTCTCTGGGCAGCTGTTCCAGTACCTCACCACTCTCTCCGTAAAGAATTTCCCCATGTCGTCCAACCTCAGTCTCCCTTCCCTCAGCTTAAAACCATTTCCCCTTGTCCTGCTGTCACTCACCCTTTCAAAGAGTTGATTCCCCTCCTGTTTGTAGGCTCCCTTTAGGTACTGAAAGGCTGCAATGAGGTCACCCCGCAGCTTTCTTTTCTCCAGGCTGAACAAGCCCAGCTCTTTCAGCCTGTCCTCATAGGGGAGGTGCTCCAGTCCCCTGATCATCTTCGTGGCCCTCCTCTGCACCCTCTCCAACAGCTCCCTGTCTTTCTTGTACTGGGGGCTCCAGACCTGGACGCAGTATTCCAGATGGGGCCTCACAAGAGCAGAGTAGAGGGGAACAATCACCTCCCTGTCCCTGCTGGCCTCCCCTCTTTTGATGGAGCCCAGGATCCCATTTGCCTTCCAAGCCGCAAGGGCACACTGCTGGCTCATGCTAAGCTTTTCATCTATCAGGACCCCCAGGTCCTTCTCCACAGGGCTGCTCTCAAGAACCTCTCCTTCCAGTCTGTAAGGATGCCTGGGATTCCTCCAGCCCAAGTGCAAAACTCTGCACTTTGCCGTGTTGGACCTCATCAGGTTCACCCAGCCCACCTTTCTAGCCTCTCGAGGTCCCTCTGAATGGCATCCCGTCCTTCAACCGTGTCGACCGCACCACTCAGCTTGGTGTCGTCAGCAAACTTGCTGAGGGTGCACTCGATTCCACCATCCATGTCATTGATAAAGATGTTACAGAGCACCGGTCCCAAGACAGAGCCCTGGGGGACGCCGCTCGTTACCGGCCTCACCTGGACATGGAGCCATTGATGACCACCCTCTGTCTGCGGCCTTTCAACCAGTTTCTTATCCATCGAGTGGTCCACCCATCAAATCCACATCCCTCCAATTTGGAGAGAAGGATGTGGTGGGGGACCGTGTCAAAGGCCTTGCTCAAGTCCAGGTAAATGACATCGGTCGCCTTTCCCTTGTCCACCGATGCCGTCACTCCATCATAAAAGGCCACCAGATTGGTTAAGCATGACTTCCCCTGGTGAAGGCATGCTGGCTGTCACGGATCACATGCCCTTTCCTCATGTGATCAAGCATGTCATTCAGGATGATCTGTTCCATGATCTTCCCAGGCACAGAGGTGAGATTCACCGGCCTGTAGTTCCCGGGGTCCTCCTTGCTCCCTTTCTTGTAAATGGCAGTGACGTGACCCTTCCTCCAGTCATCCGGGACCACACCAGACAGCCACGACTTCTCAAATATGATGGAGAGCGGCTCGGCAACCACCTCAGCCAGCTCCTTCAGAACCCTGGGATGCACGCCATCCGGCCCCATAGACTTGTACACATTCAGTCTCATGAGGCGGTCTCGGACCTGCTCTTTAGTCTGTCCTGCCGCTCCTTTAACTCCTCTCACCCGTGAGCAGGTCCCAGAGGAGCCAATCTCCGGCTGCCCTGCTCTCGAGGCCAGCATCTCCCTGCAGCTGGCTCACTTCCTCGCTGAGCGCTGCCCATGGCACTCATGGCACGTTTCTCCTCACTGAGCGAGTGACTTCTATTGCTAACAACTTCCTATCCTGCTTTCTCGATTCGCTCTTCTCTGCAAGGCATGAGCATGGTTAAGCTCTCTGTTGTATGAGGTCTGGCTATGCTAAAAACTCTTGAGACCTACACATCCACTGTGGGGCAGAGAAAGAGCCCTGGTATGGACCGGGTGTGTTACAGGTACAGGGACCCGTATGTCTTAAGGAGACATCCTACGTGGGGGTGAAGGAGCGAGGGTGCACCCTGAGGGTGGATCCACATCTATAGGTTGGGTGATGGTGATCAGTGTGGGAGCACAGCCCTGGAGCAGGGTCCCACTTGGGGAGGTATCTCGAGGATTCCGAGAACCTCACATGTGAAATCTTGCAAGGCACCCCGAGAGTGAGGCCATAATGCGCTCAGGAATGAAAGCTTTGTAATACTTTGGAAAAATCATCAACAGAAATGTACTGGGGGGCATTTGCAGTTAGCTGCCAGGAAGGGGCCTGGTAGGACCATGTAACGAGTAAATGTCCAAACTGGTTTTTCATTGTCGTTATCTTTGTGATTGTTAAGTGTTTCTGTTATAAAATTATTGTTTGTGCAATTCCATTTACAATACAAGTGCTCTTGTTGCTGGGGGACATTGGTTATAGTCTTGCCCAGGGAATTTGGTGTCCTGGGGAAGTAGGCAGACTCCATTACCCAGCAACGGAGACTTTATAAGCGGCTGCTTTGAATACGAAATATTGGATCGGAGGTGTGAGTGGTGTGAATGTGGGAATTGAGTTTAATTGGGTATTTGTTTAACCCTGTATTTGTTATCAGAGCCTTGACCTGTAGTCCTGCCCAGGAATTACAGTGGAATAGAGGAAACTGGCATTTCGGTTGGCATTGTGGGCTGGGGTTTAAAGAGGAATATGTATTTGGTCACACTAACGTACAGCTGTAAGGTGTGGGCTTTAGGAACAAGAAAGAAGCAATGAAATTTAGCATGGAGGAGCACGGGGAAGGAAGTTCCCAGGCAAATTCCACTTGAGATATTGCTGGGGAGCCTGAGGGCCCTGTGAGCAAGAAAGCTTGAATTAAAAATTGTAATCAATGGTGGTTGGAAGGCGATGAGCACTTAGCAGTGAATATTGTTTTTGCGAAGGCAGGAGATGAGATGCTGGGAGCGAATAGCCTTCATCTGCAGAGACCTGGAAAACTTGATATCCCAGTGTTAGCACGGGAAGCCTTAGGAAGGGAGGAGCTGAGAGCAGGGCTCTAGGACCCAGAGATCTCCTCAGGAAGAGCTGAAGGGGGAGAGCTGGAAAGGCCCGGGAGGGTTCTGCCCCCATTGAACGGGAAAGCAGTTCGTGCAGAAGAGGCGCTGGATTTGGTAACAGATGCAATAGCAGTTAAGGGTGGAGAAGATTAAGCTGAGGAAGGAATTGCAGCCAAGTGTGGAATTTGTAGTAACTGGAGCAACTTACTGGGTGTTAAATACTTCTCTAACTCCATTCAGTGATGGGTTTGTAACCGTAAGGGAAGCCACTGGCAAAAGTGAGGAGGTTTACTTTCTTAAGCCTTGACAACTTAGTGTAGGTAAACAGGTAGGGATACACAAATGTTTGTAGGAGCCAAATTCACCAAAGCCTTTACTAGGGCAAGATTTACTAGAACAACTGGAAGCTGAAATCAAGTTGAAAGGAGAACTGGAATGTAAGGTACAAGAACAGTTAATAGAGGTGCTCAGGTTAGCACTGATCACTACCCCTGCTGGGACCAGGATCCCAGACAGAGGAAGTGATCAAGTCTGTCCTGGGGTGTGGGTGGTAGAAACCCCAGGAAGAGCTAAGAATGCAGCACCAACAGCAATCGGAATAAAGCAGGGAGCTCAGCTGGTTTGGATTAAACAGTGCCCCCTCGAATTCGGAGATAGGAAAGGAATCTGGCCAATACCTGACAGTTTTCAGAGATTAGGGCTGTTATTGGAGTGTGAGCACAAGATTTAAGGGCCGTCAATAGAATAGTGTAGGATTTATACCCATTGGTAGCATACCCATACACGCTGCTTCCAAAATTATCAGGGGAATTGGCATGGTTTACCATTCTGGACCTAGAAGATGCTGTCTTTTGTCTACCATTGAGTCCAGAGAATCAGCTCATGTTTGCTTCCCCAAGTGTTCAAAATGGCTCCACTCTTTTCAGGAACCAGCTTGCCAAAGACTGGAGCAATGGGTACGGCCCCAGGACAAGGAACCCTGTCACAGTACATGCATGACCTTTGATAGCTACCACAACAAAGGAGGTATGCATAGCAAGGACAATTAGTCCACTAAGCTTTCTCTTACTAAAACTGAATGGCTATCGAGTTTCTCCACAGAAAGCCCAGATGGCACGACCACAGGTAACCTATTTGGCTTATGAAATCACTGCTGGATCCTAAACCCTAGAGAACAACGAGGAAGGAAGCCATTTGCCAGACTGTGGAACCTCAAACATCAAAGGAGCTCCGGATTTCCCTAGGGAAGACGAGGTGGTGTCACCTACAACTATGAAATCTGATAAAGCCCTTCTATGCCCTTCTTAAATCCTGTCCAAAGATCTTCATACAGGTTGAGGAAGGCAAATAAGATGAAGGTTTTGTGTAGCAATTAGACACGGACTCTGTTGTTAGTGCAGAACAAAACCTTTTATTGAGTACGATGAACTTGAACAACATGCTCTTGGCCAAGTGCCTTATGAAATGTGACCCTCTTTCTGCATGTGGCAGTGCTGGGTTTTCCATCCTTCCCTGAAGTCGAGGGGGCTTCAGCTGGGTCGTCCCTCCTGTGCTGTCCTGTGGCACGCAGGCTTTGTTGCTGTGGGTGCTGGACTCGGGCACCGGCTGTGTCAGCTTCATCTCAAGTCTGTTGTACCTCAGCAGTGGGCGACGAGGTCACAGAGGCTGTCAAACACCAGGCTGTCAGTTAGAAAGAACCTGTGGATGCTGGCGTCCTGCCGCCAGTGGATGCGGCAGTGCCGCACCTTCTCACTGTGCCAGAAGGACAGAACATAGTCCCCAGCGTAAGTCTCACTCTCCCTGACGAGGAAAGAGCATCAGGGCCCCCATCTCGGTGCAGTACTCTGTCAGCAGCCACTCAGCAGTGTGCTGCCCTCCACGCCCTGCTGCCAGCCTGCCGTGGAACCGCTCCTGAGTGAGATGCAGCTCGACCTTCTGCGCAGGTCGTCTTCCCCATCTGTTCCTGGCTGGGGCAACGTAAAGCACTTCCACGTGGCAGTGATGGACTCTTCCTCCATTTGGCAATCCACCATTGCTCCTTTGTCACACATGAACCCGTGGTTCTTTGCCACTCACCTCCGTCAGCCAACTCAGGTTTGCCACTGGTCAGTTTGACCTTGATAGCATCTGCTCACTCCCATGCCAGGTGTACAAGCTAGACGTGGTGTGATCATGTCGGGAGGTTCTGTCTGGCACAAATAGTTACGATCTTTCAGTTTTCTCCCTCCGCGTCTGCTGAACTCGTTTACATCTCCAAAGGTCTTCTGCTAATCAGGGCGAGTGTGTCTTTATTTTCTCCCAGGGATATACAGATTATAGGCAGCAAAATACAGGACCTGCACGGAGGTGCAGGCTTCAAAACAAGATAATAGCTCCCTATTATGGGCCAGAATCATGGCTGAGCACAGGAAAACTCACTGGGGAACCGAGACTCTGTAGAAATACTTGAGCCAACGGGCTGTGGCTTGGAATTTATGCACCACCTCTAAGCAGGTAACACAGCAGTGTGAGATTTGTTTACAGAATTGTGGGAATCAGATGTTGTTTCCGCATTAGAATTGGATAATATTTTTAAGTTCATGATCTCCGTTGTCATAGTTCTTTTTGGGAGTCTTCTACTTAACTTAGGGAAGATCTCTGATAGTTTACATCACTTATCCTCTAGACAAACCTTCCCAGGAATGCACGCTCTGTATATATGCATATTTTGTCACATACATTGCAAGAAGATCCTGCACGAGATCAAACCAGAGAACAAGGCATGGTATGCCCGAGGAAGCGCCTGAAGAGACATCGGAAGGCCTGCCATCATCCCTCCCCCCTGGTGCTGTTTGTTTAACGAAGACTTCGGAGACAATCACCATATCAATACAAGAAGAGCACTGAGACATCTTGGAAACAACAGGATGGCTGCTGACTGACACCAGATAACACACGAACCAACAAATGTAAACTGTGATAAGATTGTGAACCTGGAGTACCCAGCCAGTGGGGAAACAGGGCAGGGGGATGGGTAAAGGGAAAAACAGGGTATAAAGACTGTCATCTTGTGTCCATAGGTGCGCTCCTGCTTGCGGGACGCCCGCCATTGCAATCGCGAATAAAATCTGCTTTTATCAAACTGTCCTGACAAAAATTGTTTGGATGTTTCCAACAGAATAATCCCCTCCAGGGGTATGGAGAACTTCTTGGAAAAGAGTGAAGTGGGGAATAACCCCCTTACACAGGCCCTCCTGGGTTCCATAGCTTTATTGGATGGTTTATTCCAAGTGAAGTGAATTAGTGTCAGAAGATACATTGACCCCCTCTGCGTTAGGGATAACTGCCCTTTGAATGTATTACAAAACCATTGCTTTTTGGAAAGCTCTCATGTAAGCACAGGAAATACTTTTTGTCATGTGTACAGCTGGGTTATCAGCACAAAGGAAAGAGATGCAGCAGTGATCGCGGCAAAGTTCAGAGGAACATCTCCTGCAGAAAGATGTGTAGAGTTTAAACATTGCCAAGTGAAATTTGGAGCCTGCTTTTGCCCCACTGAAAATGCAAAAGAACAGGAAGCAGTCTTTCCTGGACAAAACCCCCGGTTACCCTGAGGGCAGTTCCCTCTGGGTGGCCCTAAAGTCTGTAGATCTACAGCAGCAAACAGCAGAGCCGGCCCTCGTACAGCAGAGAGCTTAACCATGCTCATGCCTTGCAGAGAAGAGCGAATCGAGAAAGCAGGATAGGAAGTTGTTAGCAATAGAAGTCACTCGCTCAGTGAGGAGAAACGTGCCATGAGTGCCATGGGCAGCGCTCAGCGAGGAAGTGAGCCAGCTGCAGGGAGATGCTGCCCTCGAGAGCAGGGCAGCCGGAGATTGCCTCTTCTGGGACCTGCTCACGGGTGAGAGGAGTTAAAGGAGCGCCAGGACAGCAACGTGGGGATGTGCGACCGCAAGGATGTGCGAACGGCCCCAGCAAAGGAAGCAAAGGGACGGAGCAGAGAGCGACGCTTCATTAGCGTGACAAAACACAGCCCCCGTCCCTCCCTCCCCCGCCCGTCTGCAGACGTGCCCGGAGAACGAGCTGTGAACCTGCCCAAGGCCTGGCAGCCGGCTCGGGGCGTGCTCGCTGTGGGAATCGCTGCCTGGAGCTGAGGCTGTGCCGAAGCGGCCAGAGCCTGGCTGGAAGCCATCCGGGCAGCACCGCGGCGGCAGGAGCTGCAGCAAGGCCGTCGTGCGGCCAGCTCCGGGCTGCGGGCACTCGGCATCCCCTGCTCTCCCAGGAGCGACTCCCAGGAGCCCGGTTGCCTGCGCCAGAGGTGGGAGCAGCCTGCTCCGCACCCGAGGTAGGTGCCCTCGGTGGCTCGTGCAGAAGAGCGCACGCTTCCTGCCCCCTGCCAGCAGCGGCGGGAGGGCAGCGGGGAGCGGCACCGGCGGGGCGGAACCGGCACTGCCGTAGCCCAGGCGGGAGCCCGGTCCCGGCCCCAGCTCCTGCCCAGCACGGCAGGTTTGCTGGGCCAGACGGGCTGCAACGAGGGGAGCAGCGGTTGCCAGGCGTGTTGCAGCCCGGGTTGTATATCGAGGAGCACAGGAAGGGGTTGGAGCTGGGACAGCGAGGAAATGGCAGAGGAGCTCAGCGTGCTCTGCTGCCCGCTTGGCTCTGTGTAACACAGCGCAGCTGGGAGTGCGTTTCTCCCTCTGGGCCACGGCAGACACGAGGTGACCTCGCTCCGCAGCTGTCACGGGTTATCCTTAGATATAAGTCCGTGACAGGGGGTCACAGGCCCCGGGAAGAAGAGGGGAAAAAAAAAGGTACGAACAATTTGCCGGTTCCCGGCCGGCCCCGGGCCACGTGCGCTCTGGGAGAGGGGGAAGGGCAGAGGGCTAGCCGATAGTTTCAACAAAAAGAAAACACAACGGCAACGATCTGAAGAGGAAGGGTAATGTACTGAATCTAACTAAATCAAACAAAACGAGAGACAAGAGTATAAAAAAATGAGAGCCAAACCACGGTAGTGCGAGGGAAAACGTGCTTTCTCTGCGGCGAGCTGAGCCGGGCCAGACGGGGAGAGGCAGCCGTGTCGGGTCCTGGCCGCAGCTCCACCACACTGCCTCTCCCCGCCAGCTCGTGCGGGGATGCCGCCCCCTCCCGTCCCATCAGGATGCTCAAAGAGTCCCCAACAGTAAACGGAACCAGAACATTAACTCGTTAACTCCCACTGGTCCACATGATGTTCTGATGTGGAATACTGACAACAAAAAAATCACAAAACCACAACAGCAGCTCTGCAAGCATGAATTGATGGAAACTTTCAACTCCCCGATAAGTCCTTTTGAGTGTCTTAATTTCCAGTTCCCTCGCCCTCCCCGGCAGCCCGCAGTTTCCCTTCGGGGACGCAGCAGCAACACCTGCCTCTAGCGGCCATTTCAGCGTTCCCTTTTGTGCGCTTGGCGCCGGGCTGACGGCTCACCTGAGGTCGTGCAAACCCCTCCCGAGGCTTTTGTTCGGGCTGTCCCGGCAGCTGCAGATGCCTTTAGCGCACAGCTGCGGGCCCTGAGCACGTCCGGCATCTGCGCCAGCTCCGGCACTGGGCTGCGTAACGGACGCTGGAAAGCTGGCAGCCTGTGGGCTGACTGGAGCACGGGTGCAGAACGCGGCCGAGCAGCACGTCAGTCAAGTGCAGCCCAGGCTGCGTTGTGCAAAGGGCGCCCGCTGCTGAGAACGGGCCCTGGAAGGGAGCGCAGGGTGCGTGCTGAGCTGAGTGGGGAGCAGCGCCGCCTGGTGGGGGAGGAGGGAAATGCAGCCGCCGAGGCATTCTTGGCGCAGTGAGGGACATGGGCTTGTTCAGCTTGGAGAAGAGAAGGCTCCGGGGAGGCCTCATTGTGGCCTTCCGGGACTTGAAGGAAAAGCATAAAATAGAGGGGAACGGGAGTTTACGCGGGTGCATAGTGATGGGACAAGGGGAATGGTTTCAAATTGAAACAGGAGAGATGTAGATAAGATACTCGAAAGAAGTTTTGCACAGGGATGATGGTGACGCACTGGAAGAGGTTGCCCAGGGAGGTCATGGGTGCCCCATCGCTGGATGCATTCGAGGCCAGGCTGAATGTGGCTCAGGGCAGCCTGGTCTGGTGGATGGCAACTCTGCACATAGCAGGGGATTGAAACTACGTGGTCATTGTGGTCCCCCAGGCAGGCAGTGTCCTGCAGCTGGGCTGTGGAGGGCTGGGCTGGGACAGGGACTGCTGCGTTCCCTCACAGCTCCCCTGCCATTTCTCTTGTCCCTGCAGGCTCCAGTTGGACTTCTGCCTTCCGGCCGTGATCATCTCACCTGCAGGAGAGCAGCAGATGGCCACAGCACATCCGTGTCAGGTAGGGGCTGGGGGCAGCAGGCAGGAGAGGCGGAGGGGCGAGGGATGCGAATGCCGGGGGAGAGGGAGGTGCCCTCAGGCAGCAGGTGTGTGCTGGGGCCAGAGAAGCGGCTGGGACGGGAGTTTGTGTCCTGTGCGAGCTGCTTCCCTGGGCCTTGGCTGTTCCCAGCAAGGAGCCTCTTTGCTTGCAGGAGCCCGTGAGCTTTGCGCAGGTGGCCGTGTATTTCAGCAGGGAGGAGTGGGCGCTGCTGGACCCTGCGCAGCGAGCGCTCTACCGGGACGTGATGCTGGAGACGTACCAGTGCGTGGCCTCGCTGGGTGAGGGCTTTGCTGCCTTTCCTCCTCGTTAGGGCACCTTTGGCTGTGCAGAATGAGCCTCTGCAGGCCGGGCCTAGAATAATCACCATGCAGTTACTTCTTGACCAACACCACAATCGTAGTAACAAAAGAAACACAGAGAAGCATGAGTTTCATGGGGGCTTATTGTGCTCAGCACTCTGATAAAAGCCCCCGAGTTAGTGTTGGCAAGCAGGCATCAGCCATGGAGGGCAGAACCATCTCCCTGCAAACAGCCCTTGTGTTCTTGCATTACACGGTGCCACCAGCTCCTGCTAACATGTGACTCTTTGGTTACTCCTTTAGAATTTAATATTTTGTATTCAGTTCCCATTATGCTTTCTGACGCCTTGGACATTGAGCAAGTTGAAAGAAAACAGACAAATTGTTTTAAAGGGAATGTTAAAGAAAATGTCCCTCCATAGTTTTCAGAGATGTGACAGCATTCTTTGCTCCAACCCCATGTGTGTTGGCCCAGTGTCATTCAGGTCCTAATTGTGGTTTCACCATGGGGTCGGGTGTAGATTTGGTGGATAAGAAGCTGTGCCTGAATCACGGAAATGCTCTCATCTCCTCCGTTTCTCTCACTGAAGCTCCATTTCCAGCCCCCAAACCTGTGGTAATCTCCCTGCTTGAAGGAGGCAAAGACCCCTGGATCCCAGATGTGCATAGCCCTGAGGCCGTGCCAGGAGACCTCAGCCCAGGTGAGGTGGTGGGGGGAAGGATGGTTGGGGCTGGGTAATATTTGGGGCACCGTGTGCTATTTCTGGATTTCCTCTGTCATCCAGGAGGAGAGGAGATCACAAATAGAAAAGAGAATTTGCAGGAAATTGGTGTGGTCCAAAGGCAGTGGGGTAGTGTCTCTGTGGGAATAAGGAGAAAGGATGTCCAAAGTGGCCTGGAGCAAGGAGAGCGTTTCAAGAAGTCACTGGGAAACTATCCAGGAAAGAGAGCAAGGAACCCGGTGGGTCTCAGTGCAGGTCAACAGCAGCCTATAGATGCCAGGAAGAGAGAAGTACGCTGGAAGAAAAAACGGAACTCAAGTAATGAGCACGCAAAAAGCGTTAAAAGATATTCCAGACTTGCTAGCAACCAGCACATACACTCAGGGGAGAGACTGCACAGGTGCTCTGACTGTGGAAAGAGCTTCAAATGGAGAGCCCACCTTACGATACACCAGCGCATCCACACAGGAGAGAGACCTTTTAAGTGCTCTGAGTGTGGGAAGAGCTTCAAAAGGAGTTCCCATCTCGTCTGCCACCAGCGCATCCACACAGGAGAGAAACCCTTTAGTTGTCCTGAATGTCCAAAGAGCTTCAAACACAGTTCCACACTTTACTCCCACCAGCTTATCCACACAGGAGAGAGACCCTACAAGTGCCCTGACTGTGGGAAGAGCTTCAAAAGCAGTTCTGCCCTCACCAACCACCAGCGCATCCACACAGGAGAGAGACCCTACAAGTGCCCTGACTGCTGGAAGAGCTTCAAAAGGAGTTCCCACCTCACCTACCACCAGCGCATTCACACAGGAGAGAAACCCTATAAGTGCTCTGAGTGTGGGAAGAGCTTCCAAAGCTGTTCCAATGTCATCCGCCACCAGCGCATCCACACAAGACAGAGAACCTACAAGGGCCCTGAGCGTGGGAAGAGCTTTAGAAGCAGTTCTAGACTCAAGTCCCACAAGCAAGTACACAGAAGAAAGTGATTATAGAAGCCTGTTGTGGTGTAACCCAGCAGGTGGCTCAACACCATCAAGTCCTTCGCTCACTCCTCCCTTTCCCAGCTGGTTGGGGGAGAGAACAAAACCAAGAAAAGATCTTAGTAGGACTTAAGAGTTGAGTTCAAGCTTTTTACTGAGATAAAGGACAAGGATAAATGTTACGACAGTGTGCATATATATATGAATTGTATAGCAAGTGACGCGCTGGGAACTTCTCTGGTTTCTGCCCTTTAAGTGTCCTGATTGTGGAAAGAGGTTCAAAAGAAGTTCCCACCTCGCCCACCACCAGCACATCCACACAGGAGAGAGACCCTTTAAGTGCTCTGAGTGTGGGAAGAGTTTCAGAAGCAGTTCAAACCTCACGGTACACCAGCGCATCCACACTGGAGAGAAACCTTTTAAGTGTTCAAAGTGTTCAAAGAGCTTCAGAAGCAGTTCCTACCTCATCCAACACCAGCATGTCCACACAGGAGAGAGACCCTACAAGTGCCCTGAATGTGGCAAGAGCTTCAAAAAGACTTCCCATGCCGTCCTCCACCAGCGCATCCACACAGAGGAGAGACCCTACAAGTGCTCTGAGTGTGGGAAGGGCTTTAGAAGCAGTTCTAGTCTCAAATCCCATAAGCATATGTGCAGAGGAAACAGAAAGCAGAAGTGTGTTGTGGTTTAAACCAGCAGGCCGCCCAGCAGTCGTTTTCTGACTCTTCTCCTTGCCTTTGGGATGCAGGAGAGAACAAAAAAAACCCCATGAAGTAGAACTTCTAGGTCGAGATGAAGCTTTTTACTGAGATAAAGGATAAATGTTATGACAGTGTGTGCATATACATGAATTGTTTAACAAGTGAGATGCTGGGAACTGCTCTGGTTTCTGCCAGAGGCTCCAAGTGGGGCCATTCTCCCCAACTCCAGTGTGATTCACCAGAAAGACTGGAGAGCTTTTTCAGGTGATGCAGCCAAAAGACTCCTTTGATGGACTGATCCACGGCCATGGATCACATCACTGCTGAAATCACTGGGATGCAGGGGGTGGGGGAAATGGCTTGGGAATATCAATTTTAGGATTTGATTTTTTTGTTTTTTAATGGTAGGCCGCCTCATCTCTCTTTCTTCTCACCTGCTAACCGCTATGTGGAGATCACCATTATTGAAGGAGACCTCAGAATGTTTGAGCCATGGGGTGGTGTTTGGGATGAGATGTTAGTGCCTGTTAGTGTGAGCCAGAACAATGCCCTGAGAGACAATTAAGTCTCAGGGAGGAGCTGGGTGTCCCTTCCCTTAATTGGACGGATGCGTCAGCCACTCTTGGAAGAGTCCAGAGCAACACCCCTGAAATGGTCAAGTTTCAGGAGGGAGCCTGGTGTGACTTCCTTTGATTTGGATGTAGTCCAGTGTCTAGGACTGGAGGCAACTCCGATTTCAAATAGGGGTGATGGGATCTATCTTTTTCCTTTGGTATTATAAGTAGGTGCTGGGGGGGAGGTCAGGTGTGCCCTACCTCTGCTGCTGGCCCTGCTTCTAGGTGCTGCTGCTTCCATTCTTTACCATGTGGAGCGTCCCCATCAGCACGCTTGGTGCTGGATCCAAGGCTGATGATCTCCCTACCCCCTTTAATTTCTCTTCTTCCTTTTCATGATTATTTTTTTCTCTTATTGTTTTTACTACCTCAAGCCATACGTGAAGTTCCTATAAACAATATAGCTTAGACAGATACAAGGGTGAGAGGGTGGAAACGTAGGATAAATGTTTTGTAGAAATCTCCTAATAAAGCTGACGTTGTGTTCCACCTGTGTATGAATCTTGAGTGTTGGTTCGCCTTCATCTAACTGGAGGGGTTGTGAATGTGGTCACCTCGGCCGTCATTCATGTGCAGGGAGTGACAGTGTTGAATGAACAACAGAAAGAACATGTCTGGAAAAGGACCTTAGAAGTGATTCTTTTTGTACAAGCGGACAGATCAGGTCTTGCCTCAAAGGCTACTAATTACCAAGCTCTTCTTTCTTGCTCTGCTTGGAAACGGGGATGTTTGCCAGCTTCCAGTCACCTGGGACGTGTTGAGATTCCCAAGACCCTTGGATAATCCCCACAGCCCATACATTTACATGCCTGCAAGTGGGGCAGCACATTCCACGAAGGTTCGTAGTCAGTTCCTCCCATGTAGCCTGGTCTCACTCCGTGTGTCCATTCACCTTCCCTTCCACACCAACTCTGGAAGAAAATCTCTGCTCAGAGGAGCTGGACTTCTGTCCTGCTTCTTGCCTTGCAGCACTTTGAAATTGCCTGCACCTGTGCTCTTAGGAGATGCCTCTTAACAAGTGACCAGTGCAGACGGGCCACAGTGCCTAGGGCGAGTGATGCTGTTCCAGACATATCCCTTAATTCCGCAAAGAATAATTACTTGGTATCATCCTCCTGGCTGGGTGGCTTACACTAGATTCCCACTTTCCTTCCTTGTCCCTTAATCAGTGCCCAGAGGCTCTCCACCACATCACAGCCAAGTGTAAGCTCCATGCAGAGGACATGTGGGACACAGAGGGCACGGGCTTCTGCGGGGTGTATACAACTGTGGGTTAAACCTGGCTGGAGAAAGCCCTCCCTCCATGCCCGCCTGGGTGAATGTCCACCCCTAGAATGGCAGTCCCCCTCCTTCACACCCCCATCTGAAATGTTCCTGCTCCTGCAGACGGGGCACTGCAGTCACAGTTCCGCAGGGACTCATGTCTGCAACAGAAGGACTTTCCCAAGGGCAGAGGGAAAGCAGGTAAGTTCAGAGGAGGAAATAGAGTTTTCTAACTCTTCATGCAACTAAACGCAATGTGTGACAAAACATGGATGGAAATCAGCAGTTGAATTGATTTTTCTGGCTGTAAATGTGGAAAATCACAGAATCACAGAATCATAGGGGTTGGAAGGGACCTCCAGAGATCATCGAGTCCAACCCCGCTGCCAAAGCAGGCTCCCTACACTAGGTCATTCTAATTTTCTTTTCAGGGAAAACCTGCTCAACGGTTCTGAGAATATGTAAGATGAAAACACAAAATACTGAGAATGCTTTTGGGGGGAACCTAAAAGGAAAGAAGAGACACATGAGGGATGCCACTGGACAGGAATTCATTGGATGCAGTTTAAAAGTAAATCATCCCAGTTCTTGGCTGGGCTTCTGCCTCCTGTTGCTCCAGATTCCCACACCTTGCAGCTGCTTGCTTCCTCCCCATGCATTTTCCCTTGGAGCTGTGAGTTCCTGCAACCTCCAGGGCCCTGCTGTAGCTCTCCTGTATTAGACCAGCTCCCTGCTCCCTGGGATGGAGGAAGCAGAGCTCCTCGGTACTGCAATCATCATCTCCTTGCAGCTTTCCGAGGGGGTCAGGGAGCCTTTAGAGGACAGCAGAGCAAGCTCCTGCTGGCTTCACTGGCTCACCAAAATCAACCTCCACTTCCTGCCAACTGCATTCCAAGCACAGCAGCTTTAGCTGAGCCCAGCAAATGTGAAGGCCCTGCTACAGGAGATCTCAGACACAACTTCCCAAGGTCAAAGCAAAAACCTTCAAGCTCAAAAGGGATCACTTGCAAGGCAAGCACGCACTGGAGAGCACTCTGATATCTCTGTGCTGTGGGAACGAGCTGCTTGTACACTGTGAGTTTGCACTGCCTTCTGCTCCCACCACCTCCTGAAACTTGGGATGGTGAATTTAGGAAGAACAAGGTCAGCTTTTTGTAGTTTTACTGGAGACAAACAAGGCTTGGTGTCACATAGCTGCTCTGAGCTCTTGATTAAAGCATTCCAAAGAGCAGCAGAACCAATGTGCAGCACATTGGGTTAGGAAGGACGATAGGGTTGTGTGAGAGAAATGCC
Organism: Phasianus colchicus; assembly: GCF_987193195.1. Taxonomy (NCBI): domain Eukaryota; kingdom Metazoa; phylum Chordata; class Aves; order Galliformes; family Phasianidae; genus Phasianus; species Phasianus colchicus. The sequence goes on along the minus strand of NC_143474.1, from coordinate 146,331 downwards.
TTCCCCAGAAGCAAGCACTGGGCTGGAGTTGGCACCAAAATCAAACCCTGCTTGCACCTTTCCCTCTCCTCATTCCACATGCTGACATTTATTTTAAGAACAAAACACAAGACTACAGTGAAGAAAGGTTCAGAACAACTCAGCTACTTCATTCACCCCTTCCCTTTCCACTACTGATGATTCTCAGAAAACCTCCAAGAGCCATGTTACTGCTCTCCTGACCCCTCTCAGATTCATCAGTGCACTCACAGATTACTAAGAGCAACACAAGCACACAGACACACAGAACATCCCTACACAGCCGCTTCTCCTTAGGAAACGGCATCAAAAAGCTGCTGGCAGGAAGAGCAGAAGAGGAAAGCGGGCATGGTGAGAGAACTGCTTTGGGTAGGAAGGAAAAGCCATCTGAAGCTCCTGAGTTAAGTCCCCTGTGCAGAGGGTGCCAGTGATGCCATCTCCTTTGCAAACCCTTCCTGTGTTGGCACCGAAACCAAACCCTCCAAGGTCTCCATCATCCTGAGCTCTCCAGCATCCTCAAGGTCTCTCCCTCCACTGGGGGTTTTCCCAGGAGAAACGAGGTGCCAGCCCTGAGAGAATCTCCTCCTGCACCAGAGACACTTGCAGGGCCACCATCTCATGTGGCCTGGGCAAAGTTTAATGAGGATGGAGCTCTGGATGAAGCTCTTCCTGAAGTGCAGGCATTTTTAGGGTCTCTGCCACAGGCCAGTCAGCCTCACCTCTGTCCCTGGAAAGGTGATGGAACAGGTTGTGCTGGATGCCATCTCCAGACAACTGGAAGAAAAGGAGGTTATCAGGAGTAGTCAGCATGGGTTCACCAGGGGGAGGTCATGTTTGACCAACCTGGTAGCCTGCTATGATGTCACTGGCTGGGTGGATGGGGGGAGAGCAGCGGGTGTAATCTACCTTGATTTCATCAGGGCATTTGATACTGTCTCCCACGACATCCTTATAACAAAGCTGAGGAAGTGTGGGATAGATGAGTGGACAGTGAGCTGTGCTGAAAACTGGCTGACTGGCAGAGCAAAAAGGGTCGTCATTGGTGGTGCAGAGTCCGGTTGGAGGCCTGTAACTAGCAGTGTTTCTCAGGGGTTGGTGCTGGGGCCAGTCTTGTTCAACATCATCAGTGACCTGGATGAGGGCATAGTGGCCACCCTCAGCAAGTTTGCTGATGATACAAAGTTGGGAGGATTGGCTGACACACCTGAAGGCTGTGCTGCCATTCAGCGAGACCTGGACAGGCTGGAGAGCTGGGCAGTAAGAAACCAGATAAGGTTTAACAAAAGCACATATAGAGTCTTGCATCTAGGGAGGAATAATTGCATGCACGAGTACAGGTTGGGGGATGAGCTGCTGGAGAGGAGCTCTGCAGAGAGGGACCTGGGTGTCCTGGTGGACGACAGGTTGGCCATGAGCCAGCAGTGTGCCCTTGTGGCCAAAAAGGCCAACAGCATTCTGGGGTGCATTAAAAAGAGCGTGGCCAGCAGGTCGAGGGAGGTGATCCTCCCCCTCTACTCTGCCCTGGTAAGGCCTCATCTAGAGTACTGTGTCCAGTTCTGGGCTCCCCACTACAAAAAAGCAGGGATCTCTTGGAAAGAGTCCATCAGAGGGCCACAAAGATGGTGATGGGCCTGGAGCGTCTCCCCTATGAAGAAAGGCTAAGTGATCTGGGTCTGTTTAGCTTTAAGAAGACTGAAAGGGGACCTGATCCAGGTCTATAAATATCTAAGGTGTAGGGGGCAGAGAGGCAAGGCCAGACTCTTTTCAGCAGTGTGCGGAGACAGGACAAGGGGAAATGGCCAGAAACTGCAGCATAGGAAGTTCTGCACAAATGTGCGCAAGGACTTCTTTAGTGAGGGTGACAGAGCACTGGAACAGGACAGTCTCCTTCTCTGGAGATATTCAAGACCCGCCTGGACACCTACTTGTGCGACCTGGTGTAGGGAACCTGCTTTGGCAGGGGGGTTGGACTTGATGATCTTTGGAGGTCCCTTCCAACCCATACGATTCTGTGATTCTGTGATTCCGTGGATCCCAGGGTGCTTGATCAGGTAGGAGCTTTGATTGATGATTTTCCCACACATAGGACATTTGTAGCACTTCTGACACAAGTGACATCTCATGCACGTGAGGAGCTCTGCGCTCTGCACAAAGCCCTTCTCACACTCGAGGCATTTCTAAGGTTTCTAGCCACATGAACTCACTGGTGCAGGCACGGATTGGACTTCACCCAAGTGCAGACACTCTGTACCACAGCAGGTTTGAGCTGTGGCCAAAGCTCTTCTTGCAGGCTGCACATTTGTAGGGTTCCTCATGTGGATCCACTGGTGTGTGATGAACTTCCAGCTGTGGACGGACCATTTCCTGCAGTCAAGGCAGTCATAGGGACTCTCCTCTTGTGTTGGTTCTCTGGTGTCTACTGAGGGTTGAGCTCCAGATGAAGTTCTTCCCACACACCCTGCAGACAGAATTTCTTCCTTCCTGGTGACTTATCGGCTCAGTAGAGGTTCCCTTTGGGCCCTCACCTGCTGCCCCGCAGCAGGGAAGTTTCTACCGGGGAGGTAAGATGTGACTCTCCTTGCACACAGCACTGGCAGAAATATGCCAAATTGGCAGAGGGTTTCCAGTGGCTGTGACACATCCCACTGTGGATTCTCCTTTATACAGCTGCTCAACACAGCAACTGCAGCTGTAAGAGAGCAATATGCATAATTCTCATGCAAAGAAGGAGAATGAGGATTGAGTTTGGCCGCAGAGCTCTTCCTCTACTCAAGGGATTTGTAAAGTTCATCACCACACAAGGCCACATGTGGTGACCAGACTGGGGCTCTGGCTGAAGCTCTGCCCATGTTCGGGGCTCTGCAGGCTCTGTATCCTGTGTGGCTGTGCTGGTAGGTAATGAGGCTGGAACTGCTTTTGAAGGTTCCTCATATCTTGCGGATGCTTCTACAGCCTTTGTGCTCTGTGGATGTGCTTGTGGGTGTTGAGATTAGATCTGTGTTTGAAGCTCTTCCCACACTCAGAGCACTTGTAGGGTCTCTCCCCTGTGTGGATGCGCTGGTGCTGCTTCAATTCAGAACTGCTTTTGAAGCTCCTCCCACACTCAGGACACTGAAAAGGTCTCTCCTCTGTGTGGATGCGTTGGTGCTGCTTCAATTGACAACTGCTTTTGAAGCTCTTCCCACAGTCAGGGCACTTGTAGGGTCTCTCCCCTGTGTGGATGCGCTGGTGGCGCTTCAATTCATAACCACTTTTGAAGCTCTTCCCACATTCAGAACACTGAAAGGGTCTCTCTCCTGTGTGGATGCGTTGGTGGAAACTGAGGTGGGAACGGCTTTTGAAGCACTTGCCACAGTCAGAGCACTTGTAGGGTCTCTCCTCTGTGTGGGTCCGCTGGTGCTGCTTCAATTCAGAACTGCTTTTGAAGCTCTTTCCACACTCAGGACATGTAAAAGGTTTCTCTCCTGTGTGGATACGCTTGTGTAGCTTTAATTCAGAACTGCTTTTGAAGCTCTTCCCACACTCAGGACACTGAAAGGGTCTCTCCTCTGTGTGGTATCGCTGGTGCTGCTTCAATTCTGAACTGCTTTTGAAGCTCTTCCAACACTCAGGACACTGAAACGGTCTCTCTCCTGTGTGAATGCGCTGGTGCTGCTTCAATTCATAGTTCCTTTTGAAGCTCTTCCCACACTCAGGACACTTGTAGGGTCTCTCTCCTGTATGGATGCGTTGGTGGAAACTGAGGTGGGAATGGTTTCTGAAGCTCTTCCTACACTCAGAGCACTTGTAGGGTCTCTCTCCTGTGTGGGTGCACTGGTGCTGCTTCAATTCATAGTTCCTTTTGAAGCTCTTCCCACACTCAGAGCACGTGTAGGGTCTCTCTCCTGTGTGGATGCGTTGGTGGAAGGTGAGGTGGGAACTGCTTTTGAAGCTCTTCCCACACTCGGTACACTTGTAGGGTCTCTCCTCTGTGTGGATACGATGGTGCTGCTTCAATTCAGAACTGCTTTTGAAGCTCCTCCCACATTCAGGACACTGAAAGGGTCTCTCACCTGTGTGGATGCGCTGGTGGCAGGTGAGGTGGGAACTGCTTTTGAAGCTCTTCCCACACTCAGTACACTTGTAGGGTCTCTCTCCTGTGTGGATGCGTTGGTGGAAGGTGAGGTGGGAACTCCTTTTGAAGCTCTTCCCACACTCAGAGCACTTAAAGGGTCTGTCTCCTGTGTGGATGTGCTTGTGGCGGGTTAGTTGGGATCTTCTTTTGAAGCACCTTCCACAATCAGAGCACTTGTATGGGCTCTTTGCTGAGTGTATGCACTGGTGGTTAATGATGCTGGAATCTTTTTCAAAGCTATTTCCACATTCCGTGCATGGATTCTGCTTTTTCTTCTGGCACACATCCTTGCTCCCGGGTTCTTCAGGATACTTTTCACCTTTGTTGAAGTACAGTGGATTCCTTCCTGTCTTTACCAGACACTTTCCCAGGGGATTCTTGATGCACTCACCCTGACCTTTCTCCAGGCCTCCTTGGACATCCCTTCTGATTTCTTCCACACAGGCACTACTGTATCGCCTTTCGGCCACACCACTTTCCTGCAGATCCTCCAATATATCTGCAATCCGAGTTCCTGCTGGATGACAGAGAAAATCCAGAAATACCACACAATGCCCAAAATAAAATCAAGACAGAGATGGCTTTCACAGCCCCAACCTCCTCCTTCCTTCCACCACCTCACCTGGGCTGAAGTCTCCTGGCACAGCCTCAGGGCTACGCACATCTGGGATCCACAGGACTTCCCCTCCTTCAAGCAGGGAGATCACCACGGGTTTGGGGGCTGGAAATGGAGCTTTGATGACAGAAATATGGAGATAAGAGAGCTTCCCCTGATTCTGGTACAGCTGCTTGTGCAACAACTCCACTCTCTGTCCCTCCACATGATGAAACCACAATTCGGACCAGAATTACTTTTATAGAATTATAATTTCATAGAATTTCCTTTTATATTTTCCAAATATTCAACACTGAAGGCTTCAAAAATGTTTATGGGAATGGAATAAAGAGACAATAAATGCTAAAGAGGCAACCTTATAGAGCTGGAGTGGTCTGACTACTAGAGCTACTGGCACCATGCAACGCAAGAACACAAGGGCTGTTTGCAGGGAAATGGTTCTACCCTCCATGGCTGATGCCTCCTTGCCAGCACTAACTCGGGGGCTTTTATCAGAGTGCTGAGCACAATAAGCCACCCATGAAACTCATGCTTTTCTGTGTTTCTTTTGTTACTGTCATTGTGGTGTTGGTCAAGAAGTAACTGCACAGCTATTATTCCAGGCCCGGCCTGCAGAGGCTCATTCTGCACAGCCAAAGGTGCCCTAACGAGGAGGAAAGGCAGCAAAGCCCTCACCCAGCGAGGCCACGCACTGGTACGTCTCCAGCATCACGTCCCGGTAGAGCGCTCGCTGCGCAGGGTCCAGCAGCGCCCACTCCTCCCTGCTGAAATACACGGCCACCTGCGCAAAGCTCACGGGCTCCTGCAAGCAAAGAGGCTCCTTGCTGGGAACAGCCAAGGCCCAGGGAAGCAGCTCGCACAGGACACAAACTCCCGTCCCAGCCGCTTCTCTGGCCCCAGCACACACCTGCTGCCTGAGGGCACCTCCCTCTCCCCCGGCATTCGCATCCCTCGCCCCTCCGCCTCTCCTGCCTGCTGCCCCCAGCCCCTACCTGACACGGATGTGCTGTGGCCATCTGCTGCTCTCCTGCAGGTGAGATGATCATGGCCGGAAGGCAGAAGTCCAACTGGAGCCTGCAGGGACAAGAGAAATGGCAGGGGAGCTGTGAGGGAACGCAGCAGTCCCTGTCCCAGCCCAGCCCTCCACAGCCCAGCTGCAGGACACTGCCTGCTTGGGGGATGGCACAGCAGGTCATCCACAATGAGGAAGACAATGAGCAAAGCACTGGTAGCACCCTGGTAAAAGAGATGATCCATCACAAAGCCGTCTCAAACTGTGGGGCTGAAAGAACTGATGGTTGACACTCAGTTCAACAGCTGAGGGCACTTGCACTGTGTGCCTAAAAACAGAGCATGGCAAGGAGTCAGTCATTACCCCAACACAGGGAGCAGCCCAAGTGCCCTTGGAGCTCTCCTGCACAGCAGCGGGCTGCAGGACAGGATCTCCCCCTGAGTAGGGATGTCTCTCAAGTACACAGCTGCACAGAGATCCCTTGCCCCGTGACATCAAGACTCCTTCTCAATACAGATCTTCCGTAAGAGACTCATGGCTACTCTGGAGCTATCAGAGCTTCTCTAAGGCTATATCTTTAACTGATTATGTGTATATGATCTCTGTGACATTATTCCCTGATCAAGCTGCAGTGAGGCTCCTCCTTACCTTCGTGGTTTTAGAAGTTTACAAAGGATGGGGGAGCACTCTGAGACTCGTGACTCGTTGAGCCAGTGTCAATCCAACTCGGTTCTGGGAACCTGAGCATGCGCTTCAGGCAGCAGTGTTAAGATTACCAATGGAAACGGTACCAAATGTTGTGTGTCAAACTGCCAAAGCCAGTGTCTGGCTCCCAGGTGAGAAATGTTATGTCAAACACTCACTCTGCAATTATAAACTCTCATGAAACATTGTTCTCAACCCCCAGAGAAACAGGGAGGCTGCTCTGCATGCACTTCATGCAGCTGCTAACCTCCATGAATCAAAAACCACCAATGTCCCCCCAATAATCTTTTCCTGCTGTGGCATGGGTGGAAGTTCTGAAGTTACAGCATATTTGGACAAAACACAAGACCTCTCATTCTCATCCATAATCCTTTAGCCACACACACGGAGCTTTTACAGTTTACCTCCTTTGGTAAATGTAAAAGGAGAACTGGCTTCAACGGACAAAGAGAAGGCTGAGGCACTGAATGAGTTCTTTGCCTGGGTCTCCACTGGCAGCCAGGATTCTAATAATTCTCATGTCCCTGAGCCCTTCATCTCTAAACCTCCAGGTGGGTGCCAGGGCAGTAAATCAGGTCAGGCTGTCACTGGCGGTCTTCTATGATGGAGTGATGGCATTGGTGGACAAAGGGAAGGAGACCGAAGTCATTTACCTGGACTTGAGCAAGGCCTTTAGACATGTTCCCCTGCCACATCCTTATCTCCAAACTGGAGGGATGTGGATTTGATGGGTGGACACTCGATGGATAAGAAATTTGTGGAAAGGCCACAGACAGAGGCTGGTGATTAATGGCTCTATGTCCAGGTGGAAGCTGTTGGAGAGGGTCCAGAGGAGACCAACAGAGACGATCAGAGGGCCGGAGCACCTCCACAACGAAAACAGGCTGAGGGAGCCGGGCTCGTTCAGCTTGGAGAAGAGAAGGCTGCGGGGTGACCTTATCGCAGCCTTTCAGTACCTAACCCGCTCGGCCTCACCTGCCGTGCTGGGAAGAGTCGGCCGTTCTCCTGGCAGCGGCACCGACGGCACCGACGGCTCCCTCTCCGCCCAGAGCTGCACACAGGGCTGAGCGCCGTCCGGGGAGGGGAGGGAAGGGGAGGGGACGGGAGAGCGACGCGCGGGGGACACAGAGCAGCGCAGCCAAGCGAAGGCCGGGTCCCGTCCCGCCGGAAGGCACGCCGTCCGCGGCCGCGAGAGAAGAGGAGTTCCGGGCTCAGTCGGGCTGGAACGACTGCCTGGGCCGGGCCGCTGGGCGGGGCGGAGCCGCCGCCGTGATGGCGCGGGGCAGGGGGCGGCCGCAGGACGGGCTGGGCTGGGCTGCGTGCGTGCCGTGCTCTGCGGGGCGGACGCGGCTGCCGGCTGGGTTGGCGAGCCCGAGGGCGGCAGCGGGAGGCTTTCTCTCGCCGAGGCAGGATTCCTTTTGCCGGGTTGGCGAAACAGACCGACCCGTATCACGTACGGCAGTCAGTGCGGTGTGGCAGGTAGTTGGTGCCTGTGGCAGTTCGGAATGGATCGCACTGGGTACGTAGGGTCGCCCCCGAGTACGTTGCCCGGTGCGATTCAAGGGAACGTACGGCCAGCCGGACGGACCGCAACCCCACGCAGAACCCATGGTATGACTGCACAGAAGACTTATTAGGACCTTTATTCAGGGATTTAGGGATGGTCGTATTCCTACGGCGGCTTTGGGGTAAAGCTCTACGCACAGCTCCGTTCCATTGGCAGAGTTCTGTTCAACACAATGTGGTGCCTGGCGTTGTACCGGAGATTGCCTCTCGCTGAGACAGATTCGTGGTTGAGAGGAGTTAAAGGAGCGCCAGGACAGAAACGTGGGGATGCGTGACCGCAAGGATGTGCGAACGGCCCCAGCAAAGGAAGCAGAGACCCAGCAGAAAGCGGCGCTTCATTAGCGTGACAAAACACAGCCCCCATCCCTCCCTCCCCCGCCCGTCTGCAGACGTGCCCGGAGAACGAGCTGTGAACCTGCCCAAGGCCTGGCAGCCGGCTCGGGGCGTGCTCGCTGTGGGAATCGCTGCCTGGAGCTGAGGCTGTGCCGAAGCGGCCAGAGCCTGGCTGGAAGCCATCCGGGCAGCACCGCGGCGGCAGGAGCTGCAGCAAGGCCGTCGTGCGGCCAGCTCCGGGCTGCGGGCACTCGGCATCCCCTGCTCTCCCAGGAGCGACTCCCAGGAGCCCGGTTGCCTGCGCCAGAGGTGGGAGCAGCCTGCTCCGCACCCGAGGTAGGTGCCCTCGGTGGCTCGTGCAGAGGAGCGCACGCTTCCTGCCCCCTGCCAGCAGCGGCGGGAGGGCAGCGGGGAGCGGCACCGGCGGGGCGGAACCGGCACTGCCGTAGCCCAGGCGGGAGCCCGGTCCCGGCTCCAGCTCCTGCCCAGCACGGCAGGTTTGCTGGGCCAGACGGGCTGCAACGAGGGGAGCAGCGGTTGCCAGGCGTGTTGCAGCCCGGGTTGTATATCGAGGAGCACAGGAAGGGGTTGGAGCTGGGACAGCGAGGAAATGGCAGAGGAGCTCAGCGTGCTCTGCTGCCTGCTTGGCTCTGTGTAACACAGCGCAGCTGGGAGTGCGTTTCTCCCTCTGGGCCACGGCAGACACGAGGTGACCTCGCTCCGCAGCTCTGCACGCATGGATTGATGTAAGCTTATAACTCCCCGATGCCTCCTTTTGAGTGCGTGAATGTGAAGCCTCCAATGGGGGAATTTCCACTCCCCTCGCCCTCCCCGGCAGCCCGCAGTTTCCCTTCGGGGACCCAGCAGCAACACCTGCCTCTAGCGGCCCTTCCAGCGTTCCCTTCTGTGCGCTTGGCGCCGGGCTGATGGCTCACCTGAGGTCGTGCAAACTCCTCCCGAGGCTTCTGTTCGGGCTGTCCCGGCAGCTGCAGATGCCTTTAGCGCACAGCTCCGGCACTGGGCTGTGTAATGGACGCTGGAAAGCTGGCAGCCTGTGGGCTGACTGGAGCACGGGTGCAGAACGCGGCCGAGCAGCACGTCAGTCAAGTGCAGCCCAGGCTGCGTTGTGCAAAGGGCGCCCGCTGCTGAGAACGGGCCCTGGAAGGGAGCGCAGGGTGCGTGCTGAGCTGATGAGGGATGGATATTATTGATATAATGTCGTCATAATGTAGTGTTCAAGTAGTGCCTTCACAAGGCTGTTGTAACCGCGTGGTTGTTTACTGCATAGAGGGCAGGGTTAAGCACACACATAGAGGAGGCCCTCCCGCTGAGTCCCGAGGCTCAGAAGGTGCTCAGCTGGGCCCCAGCTGTTGAAGCAGGGCTCTGCTATCAGTTCTTTCAGTTCATTTTGAGACAGATTTGTGGCCGTTAATCTGTTCCAGCCGGAGCGTTACCTGTTGTGCTGTGCTTTGTCTTCCTGTGCAGGGCCTTGTGAGCAGGGCCAGGCTGAAGAAGGGAGCTGAGGGAAGAAGCTGGAGGGGGGGTTGAGGGAGAGGAGGGGTGAGCAGGATGTGTCTCTCCCCATCCACACTGCAGTCACTCACGTTTGCATCAGCCACAGCAGGTGGAAAAGGCAGTTACACTGGTACTATCCCAGTGCCATTCACTTCCATTTATATATTTACGTGTGCTTCGTTTCCGTGCATGACCGCAGCTGAGAGATCTGAGTTTTCGTTGTTAGAATTTGTGGAGTGATGCCGCACTGTAGCGTGAGAACAGGCAGTAGACTCATTAACTGCTCACGTAGAAGCAAAACGGTGGGCTGTGAACCCACAAGAAGTGCAAGGACCAGGCTTGTTGGTAAGATTCCTGGGTGTAATGTGGTCAGTGCAATAACGGACGAAGTTCAGGCGTTCCCAGTCCCTGCTGGGCCATGGCAGCTGCAGGACTTTTGGGGTATATTGAGCTGCTGTCGTTCCTTTATACCCCACCGTGCACAGCTGCTGCGGCCTCTGTATCTGCTGAGAACGAAGGGCCAAGAACGGGGCTGGGGGGAACGGAAGAAGAGGCATTCCAGCAAGCAAAACCAGCTGTTAAACAGGCCCAGGCACTGGTTGTATTCGGTCCCACCCTTCCAGCTGAACCAGAGGCATGCAACTCAAGATGGGTCTGGCTAGCGTCTGTGGCAGTGCCACAATTCCGCTTGAACCCCAGCTGGGTTCTGGTCTGAAGTTTGGCACAGAGCAGAAGAAAGGTACAGTGTGATTGAAAAGCAGTTAATGGCTGCTTGTTCTGCATGGCGAGCGGTAGAGCCAGTAACTCCAACATCTCAATCGTAGTTAAGACCACCCTGCCTTTCTGTCCTTACAGGCATCATGTGCTGGCCGCGTGGGTGCAGCGTTTGAGTGGAAAGAACCCTGCAGACGCTGGCAGAAGCGTTGGTGGAGAGAGAAGTGCCCTTTGAAGCATCTGACGCCCTGCAGGCAGCGCCCTTCGCATCCAACGCCAGCATGGTCCTTCTTTCTCCTTTTCAGCGGTTTGCCCTCTCTCAGCAGTTGGTAAGCAATAATGCACCAGCTTAGGGAGTTGCTGCTTCTCGCTTGCTGGGATTATCTGCAGTGGATGCCCGTGTGTGTGTGAGGGTGTGTTTGCTGAATCGAAGCCACACACATCACGCAGAATGGCTCGGGTTGGAAGGGACCTCAAGGATCGTGGAGCTCCAACCCCCTTGCCACAGGCAGGGCCACCAACCTCCCCATTTGCTACTAAATCAGGCTGCCCAGGGCCCCATCCAACCTGGCCTTGAACACCTCTAGGGACGGGGCATCCACAACCTCTCTGGGCAGCTGTTCCAGTACCTCACCACTTTCATCGTAAAGAGTTTCCCCCCGACATCCCACCTCAATCTTCCCTCCCTCAACTTAAAACCATTTCCCCTAGTCTTGCTGTTATCTACCATTTCAGAGTTGACACCCCTCCTGCTTATAGGCTCCCTTTAAGTCCTGGCAGGCTGCTATGAGGTCACCCTGCAGCCGCCTTTTCTCCAGGCTGAACAAGCCCAGCTCCCTCAGCCTGGCCCTCCTCTAGACTCCCTCCAACAGCTCTCTGTATTTCTTGTACTGGGGGCTCCAGACTTGGGCACAGTATTCTAGATGGGTCCTCACGAGCGCAGAGTACAGGGGGACAATCACTCCCTTGTCTCTGCTGGCCACCCCCGTTTTCATGGGGCCTGGAAAAGTGTGCAGCTCGTAACCCTCTGTCCTGCCCTGAGTGCAGTTTGCTTGCATCTGCTCCTGAGACATCCTGTCAGTCAGATCAGACGTACCCTGAAACAGGAGTGCAGTTGTGGGTACATTTGGGTTTAACATCAAGGGGTGATTGCTACTGGGGGGTGACGCTGTTGGCTGATATTGTGGTATCACTGGGGGGTGACATCAGGAAGTGATGCTGTTGGGACATCGCTGGGGTTTATCATCAAGGAGTGACGTTGTTGGGGTGATGCTGGGAAGTGATTGTGGGGGTGATGTGGGAGTATCGTGGGGGGGGTGATGGTGGGGTGACTCTGGGGTGATGTTCGGGAGTGATGTTGGTGGGGGACATCAGGGAGTAACATTGAAGTGACAATCTTGGGGTGACATTCTCGGGGAGTTTTGCCAGGGACCTGAAGGCCCATGATTGAAGAACAATCCTGGGATGGAAGAAGAATTCTGACAGTTTGAAGGGAATTGATACGTGTGGCTGTAGACACAAAGAACTTGTTCTGTAGAGAGAGCTGACCTTGGTAGTTTATCTTTTGATTTGGCAAAGACTTGTTTTGCAAGCAGGTGTTTCACTTGGGCTTTGTGTCATGTGTTGGACAAGTGATTGCAGTGTGCAAGTGGAAAAAGGCTTGTAGACCCCAGGGAGAATAAGAGTAACTTTGATGTTCTGATTCTCTGAAATAGGATTAATGATATATTTTGCCCCAAACTGTGATGTTCTCACACTCCAAAATCGGGCTTCTCACCTGTTATGATCAAAACTGTTGCCATCACAGTGCAAAACTGGGTTTATACACATATTTTGAACCAAATTGTGATGCTCTTCCTCTCAGAAATTGGGTTTATGACAAAATTTGACCCAAACTGCAGCCTTCACACACTCCAAAGCTGGGTTTATACAAATATTTTGTCAGAAATTGTGACCTTCACACATCCAGGAATTGGATTTATGACATAATTTGACCCAAACTGTGATGTTCCGATTCTCTGAAATAGGATTCATGATATATTTTGACCGAAATTGTGCCTTCACACACTCAAGAATGGGGTTTGCGACATGTTTTGATCCAAATTGTGACATTCTCACACTCCAAAATTGAGTTAATGACATACTTTGAGCCAAACTGTGACCTTCACATACTCCAGAATTGGATCTATGACGTATGTTGACAAGAGTTGTGAAGTTCTCACTCTCAGAAGTTGGGTTTATACACACATTTTGGCCCAATCTGTGACGTTCTCACACTCCAAAATCAAGTTAATAACATATTCTAGCAGAAACTGTGACACACTCACACTCCAAAATTGAGTTTATGACATACTTTGACCCACATCTATCGGTCAGTCTATCAAAATGCTCTGGCGATCGATGAAAGCATTGATACTACAGAATCAGCTCGATTTGCCATTTTAGTTAGAGATTTGTGGCAACAAATATAACGTCACTGAAGAAATGGCTTCTTTGGTGCCGTGAAGGTCAAAACTAAATCTCTTGATTTGTATGAAGTGGTAAAGACAACATTAAAGTGATTTTCTTTATCCTTTGACAGCATCTCTGGGTCTCTAATGTCCCTTCCCACCCAAGCCCAGGGGGAAGCTGGCCCTGGTGGCGGAACAGATGTGCATCGTGGGGACGTGGGGTCACAACGCCCCGCCTGGTGCCGTGAGCTCACAATGCTCAGCGTGTGCCCCAGGCGTTCTGTGCCGCCCAGCAGCACTCGCTGTGGCTGCAGCGGTGGTGGTGGCAGCATGGCACGAGTGTGGGGGGCCACGGCCCCTGCCCGCCTTGCTCTCCTCCTCCTCCTCATGGCCATATGTTCCCAGGAGACTTGTGCTGCTCCGTGGCGAGCGCCAGCAGCAGGTGGGTGGGCAGAGATGGGGCCAAAACCGAGTGGCGGCGAGGGCGAGAGCTCCGGGCTCTTGTCCCCGTGTGCTGCCCTGGGGCTGCCTTCCGTGGGGGTGTTGGGATGGGGGGACAGGCAGCAGCGCAGGAGCCGGGCGAGGGCGTGAGGAAGCAGTGCTCTGCAGGGCTGGCTCCAGCTGTGCTGGGCCATGGCTCTGCTGCTGGCTGAGCACGGCCTTCACCCTGGAGATGTCCTAGGGGGAGCTCAGAAGATGTGTGCTGGGAGAAGCGGGAGCATTCCTCCTCCGGCTTCCCGGTGCTCCCCACAGACAAATCCCAGTTCCCAACAGAGACCACTGGTCGGAGCCCAGAGGAAGAAACAGGCATTGTTTTAGTGTGAGATACAACAAGGATTTCCCAGTAGGAAAGCCCTTGATGGGCTGTATGCCCTTCCGTGTGGTCCCAGAGGGGTGTTGCACATGGCCTGGGAGAACATTTGGAAAGCTGCCGAGTGCCAGGCTCCAGGTCACCCTGGCCACTCTGCAGCCTTGGCAATCACGGCCTGAGTCTCCCATCCCACTACCTGACCCCTCCCCAGTCACTAAGGGAAAAGGAGATCTCAACATGCCATGGGAACATCTCATCTGTTCTTGATTCTAGATGATGACACTGATGCTCCTTATCCAGATGATTGGGTGGATACTGCTTTTGCCCCTCAGGGGAAACCCAGAGGTAAGTTGTGAGTGTCTGCTTCCTTGAAGGCAAAAAATTAGTGCTGTCACAGTTTATTCAGGTACTTAAGAACCTTCACAGGTCTTTAAGTCTCTTTGTGCCCTACAGGCCCTGTTCTGTACACAGAACAGTCATGAGTATTTCTTTACTTGGAGAACTGTCACATTTCAGTGGGAAGGCAGCCCTTGCCACTCTTTGGAGGAGAGAACCTACACCTTTGCCGTGTGGGCTGCATCATTCCTTGACCTGTCACCAGTCCTTGAAGGTCACTGCAGAAAGACCAGGCCCCAAGGTGCAGTGGAAGCTCTCCTCACCTGCGTCTGATCACATTTGTGCCTGCAGGTCCTCTTGGTGAATTACCAAAGCGGAGTCCTGTTCCTGAGCCTGGGCTGGATGCCAGAGGTAAGTCACCAGCCTTCATCTCACGCTCTCTGCTCACATGTGGTTGTGGTAGTTCAGGAAGGATTCAGCGTTTCGCTGCCCGGTGATTTCTACTCCATGAGAAACCTGGGTAGTCACTGTTTTGTGGGTGCTGCGTGCTCCCAGTGTCCTGTTGGCTTTGTCTCTGGACATCAGAGATCTGTCCAGTAAGAAAACCCAAATGTTGTTCCATGCTGTCTCTGAGGATTGTTTCACATGGCCTGGAGAGCGTATCCGGAAAGCTGTTGAGTGCCAGCCGACTGCCCACCTGGCACCTCTGCAACTTGCATGACTGTTATGCAGCCGTGTAGATTGCAGCGTGCGATGGGAAGTTCTCCTCATCCTTTGGGTGCAGAAGTGCCTCCAGGGAAGGCCGGGCAAAAGCCCTTGGCTGCCTCCTGTGCTGGAGCCCCACAGGTGTCCCAGTCCCAAGGTGGCTCTTGTCTTTATTGACTTCACCAAAAAGACCATTTAGTTCTATAATGTATTTTCATGCTTTCTGTTAAGGTCCTGAGAAATGGAAAGAGGCATCGAAAACTGGAAAATATCCGCAGAGGCTCTCCCATGTCCTGAAGAAAATGATGAAGGAGAAGGCAGCACATGGTGGGTGTCTTTCTGTCTGTTCACTGAAAGACGTGGGAAGCTGAGTTTCTAGGTAGATACATGGAGAAACTGTAGCGTGCACAGCAGGAAAGGATGGATCAGAGCCCTGCAGTGGTGACGCCTCTGTGTCTGAACTGGCTTGTAGCATCATCTTGCAACTTGCCAGAATCGCACAAGGTGCACCGTGAAAAAGAAGCCTGCCTGCAACCTGCTGGTCTCCCAGCAGGACAGGTCTTGCTGTCTGTGCTCGCAAACTGGAAAGCGTGCAGCACTTCAGTTTGTGTCACAGAATGGCACGCAGTTTGGACTAGGAATGAGGTGCCATCAGATTCCTCACCACGGAATTCCTGCATGCTGATGGACTCTCCTGGGCCTGCTACCTGAGTCCTGCTGCTTCCCCTCTTGGACTGGCTCTGTGACTTCTTCCTGCTACCTGTTGCTGCCCCAGGCCTTCCACGCTGCTGCTCTCCCCCCCTGCTGCTTCTGCCTCGGACCTTTGGAACGTTGTGCAGCGGGACGCTGCTGGATCCTGATCCTATCCCCGCTTCACGGCATTCTTGCTTTTTCCTAGCTTTTCTATCGCCCTCCTTTCCTTCCCCGTCTCCCTAATTAGGACTTATAATAAACTGGTTGGACTAACATATGAACCGTTGTTTCTTAATCTCACACGGGGTATACAGATATTGAAAGAACCTCATTTCCCTCCTATAAATTGGAGTGAGACACTGGCACACCAGCAGCCCGGAGCAGGATCCCTCCTGGAAGCTGAGGTCCAGAGGGATGCACTGACTCATAGATGGAGCAATTGCATAGGGGGAGCCTCCCGTCCTGCCTCCTCTTTGCCTGCACCATGCTGAGACTTGGCCTTTCTCTCGTTCTTCACAGTGCTGTCAGAGCCCCAGAAAGCCCAACACAGCTGGATCTATGGTTTTTTTCTGAAGAATCCAGGTAAGGAACAATCAGGCAGGAATTCATAAGGGGGAGAAAACTAGGAGCATGCAAGTTGTGCCCATGCCGGGGGAAAGGCAAAAAGGGAGAGGCAGGTTCAGGTGCCTGCGGAGAGGGCCTGACTCTGCCCCCGAGGCGTGGGTTCCGAGTGGGAGGGGGGAGCTCAGGGCAGCACTCCCTGCCCGACACAGCAATTGTTCTTGTCCATGTCGCTCATAGCAGCACTTGGTTAAACAGATCCACGCGCTCTTCTTCTGCTCTAATGAGTTTTCTTTAGTCAGACAACGTGTCCCAAGGGTAGCAGCACTACCCAGCCTCAGGAGGTGAGGGTGGGTGAGTGCAAAAGAAATCTTAGAGCATGATGGAGAAGGAGGAGCAAATCCATGGCTCAGGAAGATCTGGACCGTGGCAGAGCCAGAGCATAAACAAAGCTGAGAGGCAAAAAAAGAGGCTCCAGAGGGCACTGATGTGCAGCGCCTTTGGGAGTTCCCCTTGCTTCCCCTGGAATCAAGAAAAGCATTGCAGGCTGAGGATTTTCACTTGTTCCAGGAGGTCAACAAAATGAAAAAGAGCGTGCTGTGGCAATGTTAGAGCTCCTGCGAGATTGCCGCTATGGCACAAGACACAGCAACGACCACTTTATTCCTCCAGGTGTGGATGGTGAAGGACGTGCAAACGCCGAGCAAGTTAAAGATGCACAGAAGTTGTACCTGGAACTTGCCGCATCTGTCCCGGTTTCCCTATTGCTAACGATGATTCTGTGCTGTCTTCTTTTCTGGTGGTGCAGGAAGAGAAAGCAGTGAGTTGTTGTTCACCCCCACCCTCATCCGGCCCAACTCTTTACTGTAGGGCTGCCGTGAGCCAGGAGGCATTTCTAGTGAAAGCAGCACAGAGAGGCCAGTTAGTTGTTGGCTAACATGGTCTGAGATTTACGTGTCAGATGTTTGAATTGGCTTCGGCCTGTTCTTAGTGCTGGGCCTGAGACAGGCTGAGAGCCGAGGGCGGCGACAGGCCCAGCAGCCCCCGGCCCCAGCGGGCATCGACGCCGCCCCCCCTGTCCCCCACCACCATCCTTCAGGGGATGGGAGCAGTCCCCTCAGCATGTCGGCTCGGGGGCATCGTCCAGCACCTGGACGGCTGCTGCCTTGGGGAAGCCTGAGAGGCCCGGCAGCCCCCAGCCCCCCCAGCCCCACCTCTGCCCTCCCCCTCTTCTCCACCATCCTTTAGGAGGTGGGAGCGGCCCCCCCACGGTCTTGGCCTGCAGAAATTGTCTGACAGACCAACAGCTGCTGCCTGGGGGAAGCGTGAGCGGTCCAGCAGCCCACAGCCCCCCCGAGTACCATCCTCCCCCTCCCCTCAACCATCTTTCAGGCGGTGGGAGTGGCCCCCCCAAGATGTCAGCTCAGGGGCTTCATCAGAAAACTGGAATACATCCCACCACTGGGGAAAGAGATCTGGTCCAGCAGCCCTCAGCAGCCCCAAGCATGGCATCTGCCCTACCGCTCCTCTCCGCTATCCATCAGGTGGTGGGAGCGGCCCCCAGCATGTGGGTTTGCAGACACCATCTGACATCCACACATCCACTGCTGGCATCAAACGGAGTTTTCCAGGCTCCACTGTACCACTAAATAGAAAGTAGTGGCTTTGGGACACTATCTAGCATCCACAGAACCACTACTGTCATGTACCAGAGATTATCAGGCTCCACAATACCAATAAACAGAAAATAGCACCACAGCTGTCCACGTACTGTTGTCATGTCATTACCTGACCCACTGCCAGACCTTGTGTGTCACTTGGCATTGGCAGACAGCCACAGGTCGTGTGGGAATGGCTTTGAACTCCAAGAGTGGGAACTGAGGTCGATGTGTAGAGGAAATCCCTCCCCCAGAGGCAGCGAGGCCCTGGCCCAGGCTGCCCAGAGGCTGCGGGTGCCCTACGTCCCGCCTCAGGCAGGGGACATCCTGGCCTGGAGCATCTCCCCTATGAAGAAAGACTAAGTGATCTGGGTCTGTTTAGCCTTGAGAAGAGAAGACTGAGAGGGACCTGATCCAGGTCTATAAATATCTAAGGTGTGGGGGGCAAAGTGGCAAGGCCAGACTGTTTTCAGCAGTGTGCGGAGACAGGACAAGGGGAAATGGCCAGAAGCTGGAGCACAGGATGTTCCACACCAATGTGTGCAAGAACTTCTTTACGGTGAGGGTGACGGAGCACTGGAACAGGCTGCCCAGGGAGGTTGTGGAGTCTCCTTCTCTGGAGATATTCAAGACCCGCCTGGATGCCTACTTGTGCGACCTGGTGTAGGGATCCTGCTTTGGCAGCGGGGTTGGACTCGATCATCTCTGGAGGTCCCTTCCAACCCCTACGATTCTGTGATTCTGTGACAAGGGTGGCAGTTCATTATGCAAAAGCATCATTGCTTCTGCGTGAGCTTTACCGGACAGCAGGCAATCATTTGCTCTGCAATAGGAACCAAGCAAGAACTATGAGCACATTTCCTCCCTCCTCTACTTCATTTTGCTTTGTGGGCTGGGCCGAGAATCTGAAAGTGGAGAGAGATGGGAGGAAGGCAGTGCTGCAAGCCTCGTATGCCTGCTATCACTGCTCACTCTGTGATTGCAGTCGCCTTAGCAGAGGCACAGTCCGTTGTGCTGCCAGTAGCACCCTTGATGGGTGTTTTCCGGGCTAGGTCTACCGGGACCCATGTTTGATTCAGAGTCCATCGGAGTGCCGGTACTGCCAGGACATCACAGTTAATATCGCCCGAAAAATTTAAAAAAGAATCAGCAAAAAAATCATTTTGTAAGAGATACCAATCTAACTGCTCTTTTTTGAAGGGCAAGATAATCTCGTTTGGCTCCTCCCCTATGAGCTCCAAGCCTCGTAACCTCCCTTTTTTGATTTAACCTGCTGCTGCCTCTGCCACACTCCAGACTGTTGTCTTTGTTCCTCCCAAGAAGATCCATTCTAACACCCTCACTCCCCCTTTTTCTTTTTGACAGAGTGCAGCGAACACTGCCTCCTGGGGCCTATAACTCAGCAGCAATCCAACAGGCTTCCCTGGAAGGAGCCTGTGAGTAAAGGATACCTGAATCTTTTGTGCTAACCATTGTATCAAGCTTTGGTCCTCTCTTGATATTTTGATTTTAGTGCTTGGGTCAGTCCCACATAAGTATTTCAACAGCGGATCAACCTCACTGGGGAGTATCCCAACAACTGGCCTTAACCACTGTATATCCCCCATAAAAGTTTGCATCTCCTGGAGATTGCTGGGTAGCCGTCTTAGCTGTAATTTCAGTGGATGTATCTCTCTTTCTGAGACCGACCACCCCAGGTATTTCCATGGAGCTGTCCTTTGAACCTTTTCAGGTGCTATTTTAAGACCTGCCTTTTGCAACTCTGCTTCCATCCACTGGAGATACTGATCAGTGATTGGCCGCTGAGTGGCCACCAATATGTCATCCATGTAGTGCATGATGATGGCCTGATCCCAAGCCTTTCGTGTTGGTTTTAGAGCAGCATGCACATAGGTTTGACATATTGTTGGGCTATTTTTCATACCTTGCGGGAGGACCGTCCAGTGATACCTTTCTGCTGGCGCTTCTCTATTTTTGGAAGGGACTGTGAATGCAAATCGCTCACAGTCATCAGGGTGGAGTGGGATTGTAAGGAAACAGTCCTTCAGGTCTATTGCCAACATATGCCATTGTTCAGGTATCATGGATGGTGACGGTAATCCTGGTTGCAAGGCCCCCATAGAATGCATTACCTCATTAACTTTTCGCAAATCACGGAGAAGTCTCCATTTTCCAGATTTCTTTTTTATAACAAAAATCGGGGTGTTCCATGGACTTGTGGAGCGGACGATATGTCCTGCCTCCAACTGTTCCTGGACCAGGTTTTTAGCCTCAACCAGCTTCTCCTTACTAAGCAGCCACTGATCTATCCAGACAGGCTGATCAGTCTTCCATTGCAATTTCAAGGGTTGAGACATTAGTTCAGTGGCCGCCCTCAAAAAACCGCTGAGGGTGATACCAATCTAAATTGCAGCTGCGACATTGCATCCCGTCCTATTAAGGCCGGTACCCCAGGTGGCAGTGGGAGAATCATGGGTTGTATCTTGGCCTTTTGACTGTCTATTACAACTGTAATGACCTCAGTGCTTCTTGGGCCATGCTGTTGCCCACCTATCCCTGTTACAGCTCCCTCTATAGGTACAGCTGGCCAAGATGGCCAGGTATCAAAGTTGAGAATAGTAACATCTGCCCCTGAATCGAGTAAGGCTGTAATGGTGGCTTTATCTTTCCACCCCTCCAAATATAAAATCAATTTAACCTTCACTGTTGGCCTTTGCTGCAAGCCTAAGGATAATATTGCTATTTTTCCTGTACTTCCAAAACCCCGATTTCCCTGATTCTGGCCTTCTGGTCCAGACCATTTTTGTGACAAAGGGATCAGATGAGCCAATCGTGAGCCTTGTGGTATGTAGACAGGTGGATTAATTGCTTGACATACCACTATTATTGTGCCAGTGTAATCAGCATCTATTACCCCAGATATAGCGAGTATCCCTCGCATGGAGGTAGAGGACCGCCCTATCAAAAGTGCCCCATATTGTTTCCCGTTGATAAAAATAGGTCCCTTGCTAGCTGTTGGGATTTTAGCCGGATTCTTATCCACTAGAGTGACTCCTACTGCAGTAACCACATCTGCTCCCAGACTCCCCCTTGTGGCTGGTTGTAAGCTGCCCGCGCCTGCATTTGTGTCTTCACGCCTAAGCGCGGGGCGCTCTTTTTCCAGTTTCCCGAACCCTTTCTGCAGGCTCTTGTTGCGTGTGAACTGCTGTGACACTCGTCGCACCAAACCTTCTCTCTACACTCCCATCCTAAGGGCCCTCCTACTCCACTGGCCCCAGCCCCGCTGCCCCCCCTCCCGGGTCCTCCGGGCCCAAGAGGCAGAGGCTCTGAGTTTTCCCTCTTCTGACGCTTCGGGGCACGGTCTCCGTCACCCCCTGCTCCGTAGTACCTCGCTGAGCCGCCCCCGCCCGCCGCCATTTTGCCCTTCTCGCCCTCGTGGCCACTGCCCTCCGCGCTCTGCGGGCCCCGCCACCGCCGCCGCGACATGGCGCCCCGCTCCGCCGCGCCGCCTCCAGTGTTACCGGGAAGGCTCCACCAGACAAATTCCCTACCACCCCCCAATCTCCTTCCAATACTGCATCACGCACGATAGCCGACCATTCTCCCCCCACCAGGCGAAAACGGACTTCCCCCCGCCCCTTAGCCCTTTGCCTCCGGTTTCGTGATGACTTTTCGTCATTCGAGGACGATGAGGTGTCTGAAGACTCTCCGGTATCAGGATCCTGAATGGTCACCTCACCCCGTATCCGCGGGTGACAAGCCTCCGTCTCCGTCGAGGGTGGGGGAAGGTCCTCTGCCTTTGGCGCTGGCAAGGGCAGCGGTGGAGTGGATGGTGCCACCGCCGCCCCCGCCACCGCTTGCGCGGTGCCTGGATGGCAGACCGGGACCTCCGGAATCTTGGGCGGCGGCAGCAGGTCGAACAGTGACCTGAGACCCACCCCAAATAGGGCTTCCGTGGTCTCAGGAGGCTCCTCCGGCTCCAAGGCTTGCAATACATTTTTGGCGGCCGAGCGTTCTCTATGATACTTCTTCAAACAATTAATCACGCCCCGCCATGGACCCTGTAATTTCTTAGCCCATTTTTGTCCATCTATAACTGCATCCCAGATCGTATCGCCATAATCCCGCCACTCTCTGACTTCAAAGAGGGCAGCAGACAACTCATTACAGCGCCCTTTTGCCCGGCTCATCTCTATCAGAGTCGGCAAGGCTTTGGCACGGAGCTTTACCCCTTGCTTCTCTAAGAAGCCGTATAACAGTGACTGGGCTCCCTCCTGCTCCATGTCGTCTTCTCCCCTCAGCTTTGGCACGCGCTGCCCGGCCAATTCTCCCCCTGGCTTTGGTAGCTGCCCGGCCGACGTCCTTTCCCCCGCGGACAACCTCCTGAGGTGCAGCGTTCGCGTACTACTGCACGCACTCGGGTCGCTGTTCGGGCGCCATTTGCGGGAGCGGGATTGTGGAACTCAGTGACAACTCAATACGAGTTAGCAGCTAAGTCCAACTTTAATCAGTTAACACAACAATATATACACCAACAGGTACCCTTGGCCGCGTATGATTGGTTATACAAGTCTGCGCATAACCTATCACCGCGCGTGATAGCTGTCACCGTGACAACGCGGAATTCCCCGGAGCCGCCTATTTTTTCCCGCCAACCTCCTCATTGGACACAACTCAGCAACCACTTGTTTGTCTTGAATCCTCACGAACTCACCATGTCCCCCATATTCCCAAGGTGGCCCCGCTCCCCAAGCCACTCCTCCACACTGTTTGTATGCATTGTTAATCTTATCACACTTAAGAAACCTTTCATCCTTTATCACTGTTACTTGGGAGAAGCTAGGCCAGTTAACTAAGGAGAGGGACAGGAATTTCTTGCTTTTAAGCGGATGGTATGTAAGATGTATGTTGAACACAATAAAGCAGAACTATTCTGAGAACTATTCTGATGCTGCAAGAAACTGTGAGAGCTTGACTGAGTGCCTACAGGGCGGGGGTGACACCCCTTACTTTTGTAATTAAGGTTTTTCTTTGATAACAAGGATGACCCCCCACCCCCCATTTAAATAATAAATGGCAGAGGAGCAGCTGTGGGGCTCCATGTGTCACACGGGGGGTAAACTTTGGGGACAGAGGTCACTGCATCATCCTGGCCCCACAGCCCCTATGGCCCCATAACCACTACAGCCCCATCTCATAGCCATCCCATATCCATCATATCCACCCCACAGCCATCTCAAATCCAGAGTTTTAGGCTAAGTAAGATTATCACAATAGAAAGATAATAAGTGGAAAATGCTTACTGATGTTGTAGGCTTGCAATATTCTCCACGAGGAGTGATCTCCAGGAAGAGACCCTTCCTCAGTGGCAGTCAGCACTTCAATGGGATCTGGGAGAGTCTCCACCCCTTCCAGTAGCACAGGTGAATTACCTTCACGGCGGGAACCAATGATGGAGTGGACTACAGGGTAAGCTGTTCTATGACAGAGATCCGATGCATGGCGATGTATGTCGGTACAATTCAAGACGAGTGACAACCGGTGAATGTTCACATTCTTTTCTGGGCCAGTGCTCGATGATGTGACTGGAGGCATGCGGTCGTGAGCTGCAGGTCCGTCCTCTGCTCCATCAGTCCCATGTAGGCCATCACCAGTGTTGCACGTGATCTGACAGTGACACTGGAACGCTTTGATGGCATTTCGTTCCTTGTGGTGATCCTGAAGACTCAAAGACTCACGGGGAGTAATACAGATGTTTCAGGGGTACCAGGAGGGGAAGGTCTGCTCTCCAGGGCAAGATACAGGCCGTCTTTCTATCCTGGGTCAACACTTGGGCTTGTACTGGGGCATGTCCAGGACACCTGTACCACACCTTCTGGCCAGATATCTGCGGCTGCATAATTATATCAGGCACCAAAGGAGGTGTCCTGATCTGCCCTAGGGACACAATGTGGGTCCCTTTAGCAATGAAGATCGGAGTGTTGACCACAATATCAGTTGGCCATGTACCTATTACTGGAGGGACTACTGAGCCTCCCACCTCCAACAATCTCCCCCAAGGTGCAAGTAGGCCACACCACTTGGGTCCTACCTGCACCTTCCAAGGCCATTTTATCCTATGGGTGCCTGGTTCTAAATTCTCAGGGGCAGGGAGCAGAATATTATTTTCATTGCCAATCTGGGGTCTTACCTGATAACCAGTGCCCATAATTTGGATCCTAAGCAGGGTGGCCCATGTTGTCTGCAGCATCCTCAGGGCACTGGGTCTGCCGTCTCGGGGTCTTTCATTCAGGTCCCGCAAGGTTTCATACAGTCTTTTCGTCCACCCCTGCAGGGACTGGGAGTCTGTCTTCAGGGCAGCCTTAAAAATACCATTATAACGTTCAATGAGGCCTGCCCCCGTTGGATTATATGGCAGGTGGAATCGCCATTCGATGTTGTTTTCTTCTGCCCAGCGCTGTATCGTTGCACCAGTAAAATGAGTCCCTTGGTCGCTCTCGATGACTTGAGGTGTCCCATAGGCAGACATCAGTTTAGTCAGTGCCTTGATGGTATATGCCTGGTTTGCTTTCAGTACTGGATAGGCCTGCAGTAGCCCACTTGCAGTGTTGACGCAGGTCAGAGCATATCTCGCCCCCTCGGACCGAGGAAGGGGCCCAATGTAATCAACCTGCCATTGCTGGAGAGGATTGTGTCCTCTAGCAAGATGGGCTGTCGTTTCGGGCAACGATCTCGGTCTCATCTTAGAGCAAGCATCGCAATCCTGGCACGCCTGGACGATGTCAGGTAGTTGCTCCTGAAGTTCTTTACTATGAGAGTGGTGTAACAGAGCTGTAACAAGCTGCCCAGAGGTTGTGGGTGCCCCGTCCATCCCTGGAGGTGTTCAAGGCCAGATTGGATGGGGCCCTGGGCAGCCTGGTCTAGTATTAAACTGGGAGGTTGGTCGCCCTGCTGAGGGTGGAGATTGATGATCCTTGAGGTCCCTTCCATCCCTGGCCATTCTGTGATTCTGTGATTCTGCTCCTCACTGCCTTCAAGTCATGGCTGCTGCTTTCCTGAAGCCTTGATGATGGGCAAGGGCAAGAAGTGGTCTTTTGAGTGCTGCTCTCTTTCCTCTTCCTTGCTTTCCTATTGTACCTCTTCACTCCTGGTAGCTCTCGGGTCTCAAATGAATTGACAGCAGTCTTGTTGTTTCTACAGTGGCATCCAGTGGCAGTGAGGCAGCAGGCAGGAACAGGCAATATGCCCCAATGTGTCAGAGTTTGTCTCACTGTTTCCACCACTATAAGACAAGGGGCTGCTTGTTGCAGGCTAGCAGGGTTCTTGTGCCAAAATTCTCCTTTATTTTCCCAACCAAGGTTTTTATTGTCTAATACTTGTATTCAGGACATTTCCAAGTATGCTTAGATACTGTGAGAAACATGCTCAAGATCAACAATTTCTAATCAGGCAAAGATCTCTGTGATGGGGCTTTTATTCACTATTGCAATAATGGGCACACACCCCCTACTGGCAAGGGAGAAATTGCACAACTAGTTAGTGAAATCCATTCCATTGTATACACTGGGTCCGAGTCAGGTAAAGCCTCTCCTGACACTCATCGGTTGAGCATCTCAGGCTCACAATCTTCTGATGCAGTCGCTACGTTACACTTCCATAGCTATGGTTACACTTCCATACAATGTCTGTTACCACCTCATTGTCTTTGGGTATGTTCTGGACTTTTTATAGTGATAGGAGGACAACATTTTCACTTGTTCTGTCTCTCCTTTACCCTAGTGCCTGTGCCAATTCTACCTAGGTCAAACTGCCCCACTCTTGACTATGTTCAGGAGTTTTCTTTGTAGAAGGTTTCTTACCCTATGCCATACAGAGAAAATATTGGAAACTTCCACTGCAAAAACACAATCTACCTCTCACAGGCTCATGCCATTCTGGGCCCTTTTGGACACAAATGAAAGGGAATTGTATTTGCACCATGGTAAAGCATAGCACCATTATTATGATTATTGATATAATTATTCAGCCTGCTGGGTCATTCTGAAATTGAAGTCCATCTGTCCACATGTGGGTCATTCAAGACTGCTGTAGACACAAAATGAAAGAAAATACACTCAGTCACATTTGATTGCAAGCATTAAAAACATGACATCTATCAGGTTACACTTTTCCAGTATAACTTTACCAAACGATTTCTTGCTCCTCATACTTAGGGATTTGGGGAATAGGTAGTACCATTCATATTCCTCCAATCTGAGGCATTTTCAGCAGTACAGGTTGTTGCAAAATCCCGTAAGATCATTTCCTGGCTTGATATGAACTTCTAGGATGGTTGTATTCACAGATAGACAAATGGCTTTCATGTTGAGGCAGCCATCCCCACTTCATCTATTAGTTAATTGGGCAGCAGCATTATACAATTGCAAACACCACCCAGAATCAAGTATTTCTAACAAAAAAAAACTTAACCAACCAGTTGGTTGTTCAGTGATGTCCTTAGCCTGAGAATAGCAGGGAGTGTGGCATACCCACCAAGCCCCTTCCTACTTGGCCCAGTCTTAGAATCATTCTGTGGATCAGTTTTGTGGCCCTTCTTTGTACTTGCTCCAGCAGGTCCATGTCTCCCTGTACTGAGGACTCCACATCTGGATGCAGTACTCCAGGTGAATTCTCACCAGCACACAGTAGAGGAGCAGGATCACCTCTCTTACCCTGCTGGCCACACTTCTTCTGAAGCAACCCAGAGTACGGCTGGCTTTCTGGGCTGTGAGGGCTCACGTCCAGCTTCCCATCCATGGCTGTGTCAACCACACCTCACAGCCTGGGATTTCATGACTGACCAAAAAAAAGTGGAAAGCACAAACGGCGTTGGAAATGCACAGCGTGTCACTTGCCCCACGCTTCAAGGTAACAGCCACGTACCACTCTGTGGTTTTACCTGTGTGACCACGGAGAGGGTATGAGGAAGTGGGATAGTGTATGGGAACTGCTGAGTCACGGCCCGAACCTCTGATTAGTCATCTGAGGCGAGCAATGAGTCAGCCCGAAGAAGATCATCTTCGTGGCCCTCCACTGGACCCTCTCCAACAGCTCCCTGTCTTTCTTGTTCTGGGGGCTCCAGACCTGGACGCAGTACTCCAGATGGGGCCTCACAAGAGCAGAGTAGAGGGGAACAATCACCTCTCTGTCCCTGCTGGCCACCCCTCTTTTGATGGAGCCCAGGATCCCATTTGCCTTCCGAGCCGCAAGGGCACACTGCTGGCTCATGTTAAGTTTTTCGTCTACCAAGACCCCCAGGTCCCTCTCCACAGGGCTGCTCTCAAGGACCTCTCCTTCCAGTCTGTAGGGATGCCTGGGATTCCTCCAGCCCAAGTGCAAAACTCTGCACTTTGCCGTGTTGAACCTCATCAGGTTCACCCAGCCCACCTTTCTAGCCTCTCGAGGTCCCTCTGAATGGCATCCCGTCCTTCAACCGTGTCGACCGCACCACTCAGCTTGGTGTCGTCAGCAAACTTGCTGAGGGTGCACTCGATTCCACCATCCATGTCATTGATAAAGATGTTAATGAGCACCGGTCCCAAGACAGAGCCCTGGGGGACGCCGCTCGTTACCGGCCTCACCTGGACATGGAGCCATTGATGACCACCCTCTGTCTGCGGCCTTTCAACCAGTTTCTTATCCATCGAGTGGTCCACCCATCAAGTCCACATCCCTCCATTTTGGAGAGAAGGATGTGGTGGGGGACCATGTCAAAGGCTGTGCTCAAGTCCAGGTAAATGACATCGGTCGCCTTTCCCTTGTCCACCGATGCCGTCACTCCATCATAAAAGGCCACCAGATTGGTTAAGCATGACTTCCCCTGGTGAAGGCATGCTGGCTGTCACGGATCACATGCCCTTTCCTCATGTGATCAAGCATGTCATCCAGGATGATCTGTTCCATGATCTTCCCAGGCACAGAGGTGAGATTCACCGGCCTGTAGTTCCCGGGGTCCTCCTTGCTCCCTTTCTTGTAAATGGGAGTGACGTGACTCTTCCTCCAGTCATCTGGGACCACACCAGACAGCCACGACTTTTCAAATATGATGGAGAGCGGCTCGGCAACCACCTCAGCCAGCTCCTTCAGAACCCTGGGATGCACGCCATCTGGCCCCATAGACTTGTACACATTCAGTCTCATGAGGCGGTCTCGGACCTGCTCTGTCCTCACAGTAGGGGGGGATTTACCACCCCAGTTCCCACCCAGAGGTGTAGGGATGCAGGGCTCAGGGACGGAAGGAGTACTGGAGTCCTGGCCGCCAGTGGAGACCGAGGCAAAGAACTCATTCAGTACCTCGGCCTTCTCTCCGTCCGTTGAAACCAATTATTTCCTCCACATTGGTGAGCAGCAGGTCCAGCAGCGCTTCACCTCTGGTCGGTCTGTCCAACACCTGGACCAGAAAGTTATCATCAACACATTCCAGGAGCCTCCTGGACCTCTTGCAACTCGCCGTGTGGTCTATCCAGGAGATATCCGAATGGTTGAAGTCCCCCATCAGGACAAGAGCCTGTGAGCACGAAGCCTCCCACATCTGAAGCAAGAAAGCCTTGTCAACAGTGTCCCCTTGATCAGGTGGCCTGTAGTATACTCCTATCACCAGCTGGCCTTTGTTAGACCCATCCCTAATTCTACCCCACAGGCTCTCAACCTGATCATGACTGTTTCTCAGAGGGAGCTCCTCACAGTCTATCCACTCTTTGACATAGAGGGCTACTCCCCCACCCTTCCTACCTAGCCTATCTCTTCTAAAGAGCCGATAGCCCTCAATGGTGGTATTCCAGTTATGGGAATCATCCCACCACGTTTCCGTGATAGCAACAAGGTCGTAATTTTCTAAGCACGTCATGGTTTCCAACTCATCCTGCTTGTTTCCCAGGCTGCGTGCATTGGTATAAAGGCACTTCAGTTCGGCTTTCCGTCGCACCGCCTCTATAGATGGTCTAGGTTCCCCTAGAACCGCAGCATCCCCTACACCCCCCTGCCCCAGTCCATCCCTTCGTACTTGACTGTCGTCGCCCAGCAGGTTCGGTACGAGCCCTGGAATGACCCGCTCAAGCTCGACATCCCTGATTTTGCTCCCTTCCCCCTTCATACCTAGTTTAAAGACCTGTCAACGAGTCTTGCTAGTTCCTCAGCTAAGAACCTCCTCCCCCTCAGAGACAGACTACTTTCATTTGCTGCCATCATGCCAGGTGCTGAGTAAGTTTCCCCATGGTCGAAAAACCCAAAATCCCTGGATTTGCACCAACTTTTGAGCCATTTATTTATGAGGTGTGTTTTTTGGTATCTCTCGGTATCCCGCCCTGCCACTGAAGGTATGGAAGAAAACACGACCTGCACACCCGCTCCCTCGACTACCCGCCCCAGTCCCCTGAAGTCTTTCTTGATAGCTCTGAGACTTCTCTCTGCAACTTCGTCACTGCCAGCCTGGATTATCAATAACGGGTAATAATCGGAAGGGCGAATCAGACCAGGAAGTCTCCTAGAAATGTCTCTGACCCGTGCCCCAGGGAGGCAGCACACCTCCCTGCGGGTAGGGTCAGGCCGACATACAGGACCTTCCGTTCCTCTCAGCAGGGAGTCTCCTACAACAAGCACCCTTCTGTCCTTCCGGGCGGAGGCAGTCTTGAGGCGTGGGGCCAAGTGCTTTTCCCGAGGCAACCTCACAGGTTGACCTCCCCCTACATCCCCACTCACCTCTCCCTCGAGTTCCAGGGCCTCAAACCTATTACTCAGAGGCACCTGGGGAGCCGAGGATGGTCGGGATGGGGGACGCCTACTTTGTCGAGCCGGTATATGTTTCCACTCCTCCCCCTTTCTTGAATTGTTCATAGGAGGAGGAGAGGACAGGAGGCTCACTGCAGCACCGTCAGCCCACCGGCTCCCCTCACCCACATGCCGCTTCTCCTCTCCCACCTGTTTACGAGGTGGGGGGGGTGACGTGCTCCACATGATGCCTCAGTTATGCGCCCAGATCTCGGGGCTGATAGGGACTGGCACCACCAGTCAATCTCCTTCTCACACTCTTTTATGGTCCTCATAGGCCTGCCGTATGGTATGGCCCAATAAATCTGATATTCCTTTACATACAGGGATGTGGTCCTCCGTGGAGGACCTTCAAAATTACATTCGTGAGCTAGGTGTAAGGGAAGCGATTTATGAAGATACCTTTGATGGCCCGGATCTGGTCAAATTCTCAGCAGGGATGAGAGACCTAATTTTACAACAAGCCCCCTTCCATCTGTATGGCACTCTGGTCTCTATATTAAATCCCCTAGTGGCCTCAGAAGCAGTAGTCCAGCAGGCTGCCCAGTTAGTGGCCGACCTAGGAGAAACAGAACGCCTGCGGACAAGGTGCAACGTTCGGTCACTAGAAGAAGCTGAGGTCCTGCCAGTGACTAAAACCAAAATACCGGCTACTCGAGCTCCTCCATCGGGACCCATAAGGGTCTCCCGAAAACAAATGTTTAATGATTTAATTCAGGCTGGGGTCCAATTTGCTAAGATTGACGGCCAGCCCAACCATGTCCTTCTCCAGCTTTGGAGACAGCTAAAGGACAACCAAAAATTTCATAACTACCCTAAGAAACCAAGGGTAAGGGTTATAGAGAGAATGCCAACAACAACATGGAACTTAGAGGATTTCATTGTTCCTAATAGGAAAAAAAAGCTGCCTCAGGTGTCTCGGGCTACAATGCCTGAGCCACCGGAAGCAAAAGAATTGGCCATAGCTCAATTCATGGCGTGACGAGGGATGTTATTCCCCCTAGGGCCTCCAGACGGAACCGGAGGCCCTATGTAGAATTAACGATTTACTGGTCCTGAAAAAACATTCAAAGGGTTATGGCACTAGTGGATACCAGAGCAGAAACATCAATTATTTACGGAGATCCGACCAAATTTGATGGGGACAGAGTGATGATTGGTGGCTTTGGGGGACAGACTATTCCTGTCACCCAAACATGGTTGAAACCGGGGGTTGGGCATCTCCTACCCTGGGAGTATAAGGTATCTATTGCCCCAGTCCAGGAGTACATCTTGGGCATAGATATTCTATGGGGTCTGGCTCTCCAGACAACTGTGGGAGAGTTCAGACTTGGACAGAGATGTATCAGTGTCCAGGCGGTGCAGGCAATATTAAGAGGCCATGCGAAACATGGGCCTATTTGCCTGCTGAAACCACGCCGGATTACTGATGTAGGACAGTACAGACTCCCGGGTGGGCAAGATGAAATATCGAGAAAGGTGCAGGAATTAGAAAAAGTGGGCATTGTAAGACCTGCACACAGCCCATATAATTCCCCCATATGGCCAGTGCGGAAGTCGGATGGCACATGGAGAATGACAATAGATTACAGAGAATTAAATAAGGTCATGCGGCCGTACCCAATATTGCCTCCCTAATGGATACATTAAGTAGGGAGATAAAAACCTATCATTGTGTCCTAGATTTAGCAAATGCATTCTTCAGTACCCCAATTGCTGAGGAATCCCAAGATCAGTTTGCGTTTACATGGGGAGGCAGGCAGTGGACTTTCAGGTCCTGCCACAGGGGTACGTGCATTCACCAACGTATTGTCACAATCTAGTGCCATATGACCTGGCTGATTGGAAAAAAACTGATGATGTTAACCTGTATCGTTATATCGATGATCTCCTGCTGACATCCGACTCACTGGAGGCAGTAGGGCAGGCGGCAGATTCATTAACTGCCTATTTACAGCAGAGGGGATGGGCTATAAATCCCCAGAAGGTGCAAGGTCTGGGCCTGTCTGTAAAATTCCTGGGGGTGGTTTGGTCAGGAAAGACCAAAGTACTACCCAGTGCTGTCATAGATAAGATTCAGGTGTTCCCAGTCCCTACAACATCAAAGCAGCTGCAAGAGTTTCTAGGTATACTGGGTTACTGGCGTTCCTTTATACCTCACCCAGCGCAGCTGCTAAGGCCGCTGTACAGACTCACAAAAAAGGGGCAGCTATGGGACTGGGGGAAAACAGAACAGGATGCTTTCCAACAGGCAAAACTGGCAGTTAAACCAGCCCAGGCATTGGGTATATTTGATCCTACCCTCCCAGCTGAGTTGGATGTTCACGTTACTCAAGACGGCTTTGGTTGGGGCCTGTGGCAACGCCAGAGTTCTGTTTGGACCCCCATTGGTTTTTGGTCTCAGGTCTGGCATGGAGCAGAAGAAAGATGCAGTATGATTGAAAAACAGTTATTGGCTGCCTATTCAGCATTCCAGGCAGTAGAGCCAATAACCCAGACGGCTGAAGTTATAGTTAAGACCACTCTGCCGATTCAGGGGTGGGTGAAAGGTCTGACCCACCTTCCTAAGACAGGGGTGGCCCAAGCACAAACAGCGGCACGATGGGTCGCCTACCTCAGCCAAAGGAGCAGTCTGTCTTCATCACCCTTGAAAGAAGAGCTTCAGAAGATCCTAGGCCCAGTAACCTATCATTGTGATGCACCAAAAGAAACGCTGGTCGCTCCACCAGAGAAGAGCCCCGTTCAGGAGGGGAAATATCCTATCCCTGAAGATGCCTGGTACACAGATGGGTCCAGCAAGGGCAACCCGAGCAAGTGGAGAGTGATAGCATACCATCCTTTGACTGAGACAATCTGGTTTGATGAGGGGGATGGTCGGAGCAGCCAATGGGCAGAACTACAAGCCATGTGGATGTCTATAACCAAGGAACCTGGTGATGGTATCCCGAATATCTGTACAGACAGTTGGGCTGTGTACCAGGGGCTCACTCTTTGGATTGCACAGTGGGCCACCCAGGAATGGACTATCCACGCCCGACCAATCTGGGGTGAAGACATGTGGTTGGACATACCGAATACAGTCCAACACAGGACTATACGTGTCTACCATGTTTCTGGTCATCAGCCCCTACAGTCACTGGGAAATGATGAAGCTGACATGCTGGCCCGAGTTCGATGGATTGAGAATTCACCATCTGAGAACATCGCCCATTGGTTACATCAGAAGCTACGGCATGAGGGACAAAAGACAATGTGGGCAGCTGCTAAAGCATGGGGGCTGCCCATACAGCTACCTGACATCGTCCAGGCATGCCAGGATTGTGACGCTTGCTCTAAGATGAGACTGAGATCATTGCCAGAAACAACAGCCCATATTGCTAGAGGACACAATCCTCTCCAGCAATGGCAGGTCGATTACATTGGGCCCCTTCCTCGGTCCGAGGGGGCGAGATATGCTCTGACCTGCGTCAACACTGCAAGTGGGCTACTGCAGGCCTATCCAGTACTGAAAGCAAACCAGGCATATACCATCAAGGCACTGACTAAACTGATGTCTGCCTACGGGACACCTCAAGTCATCGAGAGCGACCAAGGGACTCATTTTACTGGTGCAACGATACAGCGCTGGGCAGAAGAAAACAACATCGAATGGCGATTCCACCTGCCATATAATCCAACGGGGGCAGGCCTCATTGAACGTTATAATGGTATTTTTAAGGCTGCCCTGAAGACAGACTCCCAGTCCCTGCAGGGGTGGACGAAAAGACTGTATGAAACCTTGCGGGACCTGAATGAAAGACCCCGAGACGGCAGACCCAGTGCCCTGAGGATGCTGCAGACAACATGGGCCACCCTGCTTAGGATCCAAATTATGGGCACTGGTTATCAGGTAAGTCCCCAGATTGGCAGTGAAAATAATATTCTGCTCCCTGCCCCTGAGAATTTAGAACCAGGCACCCATAGGATAAAATGGCCTTGGAAGGTGCAGGTAGGACCCAAGTGGTGTGGCCTACTTGCACCTTGGGGGAGATTGTTGGAGGTGGGAGGCTCAGTAGTCCCTCCAGTAATAGGTACATGGCCAACTGATATTGTGGTCAACACTCCGATCTTCATTGCTAAAGGGACCCACATTGTGTCCCTAGGGCAGATCAGGACACCTCCTTTGGTGCCTGACATAGTTATGCAGCCACAGAAGGTGTGGTACAGGTGTCCTGGACATGCCCCAGTACAAGCCCAAGTGTTGACCCAGGATAGAAAGACGGCCTGTATCTTGCCCTGGAGAGCAGACCTTCCCCTCTGGTACCCTTGAAACATCTGTATTACTCTCCGTGAGTCTTCGAGCCTTCAGGATCACCGCAAGGAACGAAATGCCATCAAAGCATTCCAGTGTTACAGTCAGATCACGTGCGACACCCGGTGATGGCCTACATGGGACTGATGGAGCAGAGGACGGACCTGCACCTGACGACCGCATGCCTCCAGTAACTTCATCGAGCACTGGCCCATACAAGAATATCAACGTTCACCAATCGACACTTGTCTTGAATTGTACCAACATGCATTGCGATGGAAATTGTATAAGTGTCGTGTTATAGTGGGTCTCTGTATTAGGAAAAGCTTACCCATTAGTCAACCTGATCATTGGTTCACGCCATGAAGGGGTGGAGTGTATGGGAACTGCTGAGTCACAGCCTGAACCTCTGATTAGTCACCTGAGGCGAGCAATGAGTCAGCCCTGGGAGCACAGGTGAAAACAATTCACCTGTGCTGCAGGAAGGGGTGGAGCCTGGCTGCACCTCTCCTAGACCCATTTAAGAGCTGATTACCAGTGGGGAAGGATCTCTTTCTCTCTTGGGAAGATCCACTCTACTGGAGTTTCTGAGCGAGCCCACGACATGGGTAAGCCTCCTATTTATTCTCTTTGTCTCACTGTGCCTAACTCTCTTGCTTATTTCATTATTATAACATCTTAATATTATTAAATTATGTAATATTCCTTTATATAATTTTCATTGATTATACAGATGGAAAAACCACCTCAGCCCTACAGGAATGGGTACATGAGGTACAAGGGAAAACAATCACAAGAGAGGATCCTTCCAGGAAAAGGGTGGTTCCAGTTTCCAGTGAGCGGTTCTGCAGACAGAGAGATGGTCTGATCTTATCTCTGAGGTTGTCAGTGAGCCTTTTGGTTTTTACACAGAAAAGATGAGTAATGAATTCAGAAATCAGAACTCAAGGGGCCCTGCTTCCAGTTAGGTAGAGGTATTGGACTGTATGGATTTGATGGCCTGGCACATCAGGACCACAGAAATATGAGGCTCTAGCTGACACTGGTGCACAACTCGAATGCCATCAAGTTATGAAAGGACAAAACCGATTTGTATTTCAGGAGTGACAGGGGAATCGACGAGTTAACTCTGCTGGAGGCCAAAGTGAGCCAAGCGAAATGAATGGCAAAAGAATGTTTGTGATTACCACTGTGACTGGCCCAGAGGCTCCGTGCATCCCTGCTACAGATTGCTTCGGGAGAGAGCACTTCAAGGACCCAAAAAGGGTACTGGTGGGCTTTCAGTACAGCTGCCTTGGAGATGGAGGACATTAAGTAGCTGTATTACCTTGTCTGGTCTCTCAGAAGTCCCTTCTGTTGCAGGACTGCTCAGAGCAGAAAAACAGCAGGTGCTGATCGCTACTACAACGGTATGTTGACATCAGTACTGCACCAATTGGGACTTCCTGTTTCTCATTCATCATCTGATTCACCAACTGCAGCATCAAGGAGTAATCAGCATGACTCATTTAACCATTTGGTCCTCTTTGCTCACTAATGTCCTATTTGGATCAAAACTGTAATGGAGAGTGGAGGCTGAGAGGACTATCCTGGCCAGAATGAAGTCACACCACTGCTAAGCACTGCTGCGCCAGGCATGCTGGAACTCCAATATGAACTGGGGTCAAAGGCAGCCAAGTGGCATGTCACAGCTGACCGTGGCAGTGCGTTTTTCTCCACCCGTCTGGCAGCAGAGCGTAGGCCATATTTGGCTTTTACTTGGAGGGGCTATATGGAACAGTATTTGGGCATGTGTGTTCTACATTGCCTAACCACCCTGTACATGGCTAGGCAATGAAGGGTGTACGTGAGACAGAGACCATTTTACTCCCGATTTTTTCTCCACAGTACAGAGAGAATCGCTCTTGACCTTCTGTAAAGTTCTCCGCGAGAGCACAGCAACTGTCTTCCCTCGAATTTCCAGTTACATTACTAGAGAGGCTTTTTGCTTTTTCTCTTTATCGTCAGAGAATGCAATAAATGTCTTAGTAAAGAGTGTTTTCCATTTGATTCTCTTTCGTCAGCAAATGCAGAAGTGTAGCAATGGAGAAGCACACAGAAATGAATTGTCTCAAGAAATAAAGGCATAGACACAATATTCAGAGCCAGGCGTAGTGCATTCTGCATGTACTCAAGGTGAAGTCAAAACTTCTCCTTTCCGATGTGCGGAGAAGAGCCCACTCCTCAGAGAAAAGCATCTGGCTGAAGTCTCCCGTTCTCAGCACCCGTGAAACACGAGACCGCTGCTGAAGGCTGCAAGTGGCATTAGGGGAGAACCGCGATTTATCGGCCAGCAACTGCAAACTCTCCATAGCGGTTCACCGCAAGTGCCGCTGTCTGCTGATGAGAACGACATAGTGCAATTCTGTATCCAGGAAAGCGAGACATCACCCGCCTGCTTTCCTCTGAGGGAGGGAGTTTTTTTCACGGCCCAGTAAGGAGCAATATTGACTACAAGTAATATTGTCCTTGTTATCGGCATTACTCGACATACTAATCACTGTAGTTTGGGAGAGACTTCCTTTCTTCTCCCCTTCGTCACAGAAAGTAAATGTGTAAAAATGGTGGAAGAAGGCCCAGTGTCCCTCTACTGTGCAGTACAACCCAGTGACTCCCTGTCTCTCTTGGTCCCTCTTTAGTGTCCCCAGTGCCCCCAGTTCTCCTCAGAGCCCTGCAAAGCCATCCTGTGCCCCCAGTGAGTATCAAATCCACCAGTACCCCCAGTGCCCTCACAGCCCCCCCTGTGCTTCACGTTTTCCTCCAGGCTCACCCAGTGCCCACATTTCTTCTGCAGCTCTTCAGTCCCAGAGCAAACCATTGCACCACAAAGTAGCGAAAAAAGAAGAAAACAGGTATTTCTAAAAACACTGTCATGTGCCATGGAGAAAATAGCATAGTTTTCAGAGAAAACTGGTAAATCTTGGAAAAAATGTCAGATTTTTAATGTCCAGTTTTAGAAGGGAAAGAGGTAATACCGAGAGAAAATGTCATATTTTTGGAAGAATTTAGGATTAGAAGATACTATTCTTGGGAGAAAATATCAAAGAGAATGTAGAAAGCTGGTATTTCTGAGAGAAAAGGCTATATGCATTAGAGAATGCTGGAATGTCTGTGAGAAAAAATATTTTTAGCAGAAACTACAACATAAATGCGAGGAAACTGGTATTTCAGAGAGAAAATGTGGTATATTTGAATAAATGTCATACTGATGATAGCAAAGCAGTATCTTTGAGAGGAATTGAAAGGAATTACAAATAAATCTGATATACCGGGGAGATTATATGGGTTTTCGAAAAAACGATCTATTTCTGGGAGAAAATGTCATCTATCTGGGAGAATGCTGGTATTTCTGGGAGAAAATATTGTATTTTTGGAGGAAATGGTAATGTTAAGGACAGAAAAGTGGTATTTCTGGTAGAAAATGCTATAAATTTTGGGAGAACACTGGTATTTCTGGGAGAAAATACCATGTTTGGGAGAATGGTGGCATTTCTGGGAGAAAATATCCTATTTTTTTGGAAAAAGTCACATATGGCATTGTCATGTAGTATTTTGTGGATGAACCATGAAATATATCCAAGAAAACCTGTATTTCTGGAAGAAAATGTCATCTATTTAGGGAGAAAGCTGGTTTTTCAGGGAGAAAATATCCTTCTTTGGGGAGAAACAGGCCCATTTTGGATGGCCAAGTAGTACTTGTGGGAGTAAATGTCATGCATTTGGTAGAACGGTGGTATTTCTGGGAGGAAATGACCACCGTTCCTCCGTAGGTGTGGAAGAAAGTGTCCTCTTTAGGATTGAAATGTGATACTTCCGGAGGAAAATGTCATCTATTTGGTCGAAAAGTAGTGTTTCTGGGAGAGAATGTCATTTGATTGGAGAAAGGAGGTATTTCTAGAAGATATTGTCTTATATTTGGAAGAAAGTGCTGTACGTTGTGGGAAAAACCAGCATTTCTGAGAGAAAATGTCATCTATTTGGGAGAAGGCTGGAATATCTGGGAGCTAATGTCTTCTTTTTGGAAGCAAATGCCATCCTTTGGGTGAAAAACGGGCATTTCTGAGAGACAATGTCATCAAATGGGGAGAAAGGTGACAATTGTAGGCAAAAATATCGTATGTTTGGGAAAAAGCGGGTATTTCTGGGAGAAAATGTAATCTACTTGGGAAATAGCTGGTATTTCTGGGAAAAAATGTCCTCTTTTTGTAGAAATTGTCATCTGTTTTGGAGAAAGGTGGTGTTTCTGGGAGAAAATCTCATGTGCTTGGGAAAAAGTTGGTATTTGTGGGAGAAATTGTCCTCTTTTTGGAGAAAGTGTTATCTTGAGGATTGTAATGTGGTATTGTTTGGAGAAAGCATGAGGTATTTCTAAGAAAAGTGGTATTCCCAGGAGACAGGATCATCGTTCTGGGGGAGTGCGGGTGAGGTGGTATGTTTGTGACAAAGCTGGTATTTCTGGAAGAAAACATCCTCTATTTACGCGACAACTGGTCTTTGTGGCAGAAAATGTCACCCCTTGGGGAGATGAAACGGCTGCCTGATTGTTAGGAGTGTGAAGTAGTGTAATTGGGAGGAAATGTGAATTATTTCTAAGAAAGCTGTTATTTCTGGGAGAAGAGATAGTATTTCTGGGGGAAAATGTCCTCTCTTTGAGGGAATGCCGGTATGTCTGGAAGGAAATCTATTTTTGGAGGAAACTGCAATAGGAAGGATAGAAAAGTGGTATTTCTGGTCGAAAATGTCCTCTGTTTTGGGAGAAGGCTGGTATTTCTGGGCAAAAATAGTGTATTTCTGGGCAGAAATATGGTCTTTCAAGTTGAAAGTGGTATTTCTGGGAGAAAATGCAATAGACATGAGAGAAAAGTGGTACTTTGTGGAGAATCTCTCCTACGTTTGGCTGCAAATGTCACCTGGAACAGTTGAAGGTAGTATTTTTTGGAGAAAATGTCAGTTCTTCTGAAGAAAAGTGCTATTCCTGGGAGAGACTGCCATCTTTGGTTGGAAAAGGTCCCATCTTGGAGAGAATGCTAGTGTTTCTGGGAGAGAAGACCGTCTATGTTTGAAAAAGCAGGGAGTAGTGAGAGGAAAGGTCCTAGTGTTTGGGGTGAAAACAACATCTGGAGAGGATGAGCATGGTGTTTCTGGAAGACAAAGTCCTGTATTTGTGAGCAAAGTGGTATTTCTCGGAGAAAATGTCATCTCTTAGGCAGAAAGCTAGTATTTCTGTGGTCCAATGCCATATTCTTGATGGAAAGTATCATCATGTGCAGTGTGAATAGTACTTGTGGGATGAAATGCCATCTCTGTGGGAGAATGGTGGTATTTTGTTGAGATAATGTCATATTTTTGGAAGAAAGCTGGTTTTCCTGTCAGAAAATGTGATAGTTTTAGCTGAAAATATCCTATTTACTATTGTAGTGTTGTATTTTTTGGAGAAAAAGGAAACTGATATTTCTGTGCAAAAATATCATGTATTTGGAAGAAATGTTCATGTATCTTTGACAAAGCTGGCATTTCTGGGAGAAAATTTCATCTATTTTGAAGAATGCTTGTATTTCTGGGATAAAATACCATAGTTTTGGAACAAATTGTCATATTTCGCATTGAGAAGTGATCTTTCTGGAAGAAAATATCATGCATTTGGGAGAGCACTGCTATTTTGGGGATACGACGTCATTTTTTCAGCACTAGTGACACGAGGGAAGAGGCCAAAGCCCAGTTCACTACAACCTCCCTTCAGGTAGTTAGAGAGAACGAGAAGGTGTTTCTGAGCCTCCTCTTCTCCAGACTGAACAATCCCAGCTCCTTCAGCCGCTCCTCGTCAGGTCTGTGCTCCAGACCCCTCACCAGTTTTGGCACCCTTCTTTGAACCCGCTCCAGGGTTCATACCGCTGATGTCTTTGTAAAAGGGCTCCTTGTTCCTTTTAACCCCAGCGGCCAGGCTGAGTTCAAGCTGGGCCTTTCGGATTTTCCCTCTACACACCCCAGCAACTTCTCTTTCTGAGTCAGCCGTCCCTTCTTCCACTGGAGGTAGATTCTCTTGTTCTCCCGGAGCCTCAAGAATCGCTCCCTGTTCATCCCTCCCCGCCGGTCTTCTTCCCCGCCGGCTCATTTTGCTGCTCAGGGGGACAGCCAGCTCCTGCGCCTTTAAGACTTCCTTCCTGAAGAGCCACCAGCCGTCTTGGACCCCTTTAATCTCTAAGAGGGAAACCCAGGGGATTCCCCTTACTCCCATCAAAATGGCCTTTTCTCCCAGATAGACCAGTTTTCTCCCAAATACGTGACATTTTCTCCCACATAGACCAGGTTTCTCCCAAAGATGGCATAAATTCCCCAGGAAATACCAGCTTATTCTTCAAAATATGGCCTTTTCCCCCAAAGTGCCAGCTTTCTCACAAACACATGTCATTTTCCAACCAAGTATCACAGAATCACAGAATCGTAGGGGTTGGGAGGGACCTTCAGAGATGATTGAGTCCAACCTCCCTGCCAAAGCAGGTTCCCTATATCAGGTCGCACAAGTAGGCGTCCAGGCAGGTCTTGAATATCTCCAGAGAAGGAGACTCCACAGCCTCCCTGGGCAGCCTGTTCCAGTGCTCCATCACCCTCACCGTAAAGAAGTTCTTGCGCACATTGGTGCGGAACTTCCTATGCTCCAGTTTTCAGCCGTTTCCCCTTGTCCAGTCTTCACATACCGCTGAAAAGAGACTGGCCTCGCCACTCTGCCCCCCACACCTCAGATATTTATAGACCTGGATCAGGTCCCCTCTCAGTCTTCTCTTCTCAAGGCTAAACAGGCCCAGCTCCCTCAGACTTTCCTCATAGGAGAGACACTCCAGGCCCTTCACCACCTTTGTGGCTCTCCGCTGGACTCTTTCCAAGAGATCCCTGTCTTTTTTTGTACTGGGGAGCCCAGAACTGGACACAGTACTCCAGATGAGGCCTTACCAGGGCAGAGGAGAGGGGGAGGATCACCTCCCTCGACCTGCTGGCCACGCTCTTTTTAATGCACCCCAGAATGCCGTTGGTCCTCTTGGCCACAAGGGCACACTGCTGGCTCATGGCCAACCTGTCGTCCACCAGGACACCCAGGTCCCTCTCTGCAGAGCTCCTCTCCAGCAGCTCATCCCCCAACCTGTACCGGTGCATGCAATTATTCCTCCCTAGGTGCAAGACTCTACACTTGCTTTTGTTACACCTCATCAGGTTTCTTTCTGCCCAGCTCTCCAGCCTGTCCAGGTCTCGCTGAATGGCAGCACAGCCTTCAGGCGTGTCAGCCAATCCTCCCAACTTCGTATCATCAGCAAAATTGCTGAGGGTGGCCACTATCCCCTCATCCAGGTCATTGATGAAGATGTTGAACAAGACTGGACCCAGCACCGACCCCTGGGGAACACCGCTGGTTACAGGTCTCCAACCAGACTCTGCACCGCCAACAACGACCCTCTGCGCTCTGCCAGTCAGCCAGTTCTCAACCCACCTCACTGTCCACTCATCTATCCACACTTCCTCAGCTTCGTTGTAAGGATGTATGTAAGGGAGACAGTATCAAATGCCTTGCTGAAATCAAGGTAGACCACATCCACTGCTCTCCCCCCATCCACCCAGCCAGAGACAACATCATAGAAGGCTACCAGGTTGGTCAAGCACGACCTCCCCCTGGTGAACCCATGCTGACTACTCCTGATAACCTCCTTCTCTTCCAGTTGTCTGGAGATGGCATCCAGCACAAGCTGCTCCATCACCTTTCCAGGGACAGAGGTGAGGCTGACTGGCCTGTAATTGCCTGGATCTTCCTTCTTGCCCTTTTTGAAGACCGGAGTGACATTGGCTATCCTCCAGTCCTCAGGCACCTCCCCCATTCTCCAAGACCTCTCAAAGATGACAGAGAGCGGTTCAGCAATCACCTCTGCCAGCTCCCTCAGCACCCGTGGATGCATCCCATCGGGTCCCATGGATTTGTGAAGATTGGTGTTGTCCAGGCGCTCTCAGACCACCTCTTCCCTGACTAAAGGGAAGTCTTCCATTACCCAGACCCTTTCATGAACCTCCAGGATCTCGGATTCCTGAGGGGGAGCTTTTTCACTGAAGACAGAAGCAAAGAAGGCGTTCAGTATCTCCGTCTTCTCAGCATCCCCCGTTACCAGAACACCCCCCTCACTTAGTAGGGGACCTACATTCTCCCTAGTCTTCCTTTTACTGTTAGCATACTTAAAAAAGCCTTTTTTATTATCCTTTATCACCTTTGCCAGGTTCAATTCCAGGTGGGCTTTAGCCTTCCTCGTTGCATCCTTGCAGGCCCTGACAACATTTCTATATTCTTCCCAGGCGGTCAGACCATTTTTCCACATTTCGTGGGCCTTCTTCTTTCCTTTGAGTTTGCGCACGAGCTCCTTGCTCATCCACACAGGTCTCCTGCCACCCTTTCCCGATTTCTTCCTCACAGGGACGCACCGATCCTGAGCTGGGAAGAAGAGCTGTTTAAATGCTGACCAGCTCTCACAGGCCCTCTTACCTTCTAACACCCTAGCCCACGGGATATCTCCAAGTAGGTCCCAGAAGAGATCAAAGTTGGCTCTCCTCCTAAAGTCCAGGGTAGCAGTCCTACTTTTTGCTTTAGTTCTTCCACTCAGGATCTTGAATTCCACCATCTCGTGGTCACTACAACCCAAACTACCTCCGACCTTTACTTCCCTGACAGGCCCTTCTCTATTAGTGAGAATAAGGTCCAGCAACACCCCTCCCCTCATTGACTCCTCAACCACCTGCATCAGAAAGTTGTCCTCAACACATTGCAGGAACCGTCTGGACCGCACGTGCCTGGCCACATTGCTTATCCAGCAAATATCTGGATAATTGAAGTCCCCCATGAGCACCAGCGCCTGGGATCGTGACGCTGCTTCCAGTTGCTTATGGAAGGCCTCATCAACCTCCTCTTCCTGATCAGGGGGTCTGTAGTACACTACCACGACAGTGTCAGGAAAAGAGCACATTTTCGCCCACACGTACCAGTTTTCTGCCTCAAAATAGGGAAGTTTCACCCACAAATACCTGTTATCTCCATTACATTGGACATTTTCTTCCAGAAATACCTGCTCATGCCCCAATATTAGGACAGTTTCTCCCAGAAATATCAGCTTTCTCCCCAGAAATATGTCATTGTTGGTCAAATATACCAGTTTTCTCCCAAATATAGGACATTTTCTCCAACAGATACCAGCTTTCTCCCCCCAAATTGGACATTTTCTCCCAGAAATGCCAGTTTTCTCCAAAATATATAAAGTATTCTGCCAGAAATACCAGTTTTCTGCCTGAAAGGAGGGCAGTTTCTCCCACAAATACCTGTTTTATCCACCAAAACAGGACATTTTCTCCCAGAAATACCACCTTCCTCCCGCCAAAATATGTCTTTTTCTCCCAGAAATACCAGCTTTCATCCCTCCCCTCCCCTCCCTCTTCGACCACTCCCCTCCCCTTCCACTCCCATTCCCTCCTCTGCCACTGCCCTCCCCTCCCTTTTCGACGGGAGGGGACAGAAGGGGTCGGGAGAGGAGGGGAGGGGAGGGGTGTGAAAGGGGAGGGGAGGGGATGGTAGAATAGGGGTGGGGACGGGAGGGGTCGAAAGGGGAGGAGAGGGGACTGGAAGGGTTGGGAAGGGGAGTGGCAGGGACGTGTGGGGAGGGGAGGAGTTGGTTGGGGACGGGAGGATTCGGGAGGGGAGGGGCGGGGAGGGGAAGCGAGGGGAGGGGTGTGGAAGGTAAGGGGAGGGGAGGGGATGGAAGGGGTCGGGAGGGTAGAGGAGCTAAGGGGAGGGGAGAGGAAGGGTAGGGGAGGGGAGGGGAGGATTCGGGAGGGGAGGGGATGGGAGTGGTGTGGAAGGGAAGGGGAGTGACGGGGACGGAGGGGTCGGGAGGGGAGGGGAGGGGACGGGAGCGGATGGGAGGGGAGGCAAGGGGTGTGGATGGGGAGGGGAGGGGAGGGGTTGGAAGCGGAGCGGAGGGGAGAGGAAGGGGAAGGGAGGGGAGGGGAGGGTGGGGACGGGAGGGGTCAGGAGGGTAGGGTAGGGGAGTGGAAGGGGAGGGGATGGTTACGGGAGGGGAGGGGAGTGGAAGGGGAGGGGAGTGGAGGGGATGGGAGCGGTGGTGTCGGGAGGAGAGGGGAGAGGAGGGGTGGGGACAGGAGTGGAGTGGAGGGGAGTGGGAGGGGAGGGGAGCGGAAGGGTAGGAAGGGGAGGGGAGGGAATGGGAGTGGAAGGGAAGGGGAGGGGTCGAATGGGGAGGGGAGTGGAGGTGTTGGAAGGGGCGGAGAGTAGAAGGGGAGGGATGGGGTGGGCAGGGGAGGGGAGGGTAGGGGATTGGAAGGGGAGGGGTGGGGACGGGATGGGTCAGGAGGGTCTGGG
Source organism: Phasianus colchicus (assembly GCF_987193195.1). Taxonomy (NCBI): domain Eukaryota; kingdom Metazoa; phylum Chordata; class Aves; order Galliformes; family Phasianidae; genus Phasianus; species Phasianus colchicus. Next base: position 101,990 of record NC_143474.1, on the reverse strand, counting down.
AGGGGAGTGGAAGGAGAGGGGAAGTGAGGGAAGGAGAGGGAAGGGTTAGGGGAGGGGAGGGGTGTTAAAGGGGAAGGGAGGGGTGGAGAGGGGAGCAGACAGGAGTGGAGGGGAGGGGAGTGGAATGTGAGGGGAGAGGAGGGGAGGGGGGGGAGTGGAGGGGACGGGAGGGGAGGGGTAGAAAGGGGAGGGGACGGCAGTGGAAGAGGAGGGAATGTGAGTGGACGGGGGGGGAGGGGAGGGGTCCAATGGGGAGGGGAGGGGAGGGGAGGGGAGGGGCGAGGAGTAGAAGGGGAGGAATGGGGTGGGCAGGGGAGGGGAGGGGATTGGAAGGGGAGGGTAGGCGAGGGCAGGGGTGTTGATGGGAGGTGTCGGGAGGGGAGGGGAGTGGAAGGGGAGTGAAGGGGATGCAAGGGGAGGGGAGGGGATGTGAGGGGAGGTCTGGGGACGGGAGGGGTCGGGAGGGGAGGGGGGTGGAAAGGGAGGGGAGGGGATGGGAGTGGAAGGGAAGGGAAGGGATAGGGAGGGGAGAGGTCGGGAGGGGAAGGCAGGGGAGGGGTGTCGAGGTCAGTGGAGGGGAGAGGAGCTGAGCGGAGGGCAGGCGAGTGGAATGGAGGGGAAGGGGAGAGGAGGGAAGGGGAGGGGTGTGGATGGGGATGTGGATGTGGAGGGGAGGGGATGGAAAGTGGAGCGGAGGGGAGGGGATGGGTGGGGACAGGATGGGTCATGAGGGTCGGGGAGGGAGTGGAAGGTTAGGGGAGGTGAGGGAAGGAGAGGAGAGGGGAAGGGGAAGGGGAGGGGAGGAGTAGGGAGGGGATGAAAGGAAGGGGGAGTGAAGGGGTGGGGAGTGGAAGGCTAGGGGAGGGGAGGGGAAGGGCGGGGAGGAAAGGGGAGGGGAGCGGAGAAGTGAGGAGGGAAGGGGAGGGGAGAGCAGGGAAGGGGAGTGAAGGCATTTGGAAGGGGTGGGGAGTGGAAGGGGAGGGGAGGGGACGGGAGGGGACGGGAGAGGACGTGAGGGGAGGGGAGAGAAGGGGAGGGGAGGGGTGTAAAAGGGGAGGGGAGGGGAGAGGTCGGGAGGGGAGGCGAGGGGAGGGGAGGAGATGGGTGGGATGGGAGGATTCGGGAGGGAAGGGGAGTGTAAGGGAAGGGGAGGGGAGGGGAGTGGAGGAGACGAGAGGGGTGGGGAGAGGAGGGGAGTGGAAGGGGAGGGAAGGGGCGTTAAATGGGAGGGGAGAGGTCGGGAGGAAAGGGAAGGGAAGGGAAGGGAAGGGAAGGGAAGGGAAGGGAAGGGAAGGGAAGGGAAGGGAAGGGAAGGGAAGGGAAGGGAAGGGAAGGGAAGGGAAGGGAAGGGAAGGGAAGGGAAGGGAAGGGAAGGGAAGGGAAGGGAAGGGAAGGGGAGGGGAGGGGAGGGGAGGGGAGGGGAGGGGAGGGGAGAGGAGGGGAGGGAAGGGAGATGAGGGGAAGGGAAGGGAGGGGAAGGGAGGGGAGGGGTGTGGAGGGGAGTGGAAGGGGTGGGAAGGGGTGTGGAGGGGATGGAAGGGGAGGGTAGGAGAGGGGAGGGGCGGAGAGGGGAGGGGAGGGGAGTGGAAGGGGTGCTAAGGGGATGGGATGGGAGGGGAGGGGAGGGGAGGGGAGGGGAGGGAGTGTGAAGAGTTGCGAAGGGGAGGGGAGGTTAAGGGAGAAGAGGGGAGGGGAGTGGAAGGGGTGAGAAGGGGAGGGGAGTGGTAGGGGTGGGAAGGGGAGCGGAGGGGAGGGGAGGGGAGGGATCAGAGGGGAGGGGAGGGTAAGGGAGGGGATGGCTGGGGAGTGGAAGTGGTGAGAAGGGGTGCGGAGGAGAGGGAAGGGGAGGGGAGTGGAAGGGGTGGGAAGGGGTGCGGAAGGTATAGGTGGGGATGGGAGGGGAGGGGAGGAGAGGGGAGGGGATGGGAGAGGAAGGTGTTTGAAGATGTGCGAAGAAGAGGGGAGGGGAGGGTAAGGGAGGAGAGGGGATGGGAGGGGAGGGGAGAGGTTTGGAAAGGAGGGGTGGGAGGGAAGGGGAGGGGAGGGGAGTGGAGTGGTGGGGAGGGGAAGGTGTGTTAAGAGGTGCGAAGGGGAGGGGAGGGTAAGGGAGGGGAGGGGAGGGGAGGGTAAGGGAGGGGAGGGGAGGGGAGGGGAGGGGAGGGGAGGGGAGGGGAGGGGAGGGGAGGGAGTGGAAGTGGTGAGAGTGGGGAAGGAGGGGAGGGAAGGTGAGGGGAGTGGAAGGGTTGGGAAGGGCTTGCGGAAGGGATGGGAGGGGAGGGGACGGGAGGGGAGGGGAAGGGAGGGGAGGTAGGGAAGGGGAGGGGAGGGAAGTGGAGGGGAGGGGAGGGAAAGGAAGGGGAGGGAAAGGGAGGGGAGGGCAGGGTTGTGGAAGGGGTGGAAGGGGTGCGGAGTGTAGGGAAGGGGAGGGGAGTGGAAGGTTGGGAAAGGTAGCGAAGAGGAGGGGAAGGGAGGGGAGGCGAGGGGAAGGGAGGGGATGGGGGGGGGAGGGGAGGGCTGGGCAGGGGTGGGGAGGGGAGGGGAGAGGAAGTTGTGTGAAGAGGTGCGAAGGGGAGAGGAAGAGAGGGTAAGGGAGGAGGGGGGAGGGGAGGGTAAGGGAGGGGATGGCAGGGGAGTGGAAGGGGTGGTGAGGGGATGGCTGGCGAGGGGAGGGGAGGGGATGGGAGGGGTGTGGAGGGGAAGGGGTGTGGAGGGGAGAGGAGGGGAGGGGAGCGGAGGAAAGGGGAGGGGAGAGGAGGGGAGGGGAAGGTGTGAGAAGAGGTGTGAGGGAGTGGGGTGGGGAGGGTACGGGAGGAGAGGGTAGGGGAGTGTAAGGGAGGGGATGGCAGCTGATTGGAAGGGGCTAGAAGGGGTGTGGAGGGGAATGATGGGGAGGGGAGTGGAAGGGGTTGGAAGGGGTGCGGATGAAATGGGAAGGGAGGGGAGGGGAGGAAAGGGGAGGAAAGGGGAGGAAAGGGGAGGAAAGGGGAGGAAAGGGGAGCAGAGGGGAGGGGAGTGGAGGGTAGGGGAAGGCAGGGGAGGAGAGGGGAGGGGAATGTTTGTGACGAGGTACGAAGGGGAGGGGAGGGGAGGGGAGGGGAGGGGAGGGGAGGGGAGGGGAGGGGAGGGGAGGGGAGGGGAGGGGAGGGGAGGGGAGGGGAGGGGAAGGTGTGCTGAGATGTGTGAAGGAAAGGGGAGGGGAGGGTATGGGAGGAGAGGGGAGGGGAGGGTATGGGAGGGGATGGCAGCTGATTGGAAGGGGTGAGAAGGGGTGTGGAGGGGCGGGAAGGGGAGAAGAGTCGAAGGTGTTGGAAGGGGTGCGGAGGAAATGGGAGGGTAGGGGAGGGAATGGAGGGGAGGGGAGGGGATGGCAGGGGAGTGGATGGGGTGAGAAGGGGTGCGAAGGGGAGGGAAGGGGAGGGGAGTTGTAGGGGTGGGAAGGGGTGCAGAGGAAATGGGAAGGGAGGGGAAGGAAGGGGAGGGGAGGGGGGGTTAGGGTAGGGGAGTGCAGGAAAGGGGAGGGGGTGTGAAGAGGTGCGAAGGGGAGGGGAGGGGAGGGGAGGGGAGGGGAGGGGAGGAAAGGGGAGGGGAGGGTAAGGGGTGGGAAGGGGAGGGGAATGGAAGGTGTGAGAAGGGGTGCATAGGGGAGGAAAGGGGAGGGAAGGGAAGGGTTGGGAAGGGGGGCAGAGGGGATGGTAGGGGATGGGAGACGACGGGGGGGGAGGGGCGGGGTGGAGAGGGGAGGGGAGGGGGGGAGGGGAGGGGAGGGTAGTGGAAGTGGTGAGAAAAGGTGCGGAGGGGAGGGAAGGGGAGGGGAGTGGAAGGGGTGGGATGGTTTGCGGAGTTGAGGGGAGGGGAAGGTGAGTGAAGAGGTGCAAAGGGGACAGGAGGGGAGGGAAAGGGAGGGGAGGGGAGGGGAGGGGAAGGTAGGTGAGGGGAAGGGAGGGGAGGGCAGGGTAGTGGAAGGGGTTTGAAGGGGTGCGGACGGGAGGGAAGATGAGAAGAGTGGAAGGGGTAGGAAGGGGTGCGGAGGGGACGGGTGGGGAGGGGAGGGAAGGGGAGGGGAGTGGAAGGTGTGTGAAGGGGTTCAAAGGGGAGGGGAGGGGAAAGGAAGTGAGGACTGGAAACGGGAGGGGAGGGGAAGGGGAGGGGAGGGAAGGGTAGGGGAAGGGTTGAGTAGGGGAAGGCAGGGGAAGGGATGGAATGTGAAGGGGGGGGAGAGGAGGGGAGGGAACGGACGGGAGGGGAGGGGAGTGGTGGGGTGGGGAGTGGTAGGGGAGGTGAGGGGAGGGAAGGGGAGGGGAGGTGAGGGGAGGTAAGGGGAGGCGAGGGGAGGGGGGGAAGGGGTGCAAAGGGGAGGGGAGGGGAGGGGAGGGGAGGGGAGGGGAGGGGAGGGGAGGGGAGGGGAGGGGAGGGGAGGGGAAGGGAGGTGAAGCGGAGTGGAAGGTGTGGGAACGGGTGCGGAGGCGAAGGAAGGGGAGGGGAGGAGAGGGGAAGGGATTGGAGGGGACGGGAGGGGAGGGGAGGGGAGGGGAGGGGAGGAAGAGGGGAAGTTGTGTGAAAGGGTTTAAAGGGGAGGGGAGGGGAAAGGAAGGGAGGAGAGGAGAGGAGAGGGGAGGGGTGGTGAGGGGAGGGGAGGGGAGGGCAGGGGAAGGGAGGGGAAGGGGAGGGGAGGGGAAGGGATTGGTGGAAACGGGAGGGGAGGGGAGGGGAGTTAAACGAAAGGAAAGGGGAGGTGAGCGGAGGGGAGGGGAGGGGATGGGAGTGGGAGGGGAGGGGAGGAGAGGGGAGGGGACGGGAGGGGATCAGATTGGAAGGGGTGGGAAGGGGTGTGGAGGGGAGGGGAAGGGAGAGAGGGGAGTGGAGGGGACCGGAGGGGAGAGGAGGAGAGTGGAAGGGGTTGGGAAGGGGTGTGGAGGTGATTGGTGGGGAGGGGATGGGAGGGGAGGGGAGGGGAGAAGAAGGGGTGAGAAGGGGTGCGGAGGGGATGGGAGGGGAGGGGAAGGGAAGGGAGGGGAGGAAAGGACAGGGGAGGGGAGGGGAGGACAGGTGGCGGGAGGGGAGGGGAAGGGGATGGGAGGGGAGGAGAAGGGAGGGGAGGGGAAGGGTGGGGAGGGAAGGGGATTGGATTGGAAGGGGTGGGAAGGGATACGGAGGAGAGGGGAGGGGAGGGGAGTGGAAGGGGAGTGGAGGGCAGGAGAAGGGATGGAAGAGGAGGGGAGGGGAAAGTGTGTGAAGGGGTTCAAAGGGGAGGGGATGGGAAGGGGAGGTGTTTGGAGGTGTGTGAAGGAGTGCGGAGGGCAGGGGAGGGGAGAAGAGGGGAGCGGAGTGGTGGGGAGGGGTGCGGAGGGGATGGGAGGGAAGGGGAGGGGAGGGAAAGGGAGCGGAGGGGAGGGGAGTGGAGGGTGTGTGAAGAGGTGCAAAGGGGAGGGGAGGGTAAGGGGAGGAGAGGGGAGGGGAGGGTAAGGGAGGGGATGGCAGGGGAGTGGAAGGGGTGAGAAGGGGTGCGGAGGGGATGGGAGTGGAAAGGAGGGGAGGGGAAGGGAGGGGAGGGGAAGGGAAGGGAGGTGAGGGGAAAGGAGGGGAGCAGAGGGTAGTGGAAGGGGTGAGAAGGGGTGTGGATGGCAGGGAAGGGAAGGGGAGTGGACGGTGTGGGAAGGGGGGGGGAGGGGAGGGGAAGGGAGGTGAGGGGAAGGGATGTGAGGGAATGGGAGGAAATGGCAGGGGAGAGGAAGGGATGAGAAGGGGTGCGGAGGGGAGGGAAAGGGAGGGGAGTGGAAGGGGTGGAAAGAGGCGTGGAGGGGAGGGGAGGGGAGGGGAAGGAAAGGAGAGGGAAGGGAATGGGAGGGGATGGGAGGAGAGTGGAGGGGTGGGGAGGGGACGGAAGGGAAAGTGTGGGTAGGGGAGGGGCGGGGAGGGGTAGTGAGGGGAGGGAAAACGGTGAGAATGGGTGCGAAGGGGAGGGAAGGGAAGAGAAGTGGAAGGGGTGAGAAAAGGTGCGGAGGGGAGTGGAGGGGTAGGAAGGGGTTTTTCCCTCTCAAGCATCTCTTTTCTCACAAATACCTGGCGACCGTAGTTGCTCTCCAGTGGAAGAAATTCTTTCACACCCTTTCACACTTTTCTCCCTCAACTGTGTAATTTCCTCCCAGAAATTCCACTTTTCCCTTGGAAATTTCACCTTCTCTTCCAAAACGAGAAAATTTGCTCCCAGAAATACCCCTTCTCTTACGACTGCCATTGACGCTTACTCCCAAAAATCCTCCATGACAAGACCAAATGGGACACTTGCAACCAAGAAGAGGACACTTTCTCCCAGGAAGACCACTTTTCTCCCCAAGAGAGGAGATTTTCTCCCAATTGGATGACATTTTTGGGAAGAAAGGCCTGTTTTCTTCCGTCAAGAGCATATTTTCTTCCCCACAGACGACATTTGCTCCCAGAAATACCGCTACTCTTAGAAATATCTCCATTTCCTCCCAAATCTACTCCATGACACACCTCATGATGACACTTACTCCCAGATTTCGGGCATTTTCTCCCAGAAATACAAGGACTCTTCTGAATACTTCCCATTTCCTGCCTTGCATACATTTCACTCCTCAAGAGAACAGTTTCTTCCTGAAATGTGGCATTTTATCACACACAGACCATTTTAATCCCCAATAGAGCTCATTTTCTCCCACAAATAGCACTACTCCAAGAAATAGCTCCCATTTTCTACCAAAAATGCTGCGTTACGCTCCTCAAGATCACACTCCCAGCAAGATGGCATTTGGTCACAGAAATACCAGCTTCTGCCCCCCAAAATAGGACATTTTCTCCCCAAAACAAGACATTTTCTCCCAGAAATATCACTTCTCTTAGAAATACCTCCCATTTCATCCCAAGAATACTACTTGGCGCTCCTCAAGATCACACTTACTCCCATCAAAATCGACTCTTCTCCCAGATAGACCAGGTGTCTCCCAAATACACGACATTTTCTGCCACATAGACCAGGTTTCTCCCAAAGATGGCATACATTCCCCCAGAAATTCCTGCCTGTTCTTCAAAATATGGCTTTTCTCCCAAAAAACCCAGCCTTCTCACAAACACCTGTCATTTTCCAACCAAGTCTGCTACTATCCCCCAGAAACAGCACTTTGCTGTGAAATACCTTTCTTTTTCTTTCTACAAATACTGCATTGCAGTTGGAAATATGATCTGTTTTTCTGGAATATGATATTTTCTTCCCTAATTGGAATGTTTCATTCAAATGCTCTTTTTCTCTAGATATGGCGTTTTATTTCTCCGAAAAAATAAAAAAACTGTCTATTTCCCTCAGGTATACTATTTTTAGGAGAAATATCTGTCGTTTTTCACACAGATAGTAAATTTTTCGCGTAGTTGTGGCCTTTTTCTGAGTAATTTGGTATTTCGTATTGTAAGGTCGTATTACTTACGAATACCAATTGTCAGTAGAAAGGATATATGCACTTCGTACGTAGCACAGCGTGGAGGATTCTGCCATTCTACACATGGCGACCATGTAGCAGGCTCCAGCAACATCAACTCCCCACAGCGGATCACTGCTCCGGGAACTTCTAGCTGTTTTATTAGAGGGGCATTTCCCCTCTAATAGTAGCACACGAGAGCGAAATAGCGGAATTGCGATGCCGAGAACGTGTGAATTCAGCATACTGCATTGCCTGAAATCGCTCCTTTGCGATGTGCGCAGAAGAAGCCGCTGGTCGGAGAAAAGCATCCGGCTGAAGTCGCTCTTTCCCGGCATCCGAGAGAATCGACACCGCTACTGAAGGCTGAAAGCGGCTTTCGGGGGTACCGCGATTTACCGGTCAGCAACTCCAAACTCTCCGTAGCTTTTGAGCGCGAGTGCCGCTTTCGACCCACGACAGTGAAGCATAGAAACTGCGGTGCCGAGAACGTGCGAATTCAGCATACTGCATTGCAGGAAAACAGGGTTTTTTTTTGTCCGCAGGAAAGAATTCACATCTCTCGACTTTCTGTAACGTCCTCCCCGAAAGCACAACGTGTGTCGCTATTGGAACTTCTAGCTGCCTTATTAGAGGGGCTTTTCCCTTCTACTCTGTTCGTCACAGAATGCTGAAGTGTAGCATCGGATAAACACACAGAAACGAAATGTCGCTAGGAATAAAAGGAAAGGCGTAAGAATGAGAGAGAAGCGTAGTGCAGAATGCATGGACACAAGGAGAAGTCAGAACCGCTCCTTTGCGATGTGCGCAGAAGAAGCCGCTCGTCCGAGAAAAGCATCCGGCTGAAGTCGCTCTTTCTCGGCATCCGAGAGAGAAAGACAAGACCGCTGCTGAAGGCTGCAAGCGGCTTTCGAGGGGAACTGCGATATACCGGCCAGCAACTGCAAACTCTCCGTAGCGGTTAACAGAGTGTGGCGCTGTCCGCCCACAAGAGCGAAATAGCGAAATTGCTGTGCCGAGAACGTGCGAATTCAGCATACTGCATTGCCTGAAAACAGGGGTTTTTTTTGTCCGCAGGAAAGAATCCACAGCTCACAACTTTCTGTAACGTCCTCTCTGAAAGCACAACGTGTGTCGCTCCTGTAACTTCTAGCTGCCTTATTAGAGGGGCTTTTCCCTTCTACTCTCTTCGTCACGGATTTCGGAAGTGTTGCATCGGATAAACAGAAAAAAGAGAAATGTCGCTAGGAATCAAGGGTTAAGAATGATTGAGTAGCTTAGTGCATAATGCATAGATACAAGGAGAAGTCAGAATCGCTCCTTTGCGATGTGCGCAGAAGCCGCTGGTCGGAGAAAAGCATCCGGCTGAAGTCGCTCTTTCCCGGCATCCGAGAGAATGGACACCGCTACTGAAGGCTGAAAGCGGCTTTCGGGGGGTACCGCGATTTACCGGCCAGCAACTGCAAACTCTCCGTAGCTGTTGAGCGCGAGTGCCGCTTTCGACCCACGAGAGTGAAGCATAGAAACTGCGGTGCCGAGAACGTGCGAATTCTGCATACTGCATTGCCTGAAAGCAGGGTTTTTTTTCTCCGGAGGAAAGAATCCACAGCTCTCCACTTTCTGTAACGTCCTCCCTGAAAGCACAACGTGTGTCGCTCATGGAACTTCTAGCTGCCTTATTAGAGGGGCTTTTCCCTTCTACTCTCTTCGTCACGGAATTCTGAAGTGTAGCATTGGATGAACACAAAAAAGAGAAATGTCGCTAGGAATCAAGGGTTAAGAATGTTTGAGTAGCTTAGTGCATAATGCATAGATACAAGGAGAAGTCAGAATCGCTCCTTTGCGATGTGCGCTGAAGAAGCCGCTCGTACGAGAAAAGCATCCGACTGAAGTCACCCTTTCTCGGCATCCGAGAGAATCGACACCGCTACTGAAGGCTGAAAGCGGCTTTCGGGGGGTACCGCGATTTACCGGCCAGCAACTGCAAACTCTCCGTAGCGGTTAACAGAGAGTGGCGCAGTTCACCCACGAGACCGAAATAGTGAATTTGCTATGCCGAGAACGTGCGAATTCTGCATACTGCATTGCCTGAAAACAGGGGGTTTTTTGTCCGCAGGAAAGAATCCACATCTCTCGACTTTCTGTAACGTCCTCCCTGAAAGCACAACGTGTGTCTCTCCTGGAACTTCTAGCTGCCTTATTAGAGCTGTTTTTCCCTTTTACCCTGTTCGTCACAGAATGCTGAAGTGTAGCATCGGATAAACACACAGAAACGAAATATCGCTAGGAATAAAAGGAAAGGCGTAAGAATGAGAGAGAAGCGTAGTGCAGAATGCATGGACACAAGGAGAAGACAGAACCGCTCCTTTGCGATGTGGGCAGAAGAAGCCGCTCGTCCGAGAAAAGCATCCGGCTGAAGTAGCTCTTTCTCGGCATCCGAGAGAGAAAGACAAGACCGCTGCTGAAGGCAGAAAGAGGCATTCGGTAGAGAACCGCGATTTACTGGCCAGGAACGGCAAACTCTCCGTAGCGGTTAACAGAGTGGCGCTGTCCACCCACGAGAGCGAAATAGTGAAATTGTGGTGTCGGGAACGTGCGAATTCTGCATACTGCATTGCCGGAAAACAGGGGTTTTTTTATCCGCAGGAGAGAATCCACATCTCTCGACTTTCTGTAACGTTTTCTCTGAAAGCACAATATGTGTCGCTCCTGGAACTTCTAGCTGCCTTATTAGAGGGGCTTTTCCCTTCTACTCTCTTCGTCACGGATTTCGGAAGTGTTGCATCGGATAAACAGAAAAAAGAGAAATGTCGCTAGGAATCAAGGGTTAAGAATGATTGAGTAGCTTAGTGCATAATGCATAGATACAAGGAGAAGTCAGAATCGCTCCTTTGCGATGTGCGCAGAAGCCGCTGGTCGGAGAAAAGCATCCGGCTGAAGTCGCTCTTTCCGGCATCCGAGAGAATCGACACCGCTACTGAAGGCTGAAAGCGGCTTTCGGGGCTACCGCGATTTACCGGCCAGCAACTCCAAACTCTCCGTAGCTTTTGAGCGCGAGTGCCGCTTTCGACCCACGACAGTGAAGCATAGAAACTGCGGTACCGAGAACGTGCGAATTCTGCATACTGCATTGCCTGAAAACAGGGTTTTTTTTTGTCCGCAGGAAAGAATCCATATCTCTCGACTTTCTGTAACGTCCTCTCTGAAAGCACAACGTGTGTCTCTCCTGGAACTTCTAGCTGCCTTATTAGAGGGGCTTTTCCCTTCTACTCTCTTCGTCACGGATTTCTGAATTGTTGCATCGGATAAACAGAAAAAAGAGAAATGTCGCTAGGAATCAAGGGTTAAGAATGAGAGAGAAGCGTAGTGCAGAATGCATGGACACAAGGAGAAGACAGAACCGCTCCTTTGCGATGTGAGCAGAAGAAGCCGCTGGTCGGAGAAAAGCAACCGGCTGAAGTCGCTCTTTCTCGGCATGCGAGAGAGACGAGACCGCTGCTGAAGGCAGAAAGTGGCATTCGTGGAGTACCGCGATTTTTCGGCCGGCAACTGCAAACTCTGCGAAGCGGTTGACCGCGAGTGCCGCTTTGGACGTGCTTGAGCGAAATAACGGAACTGTGTTCCGAGAACGTGTGAATTCCGCAGTATGCATTGCATGAAATCAGGGGTTTTTTTCTCCGCAGGAAAGAATCCACAGCTCTCGACTTTCTGTAACGTCCTCCCTGAAAGCACAACGTGTGTCTCTCCTGTAACTTCTAGCTGCCTTATTAGAGGGGCTTTTCCCTTCTACTCTATTCGTCACGGAATTCTGAAGTGATGCATTGGATGATCACAAAAAAGAGTAATGTCCCTCGGAATCAAGGGTTAAGAATGAGAGAGAAGCGTAGTGCAGAATGCATGGACACAAGGAGAAGTCAGAACTGCTCCTTTGCGATGTGCACAGAAGAAGCCGCTGGTCGGAGAAAAGCATCCGGCTGAAGTCGCTCTTTCCTGGCATCCGAGAGAATCGACACCGCTACTGAAGGCTGAAAGCAGCTTTCGGGGGGTACCGCTATTTACCGGCCAGCAACTGCAAACTCTCCGTCGCTTTTGAGCGCGACTGCCGCTTTCGACCCACGAGAGTGAAGCATAGAAACTGCGGTGCCGAGAACGTGCGAATTCTGCATACTGCATTGCCTGAAAACAGGGGTTTTTTTTGTCCGCAGGAAAGAATCCACATCTCTCGACTTTCTGTAACGTCCTCTCTGAAAGCACAACGTGTGTCTCTCCTGGAACTTCTAGCTGCCTTATTAGAGGGGCTTTTCCCTTCTACTCTGTTCGTCACAGAATGCTGAAGTGTAGCATTGGATAAACACACAGAAACGAAATGTCGCTAGGAATAAAAGGAAAGGCATAAGAATGAGAGAGAAGCGTAGTGCAGAATGCATGGACACAAGGAGAAGTCAGAACTGCTCCTTTGCGATGTGCGCAGAAGATGCCGCTGGTCGGAGAAAAGCATCCGGCTGAAGTCGCTCTTTCTCGGAATCCGAGAGAATCGACACCGCTACTGAAGGCTGAAAGCGGCTTTCGAGGGGAACCGCGATTTACAGGCCAGCAACTGCAAACTCTCCAGAGCGGTTAACAGAGTGTGGCGCTGCCCGCACAGAAGAGCGAAGCAGCGAAATTGCTATGCCGAGAACGTGCGAATTCTGCATACTGCATTGCCGGAAAACATGGGGTTTTTTGTCCGCAGGAAAGAATCCACAGCTCTCGACTTTCTGTAACGTCCTCTCTGAAAGCACAACGTGTGTCTCTCCTGTAACTTCTAGCTGCCTTATTAGAGGGGCTTTTCCCTTCTACTCTATTCGTCACGGATTTCTGAAGTGTTGCATTGGATGAACACAAAAAAGAGAAATGTCGCTAGGAATCAAGGGTTAAGAATGATTGAGTAGCTTAGTGCATAATGTATCGATACAAGGAGAAGTCAGAATCGCTCCTTTGCGATGTGCGCAGAAGAAGCCGCTGGTCGGAGAAAAGCATCCGGCTGAAGTCGCTCTTTCTCGGCATCCGAGAGAATCGACACCGCTACTGAAGGCTGAAAGCAGCTTTCGGGGGGTACCGCGATTTCTCGGCCAGCAACTGCAAACTCTCCGTAGCGCTTAACAGAGAGTGGCGCAGTTCACCCACGAGAGCGAAATAGCGAAATTGCTATGCCGAGAAAGTGCGAATTCTGCATACTGCATTGCCTGAAAACAGGGGGTTTTTTGTCCGCAGGAAAGAATCCACATCTCTCGACTTTCTGTAACGTCCTCCCTGAAAGCACAACGTGTGTCTCTCCTGGAACTTCTAGCTGCCTTATTAGAGGGGCTTTTCCCTTCTACTCTGTTCGTCACAGAATGCTGAATTGTATCATCGGATAAACACACAGAAACGAAATGTCGCTAGGAATAAAAGGAAAGGCATAAGAATGAGAGAGAAGCGTAGTGCAGAATGCATGGACACAAGGAGAAGTCAGAACTGCTCCTTTGCGATGTGCGCAGAAGAAGCCGCTGGTCGGAGAAAAGCATCCGGCTGAAGTCGCTCTTTCTCGGCATCCGAGAGAAACGAGACCGCTGCTGAAGGCTGCAATCGGCTTTCGTGGGGAACTGCGATTTACTGGCCTGCAACTGCAAACTCTCCGTAGCGGTTAACAGAGTGTGGCGCTGTCCGCCCACAAGAGCGAAGCAGTGAAATTGTGGTGCCGAGAACGTGCGAATTCAGCATACTGCATTGCCGGAAAACATGGGGTTTTTTGTCCGCAGGAAAGAATCCACAGCTCTCGACTTTCTGTAACGTCCTCCCTGAAAGCACAACGTGTGTCTCTCCTGTAACTTCTAGCTGCCTTATTAGAGGGGCTTTTCCCTTCTACTCTATTCGTCACGGAATTCTGAAGTGATGCATTGGATGATCACAAAAAAGAGTAATGTCCCTCGGAATCAAGGGTTAAGAATGAGAGAGAAGCGTAGTGCAGAATGCATGGACACAAGGAGAAGTCAGAACTGCTCCTTTGCGATGTGCACAGAAGAAGCCGCTGGTCGGAGAAAAGCATCCGGCTGAAGTCGCTCTTTCCTGGCATCCGAGAGAATCGACACCGCTACTGAAGGCTGAAAGCAGCTTTCGGGGGGTACCGCTATTTACCGGCCAGCAACTGCAAACTCTCCGTCGCTTTTGAGCGCGACTGCCGCTTTCGACCCACGAGAGTGAAGCATAGAAACTGCGGTGCCGAGAACGTGCGAATTCTGCATACTGCATTGCCTGAAAACAGGGGTTTTTTTTGTCCGCAGGAAAGAATCCACATCTCTCGACTTTCTGTAACGTCCTCTCTGAAAGCACAACGTGTGTCTCTCCTGGAACTTCTAGCTGCCTTATTAGAGGGGCTTTTCCCTTCTACTCTGTTCGTCACAGAATGCTGAAGTGTAGCATTGGATAAACACACAGAAACGAAATGTCGCTAGGAATAAAAGGAAAGGCATAAGAATGAGAGAGAAGCGTAGTGCAGAATGCATGGACACAAGGAGAAGTCAGAACTGCTCCTTTGCGATGTGCGCAGAAGATGCCGCTGGTCGGAGAAAAGCATCCGGCTGAAGTCGCTCTTTCTCGGAATCCGAGAGAATCGACACCGCTACTGAAGGCTGAAAGCGGCTTTCGAGGGGAACCGCGATTTACAGGCCAGCAACTGCAAACTCTCCAGAGCGGTTAACAGAGTGTGGCGCTGCCCGCACAGAAGAGCGAAGCAGCGAAATTGCTATGCCGAGAACGTGCGAATTCTGCATACTGCATTGCCGGAAAACATGGGGTTTTTTGTCCGCAGGAAAGAATCCACAGCTCTCGACTTTCTGTAACGTCCTCTCTGAAAGCACAACGTGTGTCTCTCCTGTAACTTCTAGCTGCCTTATTAGAGGGGCTTTTCCCTTCTACTCTATTCGTCACGGATTTCTGAAGTGTTGCATTGGATGAACACAAAAAAGAGAAATGTCGCTAGGAATCAAGGGTTAAGAATGATTGAGTAGCTTAGTGCATAATGTATCGATACAAGGAGAAGTCAGAATCGCTCCTTTGCGATGTGCGCAGAAGAAGCCGCTGGTCGGAGAAAAGCATCCGGCTGAAGTCGCTCTTTCTCGGCATCCGAGAGAATCGACACCGCTACTGAAGGCTGAAAGCAGCTTTCGGGGGGTACCGCGATTTCTCGGCCAGCAACTGCAAACTCTCCGTAGCGCTTAACAGAGAGTGGCGCAGTTCACCCACGAGAGCGAAATAGCGAAATTGCTATGCCGAGAAAGTGCGAATTCTGCATACTGCATTGCCTGAAAACAGGGGGTTTTTTGTCCGCAGGAAAGAATCCACATCTCTCGACTTTCTGTAACGTCCTCCCTGAAAGCACAACGTGTGTCTCTCCTGGAACTTCTAGCTGCCTTATTAGAGGGGCTTTTCCCTTCTACTCTGTTCGTCACAGAATGCTGAATTGTATCATCGGATAAACACACAGAAACGAAATGTCGCTAGGAATAAAAGGAAAGGCATAAGAATGAGAGAGAAGCGTAGTGCAGAATGCATGGACACAAGGAGAAGTCAGAACTGCTCCTTTGCGATGTGCGCAGAAGAAGCCGCTGGTCGGAGAAAAGCATCCGGCTGAAGTCGCTCTTTCTCGGCATCCGAGAGAAACGAGACCGCTGCTGAAGGCTGCAATCGGCTTTCGTGGGGAACTGCGATTTACTGGCCTGCAACTGCAAACTCTCCGTAGCGGTTAACAGAGTGTGGCGCTGTCCGCCCACAAGAGCGAAGCAGTGAAATTGTGGTGCCGAGAACGTGCGAATTCAGCATACTGCATTGCCGGAAAACATGGGGTTTTTTGTCCGCAGGAAAGAATCCACAGCTCTCGACTTTCTGTAACGTCCTCTCTGAAAGCACAACGTGTGTCTCTCCTGTAACTTCTAGCTGCCTTATTAGAGGGGCTTTTCCCTTCTACTCTATTCGTCACGGAATTCTGAAGTGATGCATTGGATGATCACAAAAAAGAGTAATGTCCCTCGGAATCAAGGGTTAAGAATGAGAGAGAAGCGTAGTGCAGAATGCATGGACACAAGGAGAAGTCAGAACTGCTCCTTTGCGATGTGCACAGAAGAAGCCGCTGGTCGGAGAAAAGCATCCGGCTGAAGTCGCTCTTTCCCGGCATCCGAGAGAATCGACACCGCTACTGAAGGCTGAAAGCAGCTTTCGGGGGGTACCGCGATTTACCGGCCAGCAACTGCAAACTCTCCGTCGCTTTTGAGCGCGACTGCCGCTTTCGACCCACGAGAGTGAAGCATAGAAACTGCGGTGCCGAGAACGTGCGAATTCTGCATACTGCATTGCCTGAAAACAGGGGTTTTTTTTGTCCGCAGGAAAGAATCCACATCTCTCGACTTTCTGTAACGTCCTCTCTGAAAGCACAACGTGTGTCTCTCCTGGAACTTCTAGCTGCCTTATTAGAGGGGCTTTTCCCTTCTACTCTGTTCGTCACAGAATGCTGAAGTGTAGCATTGGATAAACACACAGAAACGAAATGTCGCTAGGAATAAAAGGAAAGGCATAAGAATGAGAGAGAAGCGTAGTGCAGAATGCATGGACACAAGGAGAAGTCAGAACTGCTCCTTTGCGATGTGCGCAGAAGATGCCGCTGGTCGGAGAAAAGCATCCGGCTGAAGTCGCTCTTTCTCGGAATCCGAGAGAATCGACACCGCTACTGAAGGCTGAAAGCGGCTTTCGGGGGGTACCGCGATTTACAGGCCAGCAACTGCAAACTCTCCAGAGCGGTTAACAGAGTGTGGCGCTGCCCGCACAGAAGAGCGAAGCAGCGAAATTGCTATGCCGAGAACGTGCGAATTCTGCATACTGCATTGCCGGAAAACATGGGGTTTTTTGTCCGCAGGAAAGAATCCACAGCTCTCGACTTTCTGTAACGTCCTCTCTGAAAGCACAACGTGTGTCTCTCCTGTAACTTCTAGCTGCCTTATTAGAGGGGCTTTTCCCTTCTACTCTATTCGTCACGGAATTCTGAAGTGATGCATTGGATGAACACAAAAAAGAGAAATGTCCCTCGGAATCAAGGGTTAAGAATGAGAGAGAAGCGTAGTGCAGAAAGCATGGACACAAGGAGAAGTCAGAACTGCTCCTTTGCGATGTGCGCAGAAGAAGCCGCTGGTCGGAGAAAAGCATCCGGCTGAAGTCACCCTTTCTCGGCATCCGAGAGAGAAAGACAAGACCGCTGCTGAAGGCTGTGAGCGGCTCTCGGGGGGAACCGCGATTTACTGGCCAGCAACTGCAAACTCTCCGTAGCGGTTAACAGAGTGTGGCGCTGTCCGCCCACAAGAGCGAAATAGCGAAATTGTGGTGCCGAGAACGTGCGAATTCAGCATACTGCATTGCCTGAAAACAGGGTTTTTTTTTGTCCGCAGGAAAGAATCCACAGCTCACGACTTTCTGTAACGTCCTCTCTGAAAGCACAACGTGTGTCGCTCCTGGAACTTCTAGCTGCCTTATTAGAGGGGCTTTTCCCTTCTACTCTATTCGTCACGGATTTCTGAAGTGTTGCATTGGATGAACACAAAAAAGAGAAATGTCGCTAGGAATCAAGGGTTAAGAATGATTGAGTAGCTTAGTGCATAATGTATCGATACAAGGAGAAGTCAGAATCGCTCCTTTGAGATGTGCGCAGAAGAAGCCGCTGGTCGGAGAAAAGCATCCGGCTGAAGTCGCTCTTTCTCGGCATCCGAGAGAAACGAGACCGCTGCTGAAGGCTGCAATCGGCTTTCGTGGGGAACTGCGATTTACTGGCCTGCAACTGCAAACTCTCCGTAGCGGTTAACAGAGTGTGGCGCTGTCCGCCCACAAGAGCGAAGCAGTGAAATTGTGGTGCCGAGAACGTGCGAATTCAGCATACTGCATTGCCGGAAAACATGGGGTTTTTTGTCCGCAGGAAAGAATCCACAGCTCTCGACTTTCTGTAACGTCCTCTCTGAAAGCACAACGTGTGTCTCTCCTGTAACTTCTAGCTGCCTTATTAGAGGGGCTTTTCCCTTCTACTCTATTCGTCACGGAATTCTGAAGTGATGCATTGGATGATCACAAAAAAGAGTAATGTCCCTCGGAATCAAGGGTTAAGAATGAGAGAGAAGCGTAGTGCAGAATGCATGGACACAAGGAGAAGTCAGAACTGCTCCTTTGCGATGTGCACAGAAGAAGCCGCTGGTCGGAGAAAAGCATCCGGCTGAAGTCGCTCTTTCCCGGCATCCGAGAGAATCGACACCGCTACTGAAGGCTGAAAGCAGCTTTCGGGGGGTACCGCGATTTACCGGCCAGCAACTGCAAACTCTCCGTCGCTTTTGAGCGCGACTGCCGCTTTCGACCCACGAGAGTGAAGCATAGAAACTGCGGTGCCGAGAACGTGCGAATTCTGCATACTGCATTGCCTGAAAACAGGGGTTTTTTTTGTCCGCAGGAAAGAATCCACATCTCTCGACTTTCTGTAACGTCCTCTCTGAAAGCACAACGTGTGTCTCTCCTGGAACTTCTAGCTGCCTTATTAGAGGGGCTTTTCCCTTCTACTCTGTTCGTCACAGAATGCTGAAGTGTAGCATTGGATAAACACACAGAAACGAAATGTCGCTAGGAATAAAAGGAAAGGCATAAGAATGAGAGAGAAGCGTAGTGCAGAATGCATGGACACAAGGAGAAGTCAGAACTGCTCCTTTGCGATGTGCGCAGAAGATGCCGCTGGTCGGAGAAAAGCATCCGGCTGAAGTCGCTCTTTCTCGGAATCCGAGAGAATCGACACCGCTACTGAAGGCTGAAAGCGGCTTTCGGGGGGTACCGCGATTTACAGGCCAGCAACTGCAAACTCTCCAGAGCGGTTAACAGAGTGTGGCGCTGCCCGCACAGAAGAGCGAAGCAGCGAAATTGCTATGCCGAGAACGTGCGAATTCTGCATACTGCATTGCCTGAAAACAGGGGTTTTTTTTGTCCGCAGGAAAGAATCCACAGCTCTCGACTTTCTGTAACGTCCTCTCTGAAAGCACAACGTGTGTCTCTCCTGGAACTTCTAGCTGCCTTATTAGAGGGGCTTTTCCCTTCTTCTCTCTTCGTCACAGAATGCTGAAGTGTAGCATTGGATAAACACACAGAAACGAAATGTCGCTAGGAATAAAAGGAAAGGCATAAGAATGAGAGAGAAGCGTAGTGCAGAATGCATGGACACAAGGAGAAGTCAGAACCGCTAGTTTGGGATGTGCGCAGAAGAAGCCGCTGGTCGGAGAAAAGCATCCGGCTGAAGTCGCTCTTTCCCGGCATCCGAGAGAATCGACACCGCTACTGAAGGCTGAAAGCGGCTTTCGGGGGGTACCACGATTTACCGGCCAGCAACTGCAAACTCTCCATAGCGGTTAACAGAGTGTGGCGCTGTCCGCACACAAGAGCGAAGCAGTGACATTGTGGTGTCGAGATCGTGCGCATTCTGCATACTGCATTGCCTGAAAACAGGTTTTTTTTTATCGGCAGGAAAGAATCCACATCTCTCGACTTTCTGTAACGTCCTCCCTGAAAGCACAACGTGTGTCTCTCCTGGAACTTCTAGCTGCCTTATTAGAGGGGTTTTTCCCTTTTACCCTGTTCGTCACAGAATGCTGAAGTGTAGCATCGGATAAACACACAGAAACGAAATATCGCTAGGAATAAAAGGAAAGGCGTAAGAATGAGAGAGAAGCGTAGTGCAGAATGCATGGACACAAGGAGAAGACAGAACCGCTCCTTTGCGATGTGGGCAGAAGAAGCCGCTCGTCCGAGAAAAGCATCCGGCTGAAGTCGCTCTTTCTCGGCATCCGAGAGAGAAAGACAAGACCGCTGCTGAAGGCAGAAAGCGGCATTCGGTAGAGAACCGCGATTTACTGGCCAGGAACGGCAAACTCTCCGTAGCGGTTAACAGAGTGGCGCAGTCCACCCACGAGAGCGAAGTAGTGAAACTGTGGTGTCGAGAACGTGCGAATTCTGCATACTGCATTGCCGGAAAACAGGGGTTTTTTTATCCGCAAAAAAGAATCCACATCTCTCGACTTTCTGTAACGTCCTCCCTGAAAGCACAACGTGTGTCTCTCCTGGAACTTCTAGCTGCCTTATTAGAGGGGTTTTTCCCTTTTACCCTGTTCGTCACAGAATGCTGAAGTGTAGCATCGGATAAACACACAGAAACGAAATATCGCTAGGAATAAAAGGAAAGGCGTAAGAATGAGAGAGAAGCGTAGTGCAGAATGCATGGACACAAGGAGAAGACAGAACCGCTCCTTTGCGATGTGGGCAGAAGAAGCCGCTCGTCCGAGAAAAGCATCCGGCTGAAGTCGCTCTTTCTCGGCATCCGAGAGAGAAAGACAAGACCGCTGCTGAAGGCAGAAAGCGGCGTTCGGTAGAGAACCGCGATTTACTGGCCAGGAACGGCAAACTCTCCGTAGCGGTTAACAGAGTGGCGCAGTCCACCCACGAGAGCGAAGTAGTGAAACTGTGGTGTCGAGAACGTGCGAATTCTGCATACTGCATTGCCGGAAAACAGGGGTTTTTTTATCCGCAAAAAAGAATCCACATCTCTCGACTTTCTGTAACATTTTCTCTGAAAGCACAATATGTGTCGCTCCTGGAACTTCTAGCTGCCTTATTAGAGGGGCTTTTCCCTTCTACTCTCTTCGTCACGGATTTCGGAAGTGTTGCATCGGATAAACAGAAAAAAGAGAAATGTCGCTAGGAATCAAGGGTTAAGAATGATTGAGTAGCTTAGTGCATAATGCATAGATACAAGGAGAAGTCAGAATCGCTCCTTTGCGATGTGCGCAGAAGAAGCCGCTGGTCGGAGAAAAGCATCCGGCTGAAGTCGCTCTTTCTCGGCATCCGAGAGAATCGACACCGCTACTGAAGGCTGAAAGCGGCTTTCGGGGGGTACCGCGATTTACAGGCCAGCAACTGCAAACTCTCCATAGCGGTTAACAGAGTGTGGCGCTGCCTGCACAGAAGAGCGAAGCAGTGAAATTGTGGTGCCGAGAACGTGCGAATTCTGCATACTGCATTGCCTGAAAACAGGGGGTTTTTTGTCCGCAGGAAAGAATCCACATCTCTCGACTTTCTGTAACGTTTTCTCTGAAAGCACAACGTGTGTCTCTCCTGGAACTTCTAGCTGCCTTATTAGAGGGGCTTTTCCCTTCTACTCTGTTCGTCATAGAATGCTGAAGTGTAGCATCGGATAAACACACAGAAACAAAATGTCGCTAGGAATAAAAGGAAAGGCATAAGAATGAGAGAGAAGCGTAGTGCAGAATGCATGGACACAAGGAGAAGACAGAACCGCTCCTATGCGATGTGGGCAGAAGAAGCCGCTCGTCCGAGAAAAGCATCCGGCTGAAGTCGCTCTTTCCCGGCATCCGAGAGAGAAAGACAAGATCGCTGCTGAAGGTTGCAATCGGCTTTCGGGGGGAACTGCGATTTACCGGCCAGCAACTCCAAACTCTCCGTAGCGGTTAACAGTGTGTGGCGCTGTCCGCACACAAGAGCGAAATAGCGAAATTGTGGTGCCGAGAACGTGCGAATTCAGCATACTGCATTGCCTGAAAACAGGGGTTTTTTTTGTCCGCAGGAAAGAATCCACAGCTCACAACTTTCTGTAACGTCCTCTCTGAAAGCACAACGTGTGTCGCTCCTGGAATTTCTAGCGGCCTTATTAGAGGGGCTTTTCCCTTCTTCTCTCTTCGTCACGGATTTCTGAAGTGTAGCATCGGATAAACAGAAAAAAGAGAAATATCGCTAGGAATCAAGGGTTAAGAATGATTGAGTAGCTTAGCGCATAATGCATAGATACAAGGAGAAGTCAGAACCGCTCCTTTGCGATGTGCGCAGAAGAAGCCGCTCGTCGGAGAAAAGCATCCGGCTGAAGTCGCTCTTTCTCGGCATCCGAGAGAGAAAGACAAGACCGCTGCTGAAGGCAGAAAGCGGCATTCGGTAGAGAACCGCGATTTACTGGCCAGCAACTGCAAACTCTCCGAAGCGGTTAACAGAGAGTGGCGCTGTCCACCCACGAGAGCGAAATAGCGAAATTGTGGTGTCGAGAACGTGCGAATTCTGCATACTGCATTGCCGGAAAACAGGGGTTTTTTTATCCGCAAAAAAGAATCCACATCTCTCGACTTTCTGTAACGTTTTCTCTGAAAGCAGAATATGTGTCGCTCCTGGAACTTCTAGCTGCCTTATTAGAGGGGTTTTTCCCTTTTACCCTGTTCGTCACAGAATGCTGAAGTGTAGCATCGGATAAACACACAGAAACAAAATGTCGCTAGGAATAAAAGGAAAGGCATAAGAATGAGAGAGAAGCGTAGTGCAGAATGCATGGACACAAGGAGAAGACAGAACCGCTCCTTTGCGATGTGGGCAGAAGAAGCCGCTCGTCCGAGAAAAGCATCCGGCTGAAGTCACCCTTTCTCGGCATCCGAGAGAGAAAGACAAGACCGCTGCTGAAGGCTGCAATCGGCTTTCGGGGGGAACTGCGATTTACCGGCCAGCAACTCCAAACTCTCCATAGCGGTTAACAGTGTGTGGCGCTGTCCGCACACAAGAGCGAAATAGCGAAATTGTGGTGCCGAGAACGTGCGAATTCAGCATACTGCATTGCCGGAAAACAGGGGTTTTTTTATCCGCAAAAAAGAATCCACATCTCTCGACTTTCTGTAACGTCCTCCCTGAAAGCACAACGTGTGTCTCTCCTGGAACTTCTAGCTGCCTTATTAGAGGGGTTTTTCCCTTTTACCCTGTTCGTCACAGAATGCTGAAGTGTAGCATCGGATAAACACACAGAAACGAAATATCGCTAGGAATAAAAGGAAAGGCGTAAGAATGAGAGAGAAGCGTAGTGCAGAATGCATGGACACAAGGAGAAGACAGAACCGCTCCTTTGCGATGTGGGCAGAAGAAGCCGCTCGTCCGAGAAAAGCATCCGGCTGAAGTCGCTCTTTCTCGGCATCCGAGAGAGAAAGACAAGACCGCTGCTGAAGGCAGAAAGCGGCGTTCGGTAGAGAACCGCGATTTACTGGCCAGGAACGGCAAACTCTCCGTAGCGGTTAACAGAGTGGCGCAGTCCACCCACGAGAGCGAAGTAGTGAAACTGTGGTGTCGAGAACGTGCGAATTCTGCATACTGCATTGCCGGAAAACAGGGGTTTTTTTATCCGCAAAAAAGAATCCACATCTCTCGACTTTCTGTAACATTTTCTCTGAAAGCACAATATGTGTCGCTCCTGGAACTTCTAGCTGCCTTATTAGAGGGGCTTTTCCCTTCTACTCTCTTCGTCACGGATTTCGGAAGTGTTGCATCGGATAAACAGAAAAAAGAGAAATGTCGCTAGGAATCAAGGGTTAAGAATGATTGAGTAGCTTAGTGCATAATGCATAGATACAAGGAGAAGTCAGAATCGCTCCTTTGCGATGTGCGCAGAAGAAGCCGCTGGTCGGAGAAAAGCATCCGGCTGAAGTTGCTCTTTCTCGGCATCCGAGAGAATCGACACCGCTACTGAAGGCTGAAAGCGGCTTTCGGGGGGTACCGCGATTTACAGGCCAGCAACTGCAAACTCTCCATAGCGGTTAACAGAGTGTGGCGCTGCCTGCACAGAAGAGCGAAGCAGTGAAATTGTGGTGCCGAGAACGTGCGAATTCTGCATACTGCATTGCCTGAAAACAGGGGGTTTTTTGTCCGCAGGAAAGAATCCACATCTCTCGACTTTCTGTAACGTTTTCTCTGAAAGCACAACGTGTGTCTCTCCTGGAACTTCTAGCTGCCTTATTAGAGGGGCTTTTCCCTTCTACTCTGTTCGTCACAGAATGCTGAAGTGTAGCATCGGATAAACACACAGAAACAAAATGTCGCTAGGAATAAAAGGAAAGGCATAAGAATGAGAGAGAAGCGTAGTGCAGAATGCATGGACACAAGGAGAAGACAGAACCGCTCCTATGCGATGTGGGCAGAAGAAGCCGCTCGTCCGAGAAAAGCATCCGGCTGAAGTCGCTCTTTCTCGGCATCCGAGAGAGAAAGACAAGACCGCTGCTGAAGGCAGAAAGCGGCGTTCGGTAGAGAACCGCGATTTACTGGCCAGGAACGGCAAACTCTCCGTAGCGGTTAACAGAGTGGCGCAGTCCACCCACGAGAGCGAAGTAGTGAAACTGTGGTGTCGAGAACGTGCGAATTCTGCATACTGCATTGCCGGAAAACAGGGGTTTTTTTATCCGCAAAAAAGAATCCACATCTCTCGACTTTCTGTAACATTTTCTCTGAAAGCACAATATGTGTCGCTCCTGGAACTTCTAGCTGCCTTATTAGAGGGGCTTTTCCCTTCTACTCTATTCGTCACGGAATTCTGAAGTGATGCATTGGATGAACACAAAAAAGAGAAATGTCCCTCGGAATCAAGGGTTAAGAATGAGAGAGAAGCGTAGTGCAGAATGCATGGACACAAGGAGAAGTCAGAACTGCTCCTTTGCGATGTGCACAGAAGAAGCCGCTGGTCGGAGAAAAGCGTCCGGCTGAAGTAGCTCTTTCTCGGCATCCGAGAGAGACGAGACCGCTGCTGAAGGCTGAAAGCGGCATTCGGGGACAACCGCAATTTCTCGGAAACCGCGATTTTGCGGAATTCCGGTGCCGAGAAGGTGCGAATTGAGCCTAATGCTTTTCCTTGTAACAGGGACTTTTTTTCCGCAGGCAAGAATCGATCGTTCTCGACTTTTTGTAACATTCTCTGTGAGAGCACCACATCTTCAGGTTCCCGAATGTTCAGTTGCCTTATTAGGAAGTGCTGTCCTTTTTTCATCCCAGAATGCAAGAAATGTCTTATTACTAAGCTTTTCCCGTCTATATATTTTCGTCACAGGCTTCAGATTTGTAGAAACGGAGAACCACCCAAAAACCAGGACGTATATTTAAGAAAACCTGTATTTCTGGTAGAAAATGTCATCTCTTTGGGGACAATCATGGTTTTTCACGGATAAATGAAATCTCTTTCTGTGGGGTGGAAATGCCATGTATTTGGGGGAAATGGGACACTTCTAGTGGAAAATGTCATAGATTTGGCAAAAGGCTGTATTTTCGGGCGATAATGTCATTGGATTGGAGAAATGTGGTATTTCTGGGAGATAATGTCCTAATTTGGGGAGAAGATGCCGTTCTGTGAGGGAGAAGCATGCCATCTTGAGGACTGTAATAACGAACTTCTTGGTGAATGAGGCATTTTTAAGAAACCTGATATTCCCTGGAAAGAGTCTCATCTTTTGATTGAGGGAGGGAGAGCTGATGTATTGGTGACAAAGCTAATATTTCAGGAAGGAAACGTCCCACATTTAAGAGAGAACTGGTATTTCTGGCAGAAAATGTCCCAAACGTGGGAGAAAAATGGTATCTCTCACATTATATGCCGTATATTTGGGACAAAAACGCAACTTTTGTGATAAAAAGCCGTATTTTAGGGCATGAATAATTGCCATAAAGCCTAATTGGGAGGAAATGGGAAGTATTTCAAAGAAAGCTGGCATTTCTGGGAGATAAGATGGTATTTCCGGGGGAAAATGTCCTCTGTTTCGGGGAATGCTGGTATGTCTGGAAGGAAATCTAATTTGGGAGGAAACTGTGATATGAAGTCTAGAGAAGTATGATGGTAAGTCTCATCCTGTGGAGTGTGAAGTAGTACTTGTGGTAGAAAATGTCATCTGTTTGGGAGAATGGTGATATTTGTGGGAGAAAAGATTGTATTTTTGTTGGAAAACGTCACCTTTGGCATTGTCATATAGTATTTTGTGGATGAAGCGTGAAGCATATCTCAGAAAAGCTGTATTTCTGGTAGAAAACGTCATCTGCTTGGGGAGAAAGCTGTTTTTTCAGGGAGCAAGTCTCCTTCTTTGGGGAGGAAATGTCCTCTTTTGGATGGCCAAGTAGTACTTGTGGGAGGAAATGCCACGTATTTGGGAGAAGGGTGGTATTTGTGGGAGGAAATGGCATAGGTCTGGTAGAAAATGTATTCTTTAGGATTAAAACATGATAGTTGTGGTGGAATAGATCGTGTGTTTGGGCAAAAAGCAGTATTTCTGGGAGCTAATCTCATTGGATTGGAGAAAGCTGGTATTTCTGTGAGCTAATGTGTTCTTTTGGAAGAAAATGCCATTCTCTGGGTGAAAAACCGGAATTTCTGGGAGAAAATGTCATCGAATGAGGAGAAAGCTCAAAGTAAAACACGTGAGAAAATGTCCACTGGAGGAGTGTCAAGTAGTATTTTGGAGAGAAAATGTCAGGCATTTCTCAGCAAAGTGCTTTTTCGGGGAGACTTGATCTCTGTGCTCAAATGACATATTTCTGGGAGAAAATGTCTCATGTGGGGGGGGAGAAGGTGATGTATCCATGAGAGGAGAGCTAGAATTTTGGGGAAAAGACCGTTTTTCTTAAGAATAAGCTGGTATTTCTGGGGGAATGTATGCCATCTTTGGCAGAAACCTGGTCTTTGTGGCAGAAAATGTCGTGTATTTGGGAGAAACCTGGTCTATCTGGGAGAAAAGGCCATTTTGATGGGAGTAAGTGTGATCCTGAGGAGCGTCAAGTAGTATTCTTGGGATGGAACGGGAGGTATTTCTAAGAGAAGTGGTATTTCTGGGAGAAAATGTCACACTTTTGGGAGAAAGCTGGTATTTCTGTCCTTATATGTCATATATTTGGGAGTAAAATGGTATTTGTCTGATAAAAAGCTGTATTACTGGGCATAAGGGTCATTGTGCAGAGTGCAAAGTAGTACACTTGGGTGAAAATAAACGGGATTGCCAAGACAAGTGGTATTTCTGGAAGACAGTGTCATATTGTTGGAGTGAAAAGCTGGTATTTCTGGTAAAAATGCCACAGTGTAGGCAAAAAAAAAAACGGGCAATCCTGGGAGAAAATGTCATAGATTTGGGAGAAAGCTGGTATTTCTGGGAGAAAATATCCTAGATTGAAGAGACAAGTGGTATTTTTGGTGAAAATGTCCCAGATTAGGGAGTCAAATGGTATTTCTTTGATAAAAAGCCATATTGTTAGGAGTGTGAAGTAGTATAATTGGGAGGAAATTGGAAGTATTTCTAAGAAAGCTGGTATTTCTGGGCGAAAGCATCATATTTCTGGTGGACAATGTCCTATAATTTTGAGAATGCTGGTATGTCTGGAAGGAAGTATTTTATTGGAGGAAACTGTAATATTAAGGACAGAGCAGTGGTATTTCTGGCAGAAAATGTCCTCTGTTTTGGGAGAAGGCTGGTATTTCTGGGCGAAAATATGATATTTCTGGATGGAAACGTCGTATGTTGGGTTGAAATGTAGTATTTCTGGGAGAAAATGAAACATACAGGAGAGAAAAGCAGTACTTCGGGGAGAATCTATCCTATGTTTGGCTGAAAATGTCATCTTGCACAGTTTAAAGTAGTATTTTTTGGAGAAAATGTGAGTTATTCTTAAGAAAGCTTCTATTTCTGGGAGATTGTAACATCATTTGTTGGAAAAGGTCACATATTTCAGAGAATGCTCGTATTTCTGGGATAGAATATTATATATTTTTGAAAAAACACGGAGTAGTGAGAGGAAACATCCTAGTGTTTTGGGTGAAAACAAGATATTGAGGGGATGAGAAAGGTGTTTCTGGAAGAAAAAATCATGTATTTGTGAGAAAAGTGGCATTTCTGGGAGAAAAAGTCATCTATTAGGCTGAAAAATGGTATTTCTGTGATACAAGGCCATATTCTTGATGGTAAGTATTATCCCGAGGAGTGTGAAGTAGTTCTTGTGGTAGAAAATGTCATCTCTTTGGGAGAATAGTGGTATTTCTGGGAGAAAAGATCCTATTTTTGTTGGAAAAAGCGACATTTGGTATTGTCATGTAGTATTTTGTGGATGAAACATGAAGAATATGTAAGAATACTGTCTGTATTTCCGTTGGAAAATGTCATCTATGAGGGGAGAAACCTGTTTTTTCAGGGAGAAAATATCCTTCTTTGGGGAGAAAATGTCCGATTTCGGAAATGGAAAAGTAGTTCTTGTGGGAGCAAATGTCATGTATTTGGGAGAACGGTGGTATTTCTTGGAGGAAATACCATATGTCTGGAAGAAAGTGTCCTATTTAGGATTGAAATGTGATAGTTGTGGTGGAAAATGTCATGAGTTTGGGCGAAAAGTTGCATTTCTGGGAGAAAATGTTATGTGATGGGAGTAAGCTCGAATTTGTGGGAGATAGCGTCTTATTTTTGGAAGAAAATGCCGTCCTTTTTGTGAAAAACGAGCATTTCGGAGAGAAAATGTCATCTGTTTGGAAGAAAGTTGGTATTTCTGGAGAAAATAACATATGCTTGGGAAACAGCTGGTATTGTGGGAGAAAAAGTCCTCATTGTGGAGAAAATGTCATCTGGAGGATTGTAATGTTGTATTGTTTGGAGAAAGCAAGAGGCATTTCTAAGAAAAGTGGTATTCCCAGGAGACAGTCACATATTTTCGGGAAGGGGGGTGAGGTCATTTATTTGTGAAAAAGCTGGTATTTCTGGGGGAAAACATCCTATACTGAAGAGACAACTGGTCTTTCTGGCAGGAAATGTCACCCCTTGGGGAGATGAAATGGCCGTCTGATAGTTAGGAGTGTGAAGTCGTATAATGGGGAGGAAATGTGAAGTATTTGTAAGAGAGCTGGTATTTCTGGGAGAAAAGATGGTATTTCCGGGGAGAAATGTCCTCTCTTTGAGGGAATGCTGGTATGTCTGGAAGGAAATCTATTTTTGGAAGAAACTGCAACAGGGAGGATAGAAAAGCGGTCTTTCTGGTCGAAAATGTCCTCTCTTTTGGGAGAAGGCTGGTATTTCTGGGCAAAAATAGTGTATTTCTGGAGGGAAATGTGGTCTTTCGAGTTGCAATGTGGTATTTCTGGGAGGAAATGCAATCGACGTGAGAGAAAAGTGGTACTTTGTGGAGAGTCTCTCCTATGTTTGGCTGCAAATGTCACCTGGAACAGTTGAAAGTAGTATTTTTTGGAGAAAATGTCAGTTCTTCTGAAGAAAAGTGCTATTCCTGGGAGAGACTGCCATCTTTGGTTGGAAAAGGTCCCATCTTGGAGAGAATGCTAGTGTTTCTGGGAGAGAAGACCATCTAGTTTTGAAAAAGCAGGGAGTAGTGAGAGGAAAGGTCCTAGTGTTTGGGGTGAAAACAACATCTGGAGAGGATGAGCATGGTGTTTCTGGCAGAAAAGTTCCTGTATTTCTGGGAGAAAAGTGGTATTTCTGGGAGAAAATGTCATCTCTTAGGCAGAAAGCTAGTATTTCTGTGGTCCAATGCCCTATTCTTGATGGAAAGTATCATCGTGTGGAGTGTGAAGTAGTACTTGTGGGATGAAATGCCGTCTCTGTGGGAGAATGGTGGTGTTTTGTTGAGATAATGTCATATTTTTGGAAGAAAGCTGGTTTTTCTGTCAGAAAATGTGATAGTTTTGGCTGAAAATGACATATTTGGTATTGGAGTGTTGTATTTTTTGGAGAAGAAGGAAACTGATATTTCTGGGAGAAAACATCATGGATTTGGAAGAAAAGTTCATATATCTTTGACAAAGCTGGCATTTCTGGGAGAAAATGTCATCTATTTTGGAGAATGCTTGCATTTCGGGGAGAAAACATCGTATTTTTGGAACAAATTGTCATATTTTGCATTGAGAAGTGATCTTTCTCGAAGAAAATATCATGCATTTGGGAGAGCACTGCTATTTCGGGGATACGACGTCATTTTTTCGGCACTAGTGACACGAGGGAAGAGGCCGAAGCCCAGCTCACTACAACCTCCCTTCAGGTAGTTAGAGAGAACGAGAAGGTGTTTCTGAGCCTCCTCTTCTCCAGACTGAACAATCCCAGCTCCTTCAGCCGCTCCTCGTCAGGTCTGTGCTCCAGACCCCTCACCAGTTTTGGCACCCTTCTTTGAACCCGCTCCAGGGTTCATACCGCTGATGTCTTTGTAAAAGGGCTCCTTGTTCCTTTTAACCCCAGCGGCCAGGCTGAGTTCAAGCTGGGCCTTTCGGATTTTCCCTCTACACACCCCAGCAACTTCTCCTTCTGAGTCACCCGTCCCTTCTTCCACTGGAGGTAGATTCTCTTGTTCTCCCGGAGCCTCAAGAATCGCTCCCTGTTCATCCCTCCCCGCCGGTCTTCTTCCCCGCCGGCTCATTTTGCTGCTCAGGGGGACAGCCAGCTCCTGCGCCTTTAAGACTTCCTTCCTGAAGAGCCACCAGCCGTCTTGGACCCCTTTACTCTCTAAGAGGGAAACCCAGGGGATTCCCCTTACTCCCATCAAAATGGCCTTTTCTCCCAGATAGACCAGGTGTCTCCCAAATACACGACATTTTCGGCCACATAGACCAGGTTTCTCCCAAAGATGGCATACATTCCCCCAGAAATTCCTGCCTATTCTTCAGAATACGGCCTTTTTCCCAAAATACCAGCTTTCTCACAAAAACCTGTCATTTTCCAACCAAGTCTGCTACTATCTCCCAGAAACAGCACTTTGCTGAGAAATACCTGACATTTGCTCTCCCAAATACTACTTGACACTCCTCCAGAGGACATTGTCTCCTGTATTTACCATGTTTTCTCCCCAAGAGACCACTTGGCTGTCATTGTTTTGGTTTTTGCTTATTTGATTTTCAATATTCCACATCAAAACATCATGTACTGGAAGTGTTAATGCTCTAATTCTACGTACCTATCCCTATACATTGCGGAAGTCATGGGATCTGACCCTTCCGGGTGGGGCGGTCTCTTACTGCCTGGCAGTGGGTGCTGGAGGTGCTTTCCTAGCCGTTCCAAGCTTTTTCAGGTTTGACTCGGTCTCGGGAACTCTCTCTCATATCTTATTTGATTTATTAGTATCAATTTCAATTAGATTGTATTATATAGTATTATTTTGCATTCCGATATCATAGTAAAATAAGTTTACCTCCATAGATTGTTGCTGCTGTTTTTTTCATTTTCCCGCTTCCTTCCCATTTTGTGGGCCCAGGCGGAGGGTGGGGAGGGCAGGGGCCTACTGCCCCCTGTCACGGGCATAAACTGATCTAGTTAATTCCGTGACATAGGCACACCAAAAAGACCACCGTTTCTCTCCAAGACAAGACATTCTTTCCCACCCTTTCCCACTTTTCTCCCAGAGATGGGACATATTCTCCCAGAAATACCAGCTTCTTCTTCAAAATATGGCCTTTTTCCCACAAAAACCAGCCTTCTCACAAACACCTGTCATTTTCCAACCAAGTCTGCTACTATCTCCCAGAAACAGCACTTTGCTGAGAAATACCTGACATTTTCTCTCCAAAATACTAATTGACACTCATCCAGAGGACATTGTCTCCCGTATTTACCATGTTTTCTCCCCAAGAGACCACTTGGCACACCAAAAAGACCACCGTTTCTCTCCAAGACAAGACATTCTTTCCCACCCTTTCCCACTTGTCTCCCTAACCTGTGTCATTTCCTCCCTGAAATACCACTTTTCCCGTGGAAATTTCACCTTCTCTTCCAAAAAGAGCATTTTGTCTCCCAGAAATACCCCTTCTCTTACAACTGCCTCATGCTTTCTCCCCAAAAAGCCTCCATGACAATGCCAAATGGGACACTTGCAACCAAGAAGAGGACACTTTCTCCCAGAAAGACCACTTTTCTCCCCAAGAGAGGAGATTTTCTCCCAATTGGATGACATTTTTGGGAAGAAAGGCCTGTTTTCTTCCGTCAAGAGCATATTTTCTTCCCCAGAGACGACATTTTCTCCCAGAACTACCGCTACTCTTAGAAATACCTCCATTTCCTCCCAAATCGTTATCCCCAACAGAGCTCATTTTCTCCCACAAATAGCACTACTCCATGAAATAGCTCCCATTTTCTACCAAAAATGCTGCGTTACGCTCCACAAGATCACACTCCCAGCAAGATGGCATTTGGTCACAGAAATACTCGCTTCTGCCTCCCAAAATAGGACATTTTCTGCCAAAACAAGACATTTTCTCCCAGAAATATCACTTCTCTTAGAAATACCTCCCATTTCATCCCAAGAATACTACTTGGCGCTCCTCAAGATCACACTTACTCCCATCAAAATCGCCTTTTCTCCCAGATAGACCAGGTGTCTCCCAAATACACATTTTCTGCCACATAGACCAGGTTTCTCCCAAAGATGGCATACATTCCCCCAGAAATTCCTGCCTGTTCTTCAAAATATGGTTTTTCTCCCAAAAAACCCAGCCTTCTCACAAACACCTGTCATTTTCCAACCAAGTCTGCTACTATCTCCCAGAAACAGCACTTTGCTGTGAAATACCTTTCTTTTTCTTTCTACAAATACTGCATTGCAGTTGGAAATATGATCTGTTTTTCTGGAATATGATATTTTCTTCCCTAATTGGAATGTTTCATTCAAATGCTCTTTTTCTCTAGATATGGCGTTTTATTTCTCCGAAAAAATAAAAAAACTGTCTATTTCCCTCAGGTATACTATTTTTAGGAGAAATATCTGTCGTTTTTCACACAGATAGTAAATTTTTCGCGTAGTTGTGGCCTTTTTCTGAGTAATTTGGTATTTCGTATTGTAAGGTCGTATTACTTACGAATACCAATTGTCAGTAGAAAGGATATATGCACTTCGTACGTAGCACAGCGTGGAGGATTCTGCCATTCTACACATGGCGACCATGTAGCAGGCTCCAGCAACATCAACTCCCCACAGCGGATCACCGCGAGTGACGCCTTCTGCCTTCAGCAGCAATCTCGTACTTCTCGGGGGCCGAGAATGTGCGACCTCAGTCTACCGCATTGCCTGCAAGCAGGGGCTTTTATCTCCGCAGTACAGAAAAAATGGCACTCAGCTTCCTGTAACAATCTCCATGAGAGCACAACGTGTGCCTCTCCGGGAACTTCTAGCTGCCTTATTAGAGGGGCATTTCCCCTCTAATAGTAGCACACGAGAGCGAAATAGCGGAATTGCGATGCCGAGAACGTGTGAATTCAGCATACTGCATTGCCTGAAATCGCTCCTTTGCGATGTGCGCAGAAGAAGCCGCTGGTCGGAGAAAAGCATCCGGCTGAAGTCGCTCTTTCTCGGCATGCGAGAGAGACGAGACCGCTGCTGAAGGCTGCAAGCGGCATTTGGGGAGAACCGCGATTTCTCGGCCAGCAACTGCAAACTCTCCATAGCGGTTAACAGAGAGTGGCGCTGTCCACCCACGAGAGCGAAATAGTGAAATTGCTATGCCAGAACGTGCGATTTCAGAATACTGCATTTCCTGAAAACAGGGGTTTTTTTCTCCGGAGGAAAGAATCCACATCTCTCGACTTTCTGTAACGTTCTCTCTGAAAGCACAACGTGTGTCGCTCCTGGAACTTCTAGCTGCCTTATTAGAGGGGCTTTTCCCTTCTACTCTGTTCGTCACAGAATGCTGAAGTGTAGCATCGGAAAAACAGAGAAAAACGAAATGTCCCTAGGAATCAAGGGTTAAGAATGAGAGAGAAGCGTAGTGCAGAATGCATGGACACAAGGAGAAGTCAGAACCGCTCCTTTGCGATGTGCGCAGAAGAAGCCGCTCGTCCGCGAAAAGCATCCGGCTGAAGTCGCCCTTTCTCGGCATCCGAGAGAGAAAGACAAGACCGCTGTTGAAGTCTGAAAGTGGTATTCGGGGAGAAAAGCGATTTATCGGGCAGCAACTGCAAACTCTCCGTAGAGATAATGTCACTGGATTGGAGAACTGTGGTATTTCGGGGAGATAATGTCCTTTTTTTGGGGGGAGAAGATGCCGTTCTGTGAGGGGGAAGCATGCATTTCTGAGAGAAAATCTCCTATTTAGGGTGAAAGTGTCATCTTGCTAACGAACTTCATGGAGAAATTATGAGGTATTTTTATGAAACCTGGTCTTCCCTGGAAAGAGTATATCTGTGATCAAATGCCATATTTCTGGGAGGGAACATCTGATGTGTGGGGGAGAAGGTGATGTATGTGTGAGAAAGCTGGTGTTTCTGGGAGAAAATGCCAGGTATTGGTGAGGAAACAGATGCTAGAGAGGGAAAAGGCCATCCCTTTGGGAGAGAAGTGGTATTTCTGGGAGAAAATGCCCCAAATCGGGGAGTAAGTGTCATCCTGAGGCGTGTCATGGAGTAGATTTGGGAGGAAATGGAGGTGTTTCAAAGAGTAGCGGCACTTCTGGGAGAAAATGTCCTCAGTGGGAAAGACAATGTCCTCTTGAGGGAAGAAAACAGGTCTTTCTTACAGCAAATGTCATCCAATTGGGAGAAAATCTCCTCTCTTGGGGAGAAAAGTGGTCTTTCTGAGAGAAGGTGTCCTCTTCTTGGCTGCAAGTGTCCCATTTGGCATTGTCATGGAGGCTTTTTGGGGAGAAAGCGTGTGGCAGTTGTAAGAGAAGGGGTATTTCTGGGAGCAAATCTCCTCTTTTTGGAAGAGAAGGTGAAATTTCCAAGGGAAAAGTGGCATTTCTGGGAGGAAATGACATAGCTGGGGGAGAAAAGGGGGAACCAGTGGGAAAGAAGATCATGTACTGGAGAGCAACGGTGGTCTTTTTGGTGTGCCAAGTGGTCTCTTGGGGAGAAAACGTGGTAAATAGGGGAGACAATGTCCTCTGGAGGAGTGTCAAGTAGTATTTGGGAGAGCAAACGTCAGGTATTTCTCGGAAACCGGCTGTTTCTGGGAGATAGTAGCAGACTTGGTTGGAAAATGACAGGTGCACATCATATTTTCACATGAATGTAGTAACACAAAAAAAGTTCAAAGCAATAACTGATACACTCAATTATAAAAGCTGCCCTTCCTGTGCAAGAAATGTAACTCAGCCCTTGGGCTAGATGCCATTCTGTGTCATTGATGTAAACCTGGCGGACAGTACAAATACTCTGAATTTAAAATGGCATGACTAAAAATGGAGTCTTTCCTCTAGCTTTTAAGTTTTAAGAAACATAAAATATGTACTTATGCTTGGCAACTTTTCCTTTCATTATATACAAAAGTGACTCTCTCTAAAATAACTGTCAAACTAAGAGGGACTGTCAGAAACCTATCACAGGAGGTAATCTATTTGCTCAGGTTGCTGAAGAGCAATGAAAAAGTAGATATTGAGTTTCGGTTTTCAGCACATACATTAAAGTCCCATGCCTGTAATTAGGTCTCCTACCTTCCAAATAGAATTTTAAAAAAGTTTGATACATGATTATTTTAAATTATTTTTCTATAATTGGTTAGTGGTATTGTGGAACACATATTTAAGGATTAATGATGAGTAAGATTAGAAATCCAAAAGGTGTAAAATTCCATGCAAACTCAATTAAGTTTCAAGGACATTTCCATCAGAAAGAATGGAAATGAAGAAAGAACGGAGCCCCCAGGCTGGTTGTTGAGTGAGAATTACTGCTTACCCAGCATCCGTTTGCTTCATCAAATGTCCCCCATCTGCTCACAGAAACCTCTCTGAGATGCTTTTCTGAAGAATATTTGGCAGCATGTTTCCCAGGGCTGATGCCTAGAGGAGAGGGTTACATGGAGACTTGCTGTCTATCTTGATGGCAAACCCCTCCTAAGTAGGAATCCAGAGCTGGTGACTCACTTTGTAGTCTTGTATAGGTCTGGGGCAAGACAACATTATGGCAGTGGGGAGATATTCATGGTCAGGCTGGACAGGCCTCTGAGGTCTCTGACCTCTGTGGGTGTCCCTGTTCATTACTGGGGAACTGGACTCAATGGTCTGTAAGAGTCCCTTCCAACTCAAAAACAAATTCTATGATTCTATGATTCTATGAATATTCCTGGTTTTATTACAAGTACAAATACTGGTAAAGCCTACATTCAAATTGTTTATTCCTTGCTTTTGGAGAAGCTAAAACACTAGCACTAGGAGTTTTAATCAACGTAGATAATAGCTTGTCAGTTGTTATGCACAGTGGTACGTGCACCCAGTTTGAAATTTCAGTGCCATTAATGTTTTTAATTTTTTAAGTGATATGACACAGTACATGCAATCAACAATAATGAACATACCATGGTTCAGGACCCCTGATCTCTCAGCTAGTAATTTAAAATATTTTCATGTGTAGAGACAAGACAAGTATTATGTCCTAAATGGAGTCTAGGTCCCCAGCACTATTTCTCTCTCTATTTGATCCCTAAAAACAACTGTTTTCTTGCCAAAGATTTTGCATCGTTAAATCTCCTTTCTGAAACAATGAATATTGTGTAGTTGCAGGCCACTTTTTCAAACCTGTGGACATTCCCTTTGCTTCTAGTTCTTTAAGCAACCTGCAGTTGCAATACACTTTTGCAGTACAGTCTTGAACCTCTTTATTCCTTGTTTTTCAGTCACCATGGGCTGTGTCTGTGCTGTCTTTGTAACCAGGACCAGGGAATGACCTCTTTTCTCCCAGTCAGTTTTCTCAACACATCTACTGGTGTGGATGAAGCAAGCAAAGGCAACAAGAAAAGCAAATACAATTATACTAGCAAGCAGGAGTATCATTTATTATAGATGATAATCACATGTTGGTTTGTCACTAGGTGTGTTTAATCAACTACTTTCTTTTTGAAATAAGAGTGAAGATAAAAGAAAAGTTCAAATAGGATTCCTACATGTCTCGTTTTCATTAAAGATTAGATCTGCTACAACACGATGAACTGAGGATAATATAATGTAACGTCCAAACACTTTGTTTCAAGTAATGTTAACACTGAATGAAAGGTATACAGGCTTCAATGAAATTAGGAAGTTGAGGCCTAGTTGAATGCTATTTGTTGTTGAATGGTATTTGTGACAGTGTTGAAAGAAATGGCTGATGTTATTGTAAAGTTACTGTCTGTCATCTATGAAAAACGGTGTTCTGCACAGGTCTGTGAGTGTTAGAAATGGGCTTTCTTGAAGAGCTGTCTTTATGGAAAAGGAGGCATTGCTTGCAAACTGGTAAATTGGGAAAAAAAAAAAAAAGTAACATTTCTGATTTCCAATTTAGTTATTAGAAAATCCCCATCATCTCTCTTTATATTATATGAATACTCCATGGTGTCCTTGGGATGACAAGATGCCTGTACTGCTATTTAGATATGCACAAATACAACAAATCCATGGGCAGATCTTTCCCCTACTGCATTTTTTTAATGTATTTCTTTATTGCTAAACTAAAAGGAAAATAATAGTAGAAAAAATTCAATCACCTTAATCAGCACATGCAAGTCTTAAAAATCTTTTTCTTGCTCTGACTGGTTTGAGAGCCTATTGTACTGAGAAGCAAAAACAGATTACAAGTAAAACACATAAAACAGAATACAAGCATGTCTATTTCTAAGTTCTCTGGTACTCAAAAATCTAAATACCTATTCATGTAGCTGCATTCATTGCTTTAAGTCATTAGCCAAAAGTAAATACGTAAGGAGAAACAGAGACAAAATTGACTTTATAAGAAGAAAATATATTTTAATATTCAAAATATTCTAAGTCACCATGCTGCCCTTTGAAGACAGCATTCATGTCTCATCTTGATCATGCTGACAAGCATCTCACGGGTATCTGCTTTCACTTACGTTGATTGTACAGTTTAGTATCTGTAATACTGAAAAGACCTGATGGGAAATGTTACCTTCCAAATTTTGCTCTGTGTATATGCATTTCCTATTTAAACCCTCACTCAGCAAGAGAAGGAAAAACACTTCTCAGTTTCAGTGTAAGTGCCCCATGGAATTTTCTACAGGAAAAATATCACTTTAGATCTGTCAGACAATAACATTTTATTACCTCAAGGATGTTATCTGAACCTGAGGTCTAATATCTAAATGAACTGCAGTTCAGATTATTTGAGATTTAGCAGAAAGACAGAGGGATGGAAAGTTTCATAGAAAGATTCTATGGGGAGAAGTCTCATTCATTTATTGTGGATAAATATGATGAAAAGGTATTCATATACCAAGTTTTAATAACTGTATGGTTAACAGGAGGAACAGTAGACAGCTTTGAGCAGTAGCTGACATACAGAACAGGAGAGTTGGAAGAGTAATATTTCCAAGAAGATTAATTTAATTTAAAGGCAGAATGTTTTTTGGCTATTGGAAAGTTCTC
Source organism: Phasianus colchicus (assembly GCF_987193195.1). Classification (NCBI taxonomy): domain Eukaryota; kingdom Metazoa; phylum Chordata; class Aves; order Galliformes; family Phasianidae; genus Phasianus; species Phasianus colchicus. The sequence continues at coordinate 64,376 of NC_143474.1, read as the reverse complement.
TGTTGTGTTGAGCAAAAGGATAGATATACTGGCTGAAAATAAACCTGTAAAAGTGAGGTAATGCATTTACTAAAACAACAATAATTGCTATATCAGGATGGATCGTATATTAAAGGCAATAAAACTCTGATTAATAGCTGTCAGGTTATTTCTTTATTTTTCTCAAATATTTATTTGAGCGCAACATACTATAAATACTTTAAAGAAAATGTTTATCTTATATTTGTACATGATTGCACTCAGTAATACATGGAAGAGCAGCCACTGAAGTGGGAGGATCATAAGCCCAATGTATGTGAAGAGAGAGAGCAATAAATTTGATTCTTCTCAGCATTTTTCTGTTACAGGTTTTGAGAAACTTGTTAGATTTTAGTACCTGTAAATGTAAATGAAACCAACATAAAATACCATACATAACCTTATTACTTTAAATAACATAGAAAATATGGATTGGAAGACTCGTGTGCATGTTCTTTTTTTCTGTCTTAGACCTGAATAAAGCTGTAAAGAAGAAATTAATGCTCTAGTAAGTCACTGTCAACTCTTGCAAGTCCATTTGGGAGAAAATTTGACACTCCATTTTTTTTTTTCTTGTTGTCCTTCTATCTCCTACTCTCCTTTTTGTGTATGTTTATTATTTGCCTCATTTCTGTGAAAACAAATCAGGCTCCATTAATAAAAGCAAAAACTGTTTAAGGCCATCCATCTTACTCATTCTCCTCAAAGGTTTGCTGCCACTTGTTCTATCACAGAGGACTGCAAAACTTTTTTGCTCCACATTGTTACCCTCTAAAGGTAAAATGAATAAACTGCTTAAGAAGATGTTGAAAGACTCTTAATGGTGCATTTATGATCATAACATACGTATTTGTGAGACCTAAGGATTTTTATTCATTCTATTTTTGTTCAATGTAAAATCAAGATTAACTTCTTAGATTTTCTGGACATCCTCGTTGTATAAATTTAATTTTTTACTCCTTTTCCTTGTACAACTTCTGAAATCTGACAGTAAGAACATTTTTATTTTTGTCTCAAACCTCTTTTTTATTCTTTGTCCATCTATTTTTTTTCCCCCTATGATGCTTCTTATAACTTTACCAATTACTTTGTGTTCCATTTCATTACGTTATTTATTTTTGCTTTTTCTTTAGGGCAGGATATGTCTACTGCTATGCATCTGCACAGTTCCTACAATGGAGCTTTGATCCTGGTTGGATTGCTTAAGTGCCATTAACATAAACGTGGTTAACAAAAATAGTAGTTTCAGCTTAGTATTTTTCATGCTAAATCAGGTTGAAAACTAGAAGAATAAAAGTTTTTTTGTAAGAAACATAAACATCCATGTTGATTTCATAAGTGAAACTGATTCTGTTTTTGAAGAGCGGAAGAAATTTAAATAATTCATCTGAAAGCAAAGTTCACTTCTGTTTTTATGTTCTCAGAAGTGAATCATCAGATTAAACTAGCATGCCACAGTTTAGTGGTAAACCTCTAACACTACCAAATCTACATATGTAGATTTTGCTTTAATGTCACAGGCAACAGAATGTAATCAACTAACAAACAAAACAAGCAAACAGAAAATTCACATCCAAATAAACCAGAAAGAGGAGTTTATAGACACTCTACAGAACTGTTAGCTGTGCTATGCTTTTCAAAAGCTGGAATTTGTCCTACAGACATCTCAGAAGTTGCACATCTGTCCAAGAAGAATCATTGCACTTTATTTCTACTGTACATGTTTATCTTATATCTTATTCTTCATTACTGTTATGTACTATGCAAAATACATAAAGAAAAAAAGCAGTAATCAAACTATACATACTGTGAGCAGGGCTTTGTGAAGGCTGCAGTACTGTACAGAAGAAAGCCTTGAACAGATCTATCTCAAATTCAGGGTAATAATACATTTATTTCCTACCCACATTGCTCATGTAATCCACCAACTATTTTAGGAACGCCTAGATTCGTAAAAATACAGAAATTAAAGTGATTTCCTGATCAACCCTTACAGAAAGACACAAGTTTAAACATGAAAGCAACTATGAATGCTTTGGAGAGAAAAAAATAGAATGTAATGTTAATAATCCCTGTAATGTTAATAAGCTAAATAACAGTTTCAAAGTTTAGTATCTTGATGCTTTACGGAGCTCCCATAGAGATGGTGAGCAACTGCTACACATCTGCACGCTGACAAAAGACACGCTCAGCATCCTCACAACATTGCTCTGTTGTAATCTAACGTCTGGATGAACATAAAAGCTCCTGAACAGTGCACGGACTCAGGATTCCAACACAAACAAGAGGATTCTCTCTCTTCAGCCCTACATACTTTCTGCAGACCATCAGACCACTGCTACCGAGCTTCTCCACAGCTGTGTAGAGACAGCTACTTCATGTGGAGTCTCTCATTGTCTTCTCGCATCCTTTTAAGTGGTATGACATTCTCACTGTGGCACTTTGATATTGTCACCTTGTGTACAGTCTGACTGTGACTCATAGAACCACAGACTGTTCTCTTCTGCACATAATCGCACATCTCTTTTTTCTTTTTTTTCTTTTTTCCCTACAGAATGCCTCATATTTCCCCGTTTCCTATGTGTTCCTATCTGCCTCTATGTTACCACCCACCTCAACCCAGCAGTACCGAATGACACATTCCTTTTTTCATACCTTTTCCCCCAATGTGTGGAAATCCCACTATCCCCCATCACACCATGCCCACTAACCATGTTCCTCAATGCCACATCCATACATTTCTTGAACACCTCCGGGGATGGTGACTCTACCACCTCCCTGGGCAGCCTGTGCCACTTCCTCACCACTCCTTCTGAGAAGAAACATTTCCTAATATCCAACCTGAACTTTCCCTGTGCAGCTTGAAGCCATCGCTTCTCACACTATTGCTGGTTACCTTCACAATTGGTCTGTAGTGTTGTAGTTTTGCAGAGTTACTCAACCTAACTTCTCCATTCTGCTTGCTTCCCTCCTGCCTGCGCTCCTGGACTGGTTTGTGACAGCTAGGCTAGTCTTGTACTACACTCCTTATCTTTTCTGTGCGGACAGATAGTTCATTCACAATCTTGAAGCAGTTTCTTTGAGTAACTGCCAGGTTTCAAACATTTTTTCATCTGTGTCAGCTTTCTGGGACATCATACTGAGTTGTTGTAGGGGTTCATTGTAGTCTATCTTCATGAGATATTTTTATTTTGACATCCTTGCTTCTTTTGAAAATGATGTAATTTCCCTGCAAAAACCTGCGAAGCCATGCATACATGTATGTATGTATATACGTATAAAATATGTATGAAAGCATAAGTATAGCGTATATATAAAAACATGTATCCATGCATGCGTACATACTATATACTGTAGTATATACATACATAACTCTCTCTGTTTCTAAAGAATAACGAGAATTTAAATATTTCCTGGCTTTTGTGACCAATTAATTCAGATTAAGACCCATAAAAGTAAACAAAGGATGATGGGTGTGCCATCAGCAAACAAGCTTGTCACACTGCTGGCAAATGGAAATAGGCATGACTCCTTACTCATTTTTCTAATAATCCTGTGCAGAAATTGTTGGCTTTGCATCCACTGCCGCTAGTTAGGTGAAAGTGCTATGGATCCCTTTAGCTGTAACATTCTGCCATTTTTGATATTAAAATGAATTTGAAGAAATACATCAACTTCATCTATAAAAGGGTTCCAGGATCAAAATGCTCATCAGGGTACAACACGCGTGCCGACTTACTTACAGGGAGATTTCTTATAAGAGAAGCAGGTCTAAGACATCTGTTTATCTCCAATTTAAACAACTTAATTTAGGTAGAATTATGTGTTTTACAGCTATTCACGCAGTTGCTTACTAGAAATATCTGATTTAATTGCAGAGATGTTCTAGACCTAAACCAGGGTCTATTTAAGACAGAGAAAGCTCTGCATTGACAATTTTTATATTTGTTGTGGTTACATCATTGAAGTGAATACATTGTGTTTATATTAAATTGTAAGAAGAACCATTTTTAATAAGCTTTAACATTTTAATTTGATATCCTCTTCTGATTTAAGTGTGGCCTTATGACTCTCCATAGAAAAAGATTATTCTGCCCACACTGAGGCTAAATGACAAAACCCCAGTAACTCAAAAAAAAAAAAAAAAAAGAGAAACAAATGACTAATCTCAAAAGCCTTTGGAAATATTATGCAAATATACCACAGCAATAGAAAGTATCAGATGGGATGAGTCACATCAACAAGTTACCATGGTTTGACAAGTAGCAAAAGCAGAGTAAAACCACTCTTTCCTAAGTCTCTCTGTGAGGTTTAAGCTGACACGCTTCACTTCACATCTGAGGCAGACTACAAATCGGCACGAGCTACTGCACCTCAGCCATGGCACAGGCAAAAGCTTTCCTTGTCCTGGAGTCAGCTGCACAGAGAGGCTCTGCTGCTCTGGTCCCTGCCACGGCTGCATTTTATCCAACCCATTCCTGTGCTCATCTGAGCCCACGATGAGTCAGTGCAGAGAAGCTAACTGCAGATATCTCCTAGCTTTGCCAAAATGTTTTCTGTGCTTCACTGGGTCAGCTCGTCACCTCATCAGCAGGGAGGCTTGGGATGCACTACACGGACAAGGAGGCAAGGAGAGCAGGAGCAGAGCAACTTCTAGGGGCAGCTAGCCATACATTCAGTTAAACTGTACCATCAAAACACATCCTTGCTCTTACAGTCATTAGCCCAAACCAAGAGTTATTAGAGTTGCTTCCAATTTATCTCCTAATCCATTTCAAGGGAATTGTTTTTCTACTAAATAGCCATACAGGAAGCTTCAAATGTCACCTATCTGCCTGAGTGATTTCACAAAAAAGACTGACATGTTTAGGAGAAAGACTTCTTGAACTTGCAGTAGATCGTCCATAAGCACAAAATCCATGCCACTGATCAATAAATATCTCCATTCTCAGCTGTCAAGGGCTATAGACATACCAGAGAAATACACTAGACTCAGTCCTTTTGACTAAAAATACCAAAATCATACGTAATCCTCATATGTATTACAACACAATGTAATCACCTTCAGATGGATGAGCATCACTCCTCGGAAGCTTAGGGGAAAGGGGAGCTGTGTATGGTGGAGAGTCCTGAGAGTATCGTTTAACACTTCCGTTTTCATGTATTTCTTCTTTTGCTGTGAAAAGGAAAGATATCACCAATTTATTATGGTATAAAAATGCTCACAGGGAAAGTCAAAGTACAAAAGCAAAAACATACATCAAGTCATTCACCAGGTAACAAATCCATTTCACATAGAATCGGTCATTCAATACAAACTTCAAAAGCTGAAGTAACAGCTTAGTTTATACTATCATCATCCAAATTTCCAAATTTAGGCTACTTTCCTGAAAAGTATTAAAGCAAATGACTTTTATTTGATGAAATGAAACAAATACAATTTCTCTACTGGAAAAAAACAAAACAAAACAAATAAAAACCGAAATACCAAAACCACCACAATACTTTATTTTCTAAAGCAGCACCTCTAAGACTGAAACTGCATTGATGTCAAAGTTTTCTCAGCTATGGCTCCTGATAACCCTTGGACCGGGACTCATAATACCAGCACTGCAAGCCATTTGATGGGAGACCCTGAGCATGTTATTTCCCTCTCACTCTATATACCCCCAGAGTACCAAAACTCACATAAAATGTCACAAGCAGCCAGCTGCAAAACCCACCTTCTCTACTAGACTGTATGCTGCAGAATTTAAAATTTTGGAGCCGCCACTGCGCAAGGTGAACAAAGAAGGAAGAAAAGAGTATTTAATGTTGTAGGATAGGCTGAACTGAATCATCTCTCAGAGCAAGCCCCTTCTTATAAGGTAGTAAGCATCTTTCTCCAAGGTTATTTTATGATTCAAACATAAATTGAACAGGCAAAATGTGAAGTTTTGAGTCTGTTCTTTTAGTAACCCAGTGGTACAATACATATGTTTCCTACTTGACCACAAGAAAGAGTTAGCAGAACAAAATGATTTCTGCACATGTGGTATGAGCTATCCCAACCTGCCACAGCACTTGTGCTCTGGAACGAATCCTCTAAGAACTGAAGAGTATTCATTTCAATCAATTAAAGTTATAGCAAAGCAGATTAAAATGTTAAATTTCATAAAGTAACCACACTTATCAAAAATATCAGTACTTGTAAACAACACCTGTTTGATAGTACCTGGTTTGTTCCTATCGTACTCCGTGGGACTATGTGCACACCCCATGTAGGGGCTGAAAGGCTGACTACTGAAAAGATTATCGCATTGAAGACTGTGGCAGAGTTTCTCCAAGAAACGTAGGACAAACGATGCACTGTTTACAGAAGGAAGATTGATGGCATGCTTCTCCCCATCAAAGGAAGCTGCGAATAAGAAGAAGATGTCAAACAGCCCCTGAGCATCACGAAGTATAGCAAAACACTAACAAGTAAAGGAGAAGACATTCAGCTTTGATTTAAAACATGCAAGACATGAGAGGAATAAACAATCTTTCTGGTGTTGTCCTTGATCGCCGAGGATCGCCGCTTCGGAGCTGTTTCAGCCAGAGCCGCAGCGGCTGATCGCGAAGAACACGTGGATCTCGATCGGTTCCCTCTTCCGGGGGTCCCCGAGACAACAGAGAAGCCCGGCAGCTCTCGCGAGAGCGGCTGACGCAGCGGGGGCGTTGCCAGGGCAACGCCTAGAAAAAACCTCCAGCGTCGCTGCCCACCAGGGCGGAGAGGAGAGGCGTTATCACTGTGAGGTAAGTGGCAGGTGCGGGGTCACCCATTAACGACCTGGTAAGGGGGCGAGGGCAGAGCCAGCACTATCAGCAGCAGGGTAGGGCTGATCGGTCACGCCCTGTTAAGGCTATTCTAGTTGTGCTAATTAGTCTTCAGGTTCTCCATGGCTCCACCCCGGCGGAAGGCTACTGTCTCTAAAAATAATGTGGGGACCCAGACAGAGGCCCCCTGCACATGTAAAAGAAAGACTGCCAAGAAGAATGCAGAGACGCAGACTGAGGTCCCAAAACAACATGCTAGTGTGCAGGTCACTGGCTGTGATGAGTGCCAGAGCCTGGCCCTTGCAGTGCCAGGCGATGGAGGCAGCACTTGTGTAAGATGTGACCAGCTAAAGGACTTACTTTGCCTTGTGGTCAACCTGAAGGAGGAGGTGGAGAGGCTAAGGACCATAAAGGAATGTGAGAGGGAGATTGATTGGTGGTGCCAGTCCCTGTCAGCTCCGAGATCTTGGCACACAGCTGAGGCTCTGCGTGGAGCGTGTCACCCCCTGCCGCCTTGCAAACAGGTAGTAGAGGGGAACCGGCAGGTAGACTGTGTTCCTGCTGCAGTGCAAGGCAATTTGAGAGCAGAGCAAGGCAATCTAAGGGAGGAGGAGGAGTGGAAAAGGATACCGGCTCGGCGAAGTGGGTGTCCTCCATCCCGACCATCCTCGGCTCCCCAGGTGCCTCTGCAAAATAGGTTTGAGGCCGTGAATCTCGAGGGAGAGGTGAGTGAGGGGGTGGAGGGAGGTCCACCTGTAAGGTTGCCTCGGGCGAAGCGGTCGACCCCACGCCTCAAGACTGCCTCCGCCCGGAAGGACAGAAGGGTGGTTGTCATAGGTGACTCCCTGCTGAGAGGAACGGAAGGCCCTATATGTCGGCCTGACCCTACCCGTAGGGAGGTGTGCTGCCTCCCTGGGGCAAGGGTCAGGGACATTGCTAGGAAACTTCCTGGTCTGATTGGCCCTTCTGATTATTACCCATTATTGATAGTTCAGGCTGGCAGTGATGAAGTCGCTGAGAGAAGCCTGAGGTCTATCAAGGAAGACTTCAGGGGACTGGGGCGGGTAGTTGAAGGAACGGGTGTGCAGGTGGATTTTTCTTCCCTACCTTCAGTGGCAGGGAAGGATACCGAGAGCATCCAAAAAACCCGCCTCATAAATAAATGGCTAAGAAGTTGGTGCAAGCACAGGAACTTCGGTTTTTTTGACCACGGGGTAATTTACTCTGCGCCTGGCATGATGGCTGCAGATGGAAGTAGCCTGTCTCCAAGGGGTAAGAGGATCCTAGCCCAGGAACTGGCAGGGCTCATTGAAAGGTGTTTAAACTAGGTATGAAGGGGGAAGGGGACAGAATGAGGGCCACTGGGGTTGAGCGGGTAGTTCGTGGCTCAAAATGGAGTTCGATGGGTGAAAAGGGTGGAGTTCAAAGGGATGGAGAGAGGCAGGGGGGTGCTGCTTCCCTAAAGTGTCTATACACTAATGCGCGCAGCATGGGAAATAAACAGGAAGAGTTGGAGATCTGTGTGCGGTCACAAGGCCATGATCTCATTGCGATCACGGAGACGTGGTGGGACAGCTCGCATGACTGGAATGTTGTCATGGAGGGCTGTGTGCTTTTTAGGAAAGATCGGCTGGCGAGGCGGGGTGGTGGAGTTGCTCTTTGTGTGAGAGAGCAGCTAGAATGTATTGAACTCCACCTGGGGGAGGGTGATGTAGCAGTGGAGAGCTTGTGGGTGAGAATCAAGGGGCAGGCTGGTATGGGTGACACCGTTGTGGGTGTGTACTACAGGCCCCCTGATCAGGAGGAGGAGGTTGACGAGGCCTTCCACAAGCAACTGAAAGTAGCGTCGCAATCCCAGGCGCTAGTGCTTATGGGGGACTTCAATTATCCAGATATTTGCTGGAAAAGCAACGTGGCCAGGCACGCGCGGTCCAGACGGTTCCTGCAATGTGTCGAAGACAACTTTCTGATGCAGATGGTGGAGGAACCGACGAGGGGAGGGGTGTTACTGGACCTTATTCTCACAAATAAGGACGGGTTTGTTAAGGAAGTAAAAGTTGGGGGTAGCTTGGGTTGTAGTGACCACGAGATGGTGGAGTTCAAGATCTTGAGTGGAAGGAGCAAAGCAAAAAGTAGGACTGCTACCCTGGACTTTAGGAGAGCCAACTTTGATCTCTTCCGGGACCTACTTGGAGCTATCCCGTGGGCTAGGGTGTTAGAAGGTAAGGGGGCCTGTGAGAGCTGGTTGGCATTTAAACAGCTCTTCTTCCAAGCCCAGGATCGGTGCGTCCCTGTGAGCAAGAAATCAGGAAAGGGTGGCAGGAGACCTGTGTGGATGAGCAAGGAGCTCATGCACAAACTCAAAGGGAAAAAGAAGGTCCATGAAATGTGGAAAAAGGGTCTGACCACTCGGGAAGAATATAGAAATGTTGTCAGGGCCTGCAGGGATGCGACGAGGAAGGCTAAAGCCCACCTGGAATTGAATCTAGCAAAGGTGGTAAAGGATAATAAAAAAGGCTTTTTTAAGTATGCTAACAGTAAAAGGAAGACTAGGGAGAATGTAGGTCCCCTACTAAGTGAGGAGGGTGTTCTGGTAATGGGGGATGCTGAGAAGGCGGAGATACTGAACGCCTTCTTTGCTTCTGTCTTCAGTGAAAAAGCTCCCCCTCGGGAATCCCAGGCCCTGGTGGTTAGTGAGAAGGTCTGGGGAATAGAAGACTTCCCTTTAGTCAGGGAAGAGGCGGTCCGAGAGCGCCTAGGCAACACCAATGTTCATAAATCCATGGGACCCGATGGGGTGCATCCACGGGTGCTGAGGGAGCTGGCAGAGGTGATTGCTGAACCGCTCTCTATCATCTTTGAGAGGTCTTGGAGAATGGGGGAGGTGCCTGAAGACTGGAGGATAGCCAATGTCACTCCGGTCTTCAAAAAGGGCAAGAAGGAAGATCCAGGTAATTACAGGCCAGTCAGCCTCACCTCTGTCCCTGGAAAGGTGATGGAACAGATTGTGCTGGATGCCATCTCCAGACAACTGGAAGAAAAGGTTATCAGGAGTAGTCAGCACGGGTTCACCAGGGGGAGGTCGTGCTTGACCAACCTGGTAGCCTTCTATGATGTTGTCACTGGCTGGGTGGATGGGGGGAGAGCAGTGGATGTGGTCTACCTTGATTTCAGCAAGGCATTTGACACTGTCTCCCACAACATCCTTATAACGAAGCTGAGGAAGTGTGGGATAGATGAGTGGACAGTGAGGTGGGTTGAGAACTGGCTGACTGGCGGAGCACAGAGGGTTGTCATTGGCGGTGCAGAGTCTGGTTGGAGACCTGTAACCAGCGGTGTTCCCCAGGGGTCGGTGCTGGGACCGGTCCTGTTCAACATCTTCATCAATGACCTTGATGAGGGGGTAGTGGCCACCCTCAGCAAGTTTGCTGATGATACGAAGTTGGGAGGATTGGCTGACACGCCTGAAGGCTGTGCTGCCATTCAGCGAGACCTGGACAAGCTGGAGAGCTGGGCAGTAAGGAACCAGATGAGGTTTAACAAAAGCAAGTGTAGAGTCTTGCACCTAGGGAGGAATAATTGCATGCACCGGTAGAGGTTGAGGGATGACCTGCTGGAGAGGAGCTCTGCGGAGAGGGACCTGGGTGTCCTGGTGGACGACAGGTTGGCCATGAGCCAGCAGTGTGCCCTTGTGGCCAAAAAGGCCAATGGCATTCTGGGGTGCATTAAAGGGAGCGTGGCCAGCAGGTCGAGGGAGGTGATCCTCCCCTCTACTCTGCCCTGGTAAGGCCTCATCTGGAGTACTGTGTCCAGTTCTGGGCTCCCCAGTACAAAAAAGACAGGGATCTCTTGGAAAGAGTCTAGCGGAGAGCCACAAAGGTGGTGAAGGGCCTGGAGCATCTCCCCTATGAGGAAAGGCTAAGTGATCTGGGTCTGTTTAGCCTTGAGAAGAGAAGACTGAGAGGGGACCTGATCCAGGTCTATAAATATCTAAGGTGTGGGGGGCAAAGTGGCGAGGCCAGACTCTTTTCAGCAGTGTGCGGAGACAGGACAAGGGGAAATGGCCAGAAGCTGGAGCATAGGAAGTTCCGCACCAGTGTGCGCAAGAACTTCTTTACGGTGAGGGTGACGGAGCACTGGAACAGGCTGCCCAGGGAGCTGGTGGAGTCTCCTTCTCTGGAGATATTCAAGACCCGCCTGGACGCCTACCTGTGCGACCTGGTGTAGGGATCCTGCTTTGGCAGGGGGGTTGGACTCGATGATCTCTGGAGGTCCCTTCCAACCCCTACGATTCTGTGATTCTGTGTGATTCTGTTTAACACGTTTATATCCAAAGAACTGGTTGTACCTTCCATTGGATCCATGCCACTTCAAATTTGCTCTATGAGAACTTATTTTCAGAAAATAACACTGGCTTTAAACGAGTATAACAAATCTATTCTCTCAACATCAAAATCTTACGGGCAATTTCAGTTGTTTGCTTATAAAACAGTACCTCTATACCACCTATTTGCAGGAGATAACCAAGAAAAGATCCATTACAGCAGTCTTGCACACCCACACAACTCGAAGTAGCGTTTAAGTCCACACAATGGAAAAAGCTCATACTCCTACCACCCAGCCCACCTGTTAAAATGGCGCTTTGTGCTCCTACTCCAGGCAGGTAGATCTTATTAAACGCTTGTCTTTTTTTTTTTTTTTTAAACTGCAGCTCAGCAAGAAAACGCACGCACTAAGAACACTATCGTTGTTTCAAGCAAACACAGAAAACTATGCGAAAGGATGAATTCGATGCCCTTAGGCTGAAACGCGATGAGGGAAAAATGATAGTTCCACACCCTCACGGAGGGCAGAACGCTGTCGGGAGCGGGAATCGCGCTCGCCGAAGCAGCGCCGTCAGGCGGGGCGGCGCGCAGCCGGTGACAGCGGGAGCCGGGGGCGCTCAGCATCCCTCGGCAGCGCGGCGCGGCGACCGACAGGGCACCGCTCACAACTTCCCTCCCGCAGCACCGCAGCACCTCCACACTGCTCGCCACAAGCTCTCCGCACGCCAACGGGTTTCCCAACCCTCCTCGGCTTCGCGTCCTCCCACAGCCGAAGCGACGAGTCGCGCGGCTCTGCCCTCGCAACTCCCCCCGCCCCGCGCACGGAGGCGGCCCCCAACCGCAGCGCCCAGCCGCAGCCCCCAGCCGCTCCCCCCCTCGCGCAGCGCCACTCCGGGGTGCCGCCTGCCGCAGCGACGGCGGCGGGGAGCCCTCGCGCCCACAGGCGGCCTTCCCGGGGTCTGCCCTCTCCGCCCCCCTCCCACCTACCTGAGGGCAGCCGGCATCCGTCCGCGCGGCGGCGCACAGCCGGTGGCACCGCGCGCACAGCCTGCCTGCCTGCCTGCCTGCCGCCCTCCCTCGGACGAGGGTCCCCTTAGACGAAAGCACAGCCCCAGCCCGGCCGCTACCGCGAGGGACCGCGCCCGCGGCCGGAGCCCGGGGGCCGCGAGGAGGGAGGGCGGAGCGCCCGGTGACAGGTGAGGACGGCCCCCGCGCCGCTCCCTACCTCGCGCCGCTCTCCTCGCAGCCGGCGGCTCGCTTACCCTCGACCGCCGCCGCCCCCTCGCTCCGTTCCCCCGCCCTACCGCGGCGTTCAACGCGGCCCCGCTAGCCGCGAGGCCCCGCCCCCCGCCCCGCACTGACGGCTCTCTCCGCCAATAGCGAAGAAGACGGCCGTCCTCGAGCTCCGCCCTCACCTCCTTCGACCAATAGGAGCTATCCGTGGTGCTGCCCCTCCACCTTCCCGGCAGGCTCGGTTGGCTCGCAGCTGCCGAGCAACGGGCGCGGGGCTGCGGGTGGGGCCGCTGAGGGCGGTGGCCGGGTGAGGCCCCGCTGCGGGCCGGGGTTGGTGCCGCGGGATTGTGCCCGGGGCTCCTCGTTCGGGAGCTTTCGCCTCATAGATGGACGTTTTTTGTTCCCCTCCCCTTTTTCCCTCTCGGCTCAGCCATCAGGAGGATGGAAATATCTCCCGCGCTCACAAAGCTGTAATCTCGGCTTGCAGATTGTGCTGCTGGAGCCTGCGGGGCTGTGCTTCCTGCTCTGCTCACGGGAATTAAAAACGTGGGTGAAAAATAAAGCTGCTTCCGGATGCACTGCGTGTCAGATGCATCGCAGCACGGTGCAGCTCTACCGTAATGGATGCTCCATCCCAGCTCCCATTTTCCTGGAGTGCTACAACGGTTGTTTAAATGAGAAAACCCTGTGGAGTCTGCTGGATGCGGTGTGCCATTGGTTGCAAATGGCCAGCCCAGCACTTCCCACATGAGGATATGAACCTCAAAAACATCCACACAGGCATGGCCACCGAGTTTAGGGCACCGTGGTCCTTAAAGACCAGGTTCTTCATCTGCCACCCTACACAGAGTGTATCCCCAGAATTGGGTGGTGAGGTGCTTTGGGTTAGGCGAGGGATGAGGTTCTGAAGTGAATGCCGTCACCTCTGCTCTCGGAGCATCAGCCCACAGCATGGAGTGCTGGAGGGCATGAAGAATGTGGTTAGTGGGCAGGGTGGTGATGGACTGATGGTTGGACGAGATGATTTTAGAGGTCTTTTCCAACCTTAATGATTCTATGGCATCCCCTCCAGGTGCAGCTCCATGGACAGAGGTGCTCAGGAGCGCACCTCATACCTCCCAGAAAGGTGGGCGCTCAGTGGAACCCAGCGAGGACAAGTCCAGTAATAAGAATCCCTGAGATGTGGTCAGCTAGGGCATCAGACCCATGGACCATCTACTGGATTTTCCAAATCTCCCACCAGGCCTCCTTGTCAAAGCCTCAGAGATTTGTTATTCAGGAGAAGCCCTGCTGTAGCCTCCTAAAGAGATGATTCGTGGTTCATGGCAGGCAGTCAAACTGATTGTCTGAAACACTTGCTCACAAGTCTGCCAAAATTCCCAGTTTATGGTAAGATCTTCCCACGGTACTGTGTCAGGAGTGTATCACGTCACCCTTAGCTGGAAGAATAACTTGAAGGGAATGTAAGTAGAGATGTGATGCTGTAGTCCGAAGAGTGGTAAATGTGCTACCAGTGTTTGTACTCCTCATACCGTCAATGGCTTTTGGAGTCCTCAGTTGGTCCCCTCTGATATAAAACTATGCATTATGCTCAGGCAAGAAACACCTTAAAGGCAAAGCCTTTCCGCCCCGCCCGGTGCCGCTCCCCGCTGCCCTCCCACCGCTGCTGGCAGGTGGCAGGAAGCGTGTGCTCCTCTGCACGAGGCACGAAGGGCTCCTACCTCGGGTGCGGAGCAGGCTGCTCCCACCTCTGGCGCAGGCAACCGGGCTCCTGGGAGTCGCTCCTGGGAGAGCAGGGGATGCCGAGTGCCCGCAGCCCGGAGCTGGCCGCAGGACGGCCTTGCTGCACCTCCTGCCGCCGCGGTGCTGCCCGGATGGCTTCCAGCCAGGCTCTGGCCGCTTCGGCACAGCCTCAGGTGCCGGGCAGCAATTCCCACAGCGAGCACGCCCCGAGCCGGCTGCCAGGCCGTGGGCAGTTTCACAGCTCGTTCTCGTGGCACATCTGCACCCGTGGGAGAGAGGGGAGGATGGGGGCTGTGTTTTGTCACGCTAATGAAGCGTCGCTCTCTGCTCCGTCCCTTTGCTGCCTTTGCTGGGGACATTCGCACATCCTTGCGGTCGCACATCCCCACGTTGCTGTCCTGGCACTCCTTTAACTCCTCTCACCCGTGAGCAGGTCCCAGAAGAGGCAATCTCCGGCTGCCCTGCTCTCGAGGGCAGCATCTCCCTGCAGCTGGCTCACTTCCTCGCTGAGCGCTGCCCATGGCACTCATGGCACGTTTCTCCTCACTGAGCGAGTGACTTCTATTGCTAACAACTTCCTATCCTGCTTTCTCAATTCGGTCTTCTCTGCAAGGCATGAGCATGGTTAAGCTCTCTGTGTACGAGGGCCAGCTCTGCTGTTCACTTATGTAGATCTACTGACTTTAAGGTCAGCCAGAAGGAACCGCCCTTGGGGTAACCGGGGGTTTGTGTCCGGAGAAGACTGCTTCCTTTTCTATTGCATTTTCTCTGGGGCAAAAGTGGCTCCAAGTTTCACTTGGCAATGTTTAAACTCTACGCATCTTTCTGCAGGGGATGTTCCTCTGAACTTTGCCGTGATCACAGCCGCATCTCTTTCCTTTGTGCTGATAACCCAGCTGCACGCATGACCAAAATTATTTCCTCCGCTCACATCAAAGTCTTCTAGAAAGCAATGGTTTTGTAACAAAAGGGCCAGTATCCCTATGGCAGAGGAGGTCAACACATCCTCTTCTGACTCTGCTCTTGAGAAGAAAAAAAAAAAAAGAAAAAGAAAAAGAAAAAGAAAAAGAAAAAGAAAAAGAAAAAGAAAAAGAAAAAGAAAAAGAAAAAGAAAAAGAAAAAGAAAAAGAAAAAGAAAACAAACAAGGAAGCTAACAAAGAAGCCCACCCTAGTCTAGTCTGGGACATGGTTCACCAGATTCTTCCAAGTGTTCTCACTTCTGTCTCACTCAAGGCTAAACAGAACTTCCATATGTGTGGAAGAACACAGATCATGGCCTGAACAGGATGACTTGTGGAAAATCAAACTCCATAAGCACAAAGTGGTTATAAAGCAGGTATATTTTGAGTTACAGCACTGCACACACACGCTGGGTACTGAGGGAGTAGCCTCTCCTAACATGCACACCGTAAAAGGACAGTTTAAGGATATTTATAGAGACCAGTTACACATATGCAAGAATAGGAGAGGATATTACGATTGATTCTAAGGAAGGAGGCGTAGATTATTCTGATATTACCCTTAGTATAGGAGGAGATATTCACTGGTTCCAAGAAGTTATAATATTCTCCACCCCAACTGCTGAGTTACTGTGGCTTGCAGCTCTTATTCCTTGCTGTAGTGGCACAGCAAGGAACCAGTAAGTGAGCACGAGTGCCTGGAGCGGTGCGAGAGATGCGTTCCTCGGCTCACCTCCCCCTTCTCCAGGCTGCTGCTAGGAAGGGTGAGTCAACCCCCCTCTGACGTCCCCCCCGAAGCGTCTGCGTGTGGGATGCAGTGTACAAATGGAAAATACTCTTTGGACCCTGAGAAGAACAAAAGAAAGAGAGAATCTGTGGTGGGTGAGAGAGGAAAAGTGCACCTTGAAGCAGGGGACACCCTGCTGGCACTGCCTATCGCATTCACCACCCTTTTTCTGCAGGTTGTTGTTTCTCGAGGGTCAGTAAGTAATAATGCCCCTAGTTCTATCTGGCATGCAAAGTTCCTCAACTATTAATTTTCTATTAGCCCAAAGGCACAATCATGAGCACTCTAAAAGCATCTGTTGTACAAATCTTAGTGATTTTTCAAAATCAATATATCAGAATATATAAAAGTTGAAGACTTCTTTCAAAGCAGTTAGAGATTAGCACAGAATGGGGCCCTTGGGGATTTATTTCCAGGTTGCAGAAAGTTGGGCTGCAGACCAAACACGTGTTTGTTCTTTTTAGTAGGTTAACAGTATTTCTTGTCATGATGTTATGTTTGCCTTGTTTCCTTTCTCACACTTATAGTATTGTCAATCGAGGCCTTGATTGAGTTATACTGATTGTATTATTAATATAATTAGTGTTATTATTTTATAGTACGGTAGAAGTTTGCTAATAAACAAAAAAGGGGGAAATGTGGGAACGTAAGAAAAAACTGCACGGAGCAGCAGCTGCGGAGCAAGATAAGTGGCATGAGAACCAAGGACACCTTCAGAAGAAGAAAGAACATCTCACAGCTCTGACTGGCTAAGCACCTGTGTGAACGGCTGAGGAGTGTTTTGCAGAATGCTCTGTTAACATGTATAAATAGAGTAGTGCTTAACAATAAAGCAGACTAATAGCCACATTGGTGTGCTGTTATGTCTCTAGCGCGTCCTGAGAGTCCAGAGACTTCCCCACATTTGGCGCCCGAACAGGGACCCTTCGTGGGACGATTCGGGGAAGTGGACAACGGCAGGACGGTCGCGACAGAGGTTGGCACCGTGTTGCGGTAGCTGGGTTAGGCGCCGACGTAAGTGCTGCGGTTAGCTGGAAGCGGGGTCGCGACCCGCCCTCTGTATCCACGATGGAGTGGGAAGCTGCGGAGAAACTGCCGTTAAATATTCTAAGAGAGGGGAGCAGTCATCTCCTAAAGGCATGGCCGAGACCCTGGTGCACTGGGCTCGGAAGAAGGGACATTTGTCAGAAGTGGCGCTGATATTCAGCGTCGACAAATGGTGTGATATTGGGGACTGCATGTGGGAATCAGTCATTAATGGTGGAAAGGAAGAAAAACTACTGCGGCCCCTTGACCCCTTGTGGAGGTCTGTTATTAACTCTTTGAAAGCTATGCAAGCCAAGCGACAGGCAGCCGCTGCAGCTATGCAGGCACTGGCTGGTACAACAACTAATTTGGCTTCAGAGTTTGACGTGCCTGTTCGGGGTATCACACACCCTGTGTGTTCCTCGGCGGGTCAAGTAAAAGCATTGGTAGGGGCTGCAGCTCCTGATCTTTCAAATGACACTGCTACTGAGTCATCTGCAGTAGTGCAGCAGGAAAAAAGGACTATATCTGACATCACCCCTGATGGACACTGCCAGGAGCAGCCTCCTGCCGAATCAGAGAGCGTCGGTGAGGGTGAGGGATTAGAAAAACTGGATTGCAAGGTTAAAATATTAACAAAGCGATTATGTAATCTGGAAATCTGTATGTGGCAAAAAAAAGATACGGGGCCTGACGGAGGCTCTCAACTAGTGCCTTCTACGGGTCCTGACCTACCGACAGTGCCTTTTGCTCCACCGACTCATCCGGCAGCGCCGCCCGACTGAACTACGGAGAGCTCGTTTCGCGCGCGCCCGCACCGTTCTGCGGGACAGGGGCTGAGCGGTCGGGATCTGTGCGGAGTTCACTGGTGAGGGAGCAGCCGGTAAATCTTGCAGCGTTACAGTTAGTTGACGTTTCAGAATCAGCCTGTAGTTACCTTAGCATTGGTTACTTTTCTCAAATGGTAAAGCAAAAATGTTCCTGAATTTCCGAAAACTGGATTCTCTTTCTATGGAGAGTTTTGAGGCAGGGTTGGCGCAAAGCTCCGGGAGGTTTTTGTTACTATGACAGCACGGCTGCTAAACTTTTATCTGTTTGGAACCAAGTAATGGAAGGGCTTAAACAAATTCAACAAGGAAGAATTTCTTCCGTCTATTCCCCATCGCCCTCCCTCCCACCCCCGTCGCTACCCCTCGGTGCAGAAAGCAGCCCTGGTCCGCCTTCCGCATTCGGTCCGCAGCTCCGACCCCACCCCTGACCGCGGGGAAAAGAAATCGCGACTCCCTCCCTTCCCTCACCCCCCCACCCCCCATCGCTGCTGCCCTCGGCTCCGTCCCTGGCGCTCATCCCGCTCCCACCCTCCGCCCCACCCCCGTTGCTCGGGGTGACGCTGCTTTCCTCTACCCCGCCTACGTCCCCTCACGCTGCGTCTCTGCAGCCTGCGTGTAACTTAGAGCCAATAACGGACCTGCTTATATTTCTAAAGGCATTCGAACTTCCCTCCAAGAATAGGGTGTTAGATATATTACAGGCATTCCTCATTCTCCCACTGGACAAGCTATCATTCATCATACTCATCTAACATTGAAATCCATTCTTAATAAACAAAAAAGGGGGAATATGGGAGACACACCACAAGAAAGACTGTAAGTGTTTTGCTTTCTCTGTGCCATCTGTCAATAAAGTGGAGCCAGCCTCTCGGTATCAATGGGTTGTACTGCCTCAAGGCATGAAGAATTCTCCAATTATGTGTCAGATATTCGTAGCCACACCTTGCAACCTATTTGTAAAGCAAACCCTCATATGATTATTTATTATTACATGGATGGCATACTGTGCTGTTCAGGAACAGCCTTTTGATAATAGCTGGGAAATGCAATTAATCTCCCATCTCTCTCAATTTGGCCTTACAGTGGCACCGGGGAAAGTGAAACGCACCTTTCCTATGTTAAATTTGGGTTGGAAATTATCAGATGCTATGATATGCCCTCAGACTGTAGAATTGAAAATTGACATTTCCACACTCACTGACTTACAAACTCTTTTAGGTCGCTTACAATGGCTACGGCCAACGGTTGGCATTTCCAATGTTCAATTAGAACTGTTGTTGTCAAGAGGGAGATGTGCTAATGATGCTATCCTATTGACGCCTGAGGCTAAGCAGGCTCTAATTCAGATTACCGCCCAGATTCAATCAGCAGCTAGCTACTGTCAGTCCTTACATCACAACATCTCCCTTGTCTTGTATGTCCAGGAGAAGCATGCTGTCACAGTCATTTGTCAATGAAAACAAAAACAAACAAACAAACAAAAAAACCCACACTTCTCCTCAAAACAGGCCTACTAAACAATCTTCTGCTTCTCCTTCTGTGTTTTTGTTTTTTTTTTTTGCTGAAATGGCTGTTTCCCCCTGCTCAGCCTCGGTCGTCCTTGATGACTCGTATCAATATAGTAGCTGAACTGATTCATGTGGGCAGAGAGAGAGTTCTCTGCATAGCGGGGCAAGAACCTGACGATATTAGTTTACCTTTTACCTTGCTGTGGGCAGAGTGGGCGTACTGTCACTCCCTCTCCTTACAGTTTGCTTCAGAAGGGTACCCTGGTCATTTTCATTTAGAACGCCCTGATCAGCGAGTAGCGTTGTTTCTGGAAAAAAACTGACTGGATTGGAATACCTCGGTATTCGAAATGATCGGTGGATGGTCGCACAGTATATACTGACACTGGATGCTGGAGCCACAAAGCTGTCTGTGTGTAGTGGGACAATAGCTGGAAGCATCAGTTTGTGCCAATGGAGCTGCAAGACAGTTTACAAACTATGGAACTAAAAGCAGTTTTATGGGCCTTTAGTGTGTGGCCAAATGAACCTCTAAATGTTGTAACTGATTCCCTCTACGCGGCTGGCATATGTCAAAGAATTGAGGATGCCCACATTAGAGACAACAAGAATGTGTGCCTTATCTCTCTGTTTTTACGTCTTAAACACACATTACGGCGAAGAAAGGAACCATATTGTGTCATCCACATTCGCAGTCACCTAAACACTGTTGGTTTAGGGCAGGGTAATGCTGTTTGCTGATAAATTGGTTGTTGTAACTCCTGTTAATCTGTTCGATGCTGCTCGTATCTCTCATGAGATGTTTCATCAAAATGCCCGTGGTTTACATAGACAGTTTAATATTGGTGTGAATGATGCAAGGTTGATAGTTCAGACATGTCCACAGTGCAGTTACCATAACAGTGGCCTTGGGCTGGGGACTAATCCCCGAGGATTGAAAGCATTGGAAGTGTGGCAAACGGATGTCACCCATATTGCAGAGTTTTGGTTGATTGCGATGTGTTCATGTTGCTATCGACACTTACTCTGGATTTATATGGGTTTCTCCCTTAGCGGGTGAATCTGCTAGATACGTCATTAAACATTGGATTGCATGTCTTGCTATCTTGGGACTTCCAAAACAAATTAAAATGGATAATGGGCCAACCTAAAAGTTGCAGTCAGTACCGTCCTTTTTGCAAAAGTGGGGAGTTCAACATAAGTTCGGGATCCCACATGCTCCTCCAGGTCAGGCTATTATAGAGCGCACACATGCTACACTAAAAACACAACTAAACCGAATGAGCGATACACGTGATGTGCCAGATCGCCTCATGAGCGTTCTTTTCTCCCTTAACTTCCCTTTTGTACGAGGAGGCTCATATAGCTCATACATGCTATAACCGTGCATCATTCAGGCACTGGTATGAGAATGCTATCTGAGACTGCAAAAGTATCTTACAAAGATCCATTGACTGGAGATTGGAAGGGCCCAAGTACTACCATACTTGTAGAAAGAGGTTATTTTTGCCTTTTCACAGATGATGGCCCTATTTGGATTCCTGCTCGCAGTGTTTGCCCTTGGTGCAGAAGCACTACCTGAACCGCACCAAATCAACTCGTGGCAAAATATGTGGGTCACCTGGACTAAATCAACAGGCTGGACCAACTTCTGCTTAATACTTGCTTCTGCCACTGATCCCTTCCAAACTTGTTTTATAGGGATGTTGTTTCTCAATGATTCTGACTTTTCTGCTTACTCCACAGGTAGTTGCAATGTACTGGATACTCCAGATGATTGTTCTTTTTTAAACTTCTTAGGAGTCTCAATACCACAATACCCTGGGACTCACAGGAGTTAAATCTTCTTGGAACTCAAAAGGTCGGTAACACATCTAAGGGATGGAAGAAAACATGTTTTATGTTTGGAAATACCAGGAAATGTTTTTGGGGGTCCATGTTACATTGGTAAATTCACTATATTTTCTCTCACTTTCCAGGACATGCGTGATATCCACTCTAAACATAGCGCACGGGTAGCATTTAGCTGTCCTTATACCAGGAGCTGTTGCTAGGAATAGGCGTTATAACCATTAGTATAGTTATCCGTATTGTAAAATGCTTACTTAACAAACTGTCCACTACTGTCTTGCTTGCGCAAAAGGAAGAAGGGGGAATGGTTGTGCGTACTGCCACTGCAGCTCACGGAACCCACAAAAAGAACGGTGTCAGGATGTGAAACGATGAGAAAGACTGAAACCAGGCTTGAAACGACCATGAACTCATAGTGATTGGGATTGTGTGCTTCTTATTATTATTTGGTTTTGCTTTGTAACTTGTTGTATTTCAAACAGCAGAGTAGTAACCGTTGTTGTGTGGTTTTTATTTTTTTTTAATTTTTTTTTATTAATAGATTGAATGTGAATTAACAGGATTTAATGTTACTAATGCTGAAATCTATGGAGATAGCTATTTTAATGTATTAGTAGTGCTAAGACAAAACCTGGAAAGGAATCCCAAGCAAAGGGATGACCTTATATTATAGAATGATTAACTCTCTTTCATCCCACTATTCGGGAATTTAAAATATGATCATGAAGCACCTGAGACAAAGGCACACGCTAAGAGAGTTAACCTTGATAGTTTATTCTGCAAGCAGATGTTCCATTTGGCCTCTGTATCACGCACTGGCCATGCGGATGCAGTGTACAAATGGAAAATACTCTTTGGACCCTGAGAAGAACAAAAGAAAGAGAGAATCTGTGGTGGGTGAGAGAGGAAAAGTGCACCTTGAAGCAGGGGACACCCTGCTGGCACTGCCTATCGCATTCACCACCCTTTTTCTGCAGGTTGTTGTTTCTCGAGGGTCAGTAAGTAATAATGCCCCTAGTTCTATCTGGCATGCAAAGTTCCTCAACTATTAATTTTCTATTAGCCCAAAGGCACAATCATGAGCACTCTAAAAGCATCTGTTGTACAAATCTTAGTGATTTTTCAAAATCAATATATCAGAATATATAAAAGTTGAAGACTTCTTTCAAAGCAGTTAGAGATTAGCACAGAATGGGGCCCTTGGGGATTTATTTCCAGGTTGCAGAAAGTTGGGCTGCAGACCAAACACGTGTTTGTTCTTTTTAGTAGGTTAACAGTATTTCTTGTCATGATGTTATGTTTGCCTTGTTTCCTTTCTCACACTTATAGTATTGTCAATCGAGGCCTTGATTGAGTTATACTGATTGTATTATTAATATAATTAGTGTTATTATTTTATAGTACGGTAGAAGTTTGCTAATAAACAAAAAAGGGGGAAATGTGGGAACGTAAGAAAAAACTGCACGGAGCAGCAGCTGCGGAGCAAGATAAGTGGCGTGAGAACCAAGGACACCTTCAGAAGAAGAAAGAACATCTCACAGCTCTGACTGGCTAAGCACCTGTGTGAACGGCTGAGGAGTGTTTTGCAGAATGCTCTGTTAACATGTATAAATAGAGTAGTGCTTAACAATAAAGCAGACTAATAGCCTTTAACCACATTGGTGTGCTGTTATGTCTCTAGCGCGTCCTGAGAGTCCAGAGACTTCCCCACATTTGGCGCCCGAACAGGGACCCTTCGTGGGACGATTCGGGGAAGTGGACAACGGCAGGACGGTCGCGACAGAGGTTGGCACCGTGTTGCGGTAGCTGGGTTAGGCGCCGACGTAAGTGCTGCGGTTAGCTGG
Organism: Phasianus colchicus; assembly: GCF_987193195.1. Taxonomy (NCBI): domain Eukaryota; kingdom Metazoa; phylum Chordata; class Aves; order Galliformes; family Phasianidae; genus Phasianus; species Phasianus colchicus. The sequence continues at coordinate 41,453 of NC_143474.1, read as the reverse complement.
AAGCGGGGTCGCGACCCGCCCTCTGTATCCACGATGGAGTGGGAAGCTGCGGAGAAACTGCCGTTAAATATTCTAAGAGAGGGGAGCAGTCATCTCCTAAAGGCATGGCCGAGACCCTGGTGCACTGGGCTCGGAAGAAGGGACATTTGTCAGAAGTGGCGCTGATATTCAGCGTCGACAAATGGTGTGATATTGGGGACTGCATGTGGGAATCAGTCATTAATGGTGGAAAGGAAGAAAAACTACTGCGGCCCCTTGACCCCTTGTGGAGGTCTGTTATTAACTCTTTGAAAGCTATGCAAGCCAAGCGACAGGCAGCCGCTGCAGCTATGCAGGCACTGGCTGGTACAACAACTAATTTGGCTTCAGAGTTTGACGTGCCTGTTCGGGGTATCACACACCCTGTGTGTTCCTCGGCGGGTCAAGTAAAAGCATTGGTAGGGGCTGCAGCTCCTGATCTTTCAAATGACACTGCTACTGAGTCATCTGCAGTAGTGCAGCAGGAAAAAAGGACTATATCTGACATCACCCCTGATGGACACTGCCAGGAGCAGCCTCCTGCCGAATCAGAGAGCGTCGGTGAGGGTGAGGGATTAGAAAAACTGGATTGCAAGGTTAAAATATTAACAAAGCGATTATGTAATCTGGAAATCTGTATGTGGCAAAAAAAAGATACGGGGCCTGACGGAGGCTCTCAACTAGTGCCTTCTACGGGTCCTGACCTACCGACAGTGCCTTTTGCTCCACCGACTCATCCGGCAGCGCCGCCCGACTGAACTACGGAGAGCTCGTTTCGCGCGCGCCCGCACCGTTCTGCGGGACAGGGGCTGAGCGGTCGGGATCTGTGCGGAGTTCACTGGTGAGGGAGCAGCCGGTAAATCTTGCAGCGTTACAGTTAGTTGACGTTTCAGAATCAGCCTGTAGTTACCTTAGCATTGGTTACTTTTCTCAAATGGTAAAGCAAAAATGTTCCTGAATTTCCGAAAACTGGATTCTCTTTCTATGGAGAGTTTTGAGGCAGGGTTGGCGCAAAGCTCCGGGAGGTTTTTGTTACTATGACAGCACGGCTGCTAAACTTTTATCTGTTTGGAACCAAGTAATGGAAGGGCTTAAACAAATTCAACAAGGAAGAATTTCTTCCGTCTATTCCCCATCGCCCTCCCTCCCACCCCCGTCGCTACCCCTCGGTGCAGAAAGCAGCCCTGGTCCGCCTTCCGCATTCGGTCCGCAGCTCCGACCCCACCCCTGACCGCGGGGAAAAGAAATCGCGACTCCCTCCCTTCCCTCACCCCCCCACCCCCCATCGCTGCTGCCCTCGGCTCCGTCCCTGGCGCTCATCCCGCTCCCACCCTCCGCCCCACCCCCGTTGCTCGGGGTGACGCTGCTTTCCTCTACCCCGCCTACGTTCCCTCACGCTGCGTCTCTGCAGCCTGCGTGTAACTTAGAGCCAATAACGGACCTGCTTATATTTCTAAAGGCATTCGAACTTCCCTCCAAGAATAGGGTGTTAGATATATTACAGGCATTCCTCATTCTCCCACTGGACAAGCTATCATTCATCATACTCATCTAACATTGAAATCCATTCTTAATAAACAAAAAAGGGGGAATATGGGAGACACACCACAAGAAAGACTGTAAGTGTTTTGCTTTCTCTGTGCCATCTGTCAATAAAGTGGAGCCAGCCTCTCGGTATCAATGGGTTGTACTGCCTCAAGGCATGAAGAATTCTCCAATTATGTGTCAGATATTCGTAGCCACACCTTGCAACCTATTTGTAAAGCAAACCCTCATATGATTATTTATTATTACATGGATGGCATACTGTGCTGTTCAGGAACAGCCTTTTGATAATAGCTGGGAAATGCAATTAATCTCCCATCTCTCTCAATTTGGCCTTACAGTGGCACCGGGGAAAGTGAAACGCACCTTTCCTATGTTAAATTTGGGTTGGAAATTATCAGATGCTATGATATGCCCTCAGACTGTAGAATTGAAAATTGACATTTCCACACTCACTGACTTACAAACTCTTTTAGGTCGCTTACAATGGCTACGGCCAACGGTTGGCATTTCCAATGTTCAATTAGAACTGTTGTTGTCAAGAGGGAGATGTGCTAATGATGCTATCCTATTGACGCCTGAGGCTAAGCAGGCTCTAATTCAGATTACCGCCCAGATTCAATCAGCAGCTAGCTACTGTCAGTCCTTACATCACAACATCTCCCTTGTCTTGTATGTCCAGGAGAAGCATGCTGTCACAGTCATTTGTCAATGAAAACAAAAACAAACAAACAAACAAAAAAACCCACACTTCTCCTCAAAACAGGCCTACTAAACAATCTTCTGCTTCTCCTTCTGTGTTTTTGTTTTTTTTTTTTGCTGAAATGGCTGTTTCCCCCTGCTCAGCCTCGGTCGTCCTTGATGACTCGTATCAATATAGTAGCTGAACTGATTCATGTGGGCAGAGAGAGAGTTCTCTGCATAGCGGGGCAAGAACCTGACGATATTAGTTTACCTTTTACCTTGCTGTGGGCAGAGTGGGCGTACTGTCACTCCCTCTCCTTACAGTTTGCTTCAGAAGGGTACCCTGGTCATTTTCATTTAGAACGCCCTGATCAGCGAGTAGCGTTGTTTCTGGAAAAAAACTGACTGGATTGGAATACCTCGGTATTCGAAATGATCGGTGGATGGTCGCACAGTATATACTGACACTGGATGCTGGAGCCACAAAGCTGTCTGTGTGTAGTGGGACAATAGCTGGAAGCATCAGTTTGTGCCAATGGAGCTGCAAGACAGTTTACAAACTATGGAACTAAAAGCAGTTTTATGGGCCTTTAGTGTGTGGCCAAATGAACCTCTAAATGTTGTAACTGATTCCCTCTACGCGGCTGGCATATGTCAAAGAATTGAGGATGCCCACATTAGAGACAACAAGAATGTGTGCCTTATCTCTCTGTTTTTACGTCTTAAACACACATTACGGCGAAGAAAGGAACCATATTGTGTCATCCACATTCGCAGTCACCTAAACACTGTTGGTTTAGGGCAGGGTAATGCTGTTTGCTGATAAATTGGTTGTTGTAACTCCTGTTAATCTGTTCGATGCTGCTCGTATCTCTCATGAGATGTTTCATCAAAATGCCCGTGGTTTACATAGACAGTTTAATATTGGTGTGAATGATGCAAGGTTGATAGTTCAGACATGTCCACAGTGCAGTTACCATAACAGTGGCCTTGGGCTGGGGACTAATCCCCGAGGATTGAAAGCATTGGAAGTGTGGCAAACGGATGTCACCCATATTGCAGAGTTTTGGTTGATTGCGATGTGTTCATGTTGCTATCGACACTTACTCTGGATTTATATGGGTTTCTCCCTTAGCGGGTGAATCTGCTAGATACGTCATTAAACATTGGATTGCATGTCTTGCTATCTTGGGACTTCCAAAACAAATTAAAATGGATAATGGGCCAACCTAAAAGTTGCAGTCAGTACCGTCCTTTTTGCAAAAGTGGGGAGTTCAACATAAGTTCGGGATCCCACATGCTCCTCCAGGTCAGGCTATTATAGAGCGCACACATGCTACACTAAAAACACAACTAAACCGAATGAGCGATACACGTGATGTGCCAGATCGCCTCATGAGCGTTCTTTTCTCCCTTAACTTCCCTTTTGTACGAGGAGGCTCATATAGCTCATACATGCTATAACCGTGCATCATTCAGGCACTGGTATGAGAATGCTATCTGAGACTGCAAAAGTATCTTACAAAGATCCATTGACTGGAGATTGGAAGGGCCCAAGTACTACCATACTTGTAGAAAGAGGTTATTTTTGCCTTTTCACAGATGATGGCCCTATTTGGATTCCTGCTCGCAGTGTTTGCCCTTGGTGCAGAAGCACTACCTGAACCGCACCAAATCAACTCGTGGCAAAATATGTGGGTCACCTGGACTAAATCAACAGGCTGGACCAACTTCTGCTTAATACTTGCTTCTGCCACTGATCCCTTCCAAACTTGTTTTATAGGGATGTTGTTTCTCAATGATTCTGACTTTTCTGCTTACTCCACAGGTAGTTGCAATGTACTGGATACTCCAGATGATTGTTCTTTTTTAAACTTCTTAGGAGTCTCAATACCACAATACCCTGGGACTCACAGGAGTTAAATCTTCTTGGAACTCAAAAGGTCGGTAACACATCTAAGGGATGGAAGAAAACATGTTTTATGTTTGGAAATACCAGGAAATGTTTTTGGGGGTCCATGTTACATTGGTAAATTCACTATATTTTCTCTCACTTTCCAGGACATGCGTGATATCCACTCTAAACATAGCGCACGGGTAGCATTTAGCTGTCCTTATACCAGGAGCTGTTGCTAGGAATAGGCGTTATAACCATTAGTATAGTTATCCGTATTGTAAAATGCTTACTTAACAAACTGTCCACTACTGTCTTGCTTGCGCAAAAGGAAGAAGGGGGAATGGTTGTGCGTACTGCCACTGCAGCTCACGGAACCCACAAAAAGAACGGTGTCAGGATGTGAAACGATGAGAAAGACTGAAACCAGGCTTGAAACGACCATGAACTCATAGTGATTGGGATTGTGTGCTTCTTATTATTATTTGGTTTTGCTTTGTAACTTGTTGTATTTCAAACAGCAGAGTAGTAACCGTTGTTGTGTGGTTTTTATTTTTTTTTAATTTTTTTTTAGTAATAGATTGAATGTGAATTAACAGGATTTAATGTTACTAATGCTGAAATCTATGGAGATAGCTATTTTAATGTATTAGTAGTGCTAAGACAAAACCTGGAAAGGAATCCCAAGCAAAGGGATGACCTTATATTATAGAATGATTAACTCTCTTTCATCCCACTATTCGGGAATTTAAAATATGATCATGAAGCACCTGAGACAAAGGCACACGCTAAGAGAGTTAACCTTGATAGTTTATTCTGCAAGCAGATGTTCCATTTGGCCTCTGTATCACGCACTGGCCATGCGGATGCAGTGTACAAATGGAAAATACTCTTTGGACCCTGAGAAGAACAAAAGAAAGAGAGAATCTGTGGTGGGTGAGAGAGGAAAAGTGCACCTTGAAGCAGGGGACACCCTGCTGGCACTGCCTATCGCATTCACCACCCTTTTTCTGCAGGTTGTTGTTTCTCGAGGGTCAGTAAGTAATAATGCCCCTAGTTCTATCTGGCATGCAAAGTTCCTCAACTATTAATTTTCTATTAGCCCAAAGGCACAATCATGAGCACTCTAAAAGCATCTGTTGTACAAATCTTAGTGATTTTTCAAAATCAATATATCAGAATATATAAAAGTTGAAGACTTCTTTCAAAGCAGTTAGAGATTAGCACAGAATGGGGCCCTTGGGGATTTATTTCCAGGTTGCAGAAAGTTGGGCTGCAGACCAAACACGTGTTTGTTCTTTTTAGTAGGTTAACAGTATTTCTTGTCATGATGTTATGTTTGCCTTGTTTCCTTTCTCACACTTATAGTATTGTCAATCGAGGCCTTGATTGAGTTATACTGATTGTATTATTAATATAATTAGTGTTATTATTTTATAGTATGGTAGAAGTTTGCTAATAAACAAAAAAGGGGGAAATGTGGGAACGTAAGAAAAAACTGCACGGAGCAGCAGCTGCGGAGCAAGATAAGTGGCGTGAGAACCAAGGACACCTTCAGAAGAAGAAAGAACATCTCACAGCTCTGACTGGCTAAGCACCTGTGTGAACGGCTGAGGAGTGTTTTGCAGAATGCTCTGTTAACATGTATAAATAGAGTAGTGCTTAACAATAAAGCAGACTAATAGCCTTTAACCACATTGGTGTGCTGTTATGTCTCTAGCGCGTCCTGAGAGTCCAGAGACTTCCCCACATTTGGCGCCCGAACAGGGACCCTTCGTGGGACGATTCGGGGAAGTGGACAACGGCAGGACGGTCGCGACAGAGGTTGGCACCGTGTTGCGGTAGCTGGGTTAGGCGCCGACGTAAGTGCTGCGGTTAGCTGGAAGCGGGGTCGCGACCCGCCCTCTGTATCCACGATGGAGTGGGAAGCTGCGGAGAAACTGCCGTTAAATATTCTAAGAGAGGGGAGCAGTCATCTCCTAAAGGCATGGCCGAGACCCTGGTGCACTGGGCTCGGAAGAAGGGACATTTGTCAGAAGTGGCGCTGATATTCAGCGTCGACAAATGGTGTGATATTGGGGACTGCATGTGGGAATCAGTCATTAATGGTGGAAAGGAAGAAAAACTACTGCGGCCCCTTGACCCCTTGTGGAGGTCTGTTATTAACTCTTTGAAAGCTATGCAAGCCAAGCGACAGGCAGCCGCTGCAGCTATGCAGGCACTGGCTGGTACAACAACTAATTTGGCTTCAGAGTTTGACGTGCCTGTTCGGGGTATCACACACCCTGTGTGTTCCTCGGCGGGTCAAGTAAAAGCATTGGTAGGGGCTGCAGCTCCTGATCTTTCAAATGACACTGCTACTGAGTCATCTGCAGTAGTGCAGCAGGAAAAAAGGACTATATCTGACATCACCCCTGATGGACACTGCCAGGAGCAGCCTCCTGCCGAATCAGAGAGCGTCGGTGAGGGTGAGGGATTAGAAAAACTGGATTGCAAGGTTAAAATATTAACAAAGCGATTATGTAATCTGGAAATCTGTATGTGGCAAAAAAAAGATACGGGGCCTGACGGAGGCTCTCAACTAGTGCCTTCTACGGGTCCTGACCTACCGACAGTGCCTTTTGCTCCACCGACTCATCCGGCAGCGCCGCCCGACTGAACTACGGAGAGCTCGTTTCGCGCGCGCCCGCACCGTTCTGCGGGACAGGGGCTGAGCGGTCGGGATCTGTGCGGAGTTCACTGGTGAGGGAGCAGCCGGTAAATCTTGCAGCGTTACAGTTAGTTGACGTTTCAGAATCAGCCTGTAGTTACCTTAGCATTGGTTACTTTTCTCAAATGGTAAAGCAAAAATGTTCCTGAATTTCCGAAAACTGGATTCTCTTTCTATGGAGAGTTTTGAGGCAGGGTTGGCGCAAAGCTCCGGGAGGTTTTTGTTACTATGACAGCACGGCTGCTAAACTTTTATCTGTTTGGAACCAAGTAATGGAAGGGCTTAAACAAATTCAACAAGGAAGAATTTCTTCCGTCTATTCCCCATCGCCCTCCCTCCCACCCCCGTCGCTACCCCTCGGTGCAGAAAGCAGCCCTGGTCCGCCTTCCGCATTCGGTCCGCAGCTCCGACCCCACCCCTGACCGCGGGGAAAAGAAATCGCGACTCCCTCCCTTCCCTCACCCCCCCACCCCCCATCGCTGCTGCCCTCGGCTCCGTCCCTGGCGCTCATCCCGCTCCCACCCTCCGCCCCACCCCCGTTGCTCGGGGTGACGCTGCTTTCCTCTACCCCGCCTACGTCCCCTCACGCTGCGTCTCTGCAGCCTGCGTGTAACTTAGAGCCAATAACGGACCTGCTTATATTTCTAAAGGCATTCGAACTTCCCTCCAAGAATAGGGTGTTAGATATATTACAGGCATTCCTCATTCTCCCACTGGACAAGCTATCATTCATCATACTCATCTAACATTGAAATCCATTCTTAATAAACAAAAAAGGGGGAATATGGGAGACACACCACAAGAAAGACTGTAAGTGTTTTGCTTTCTCTGTGCCATCTGTCAATAAAGTGGAGCCAGCCTCTCGGTATCAATGGGTTGTACTGCCTCAAGGCATGAAGAATTCTCCAATTATGTGTCAGATATTCGTAGCCACACCTTGCAACCTATTTGTAAAGCAAACCCTCATATGATTATTTATTATTACATGGATGGCATACTGTGCTGTTCAGGAACAGCCTTTTGATAATAGCTGGGAAATGCAATTAATCTCCCATCTCTCTCAATTTGGCCTTACAGTGGCACCGGGGAAAGTGAAACGCACCTTTCCTATGTTAAATTTGGGTTGGAAATTATCAGATGCTATGATATGCCCTCAGACTGTAGAATTGAAAATTGACATTTCCACACTCACTGACTTACAAACTCTTTTAGGTCGCTTACAATGGCTACGGCCAACGGTTGGCATTTCCAATGTTCAATTAGAACTGTTGTTGTCAAGAGGGAGATGTGCTAATGATGCTATCCTATTGACGCCTGAGGCTAAGCAGGCTCTAATTCAGATTACCGCCCAGATTCAATCAGCAGCTAGCTACTGTCAGTCCTTACATCACAACATCTCCCTTGTCTTGTATGTCCAGGAGAAGCATGCTGTCACAGTCATTTGTCAATGAAAACAAAAACAAACAAACAAACAAAAAAACCCACACTTCTCCTCAAAACAGGCCTACTAAACAATCTTCTGCTTCTCCTTCTGTGTTTTTGTTTTTTTTTTTTTGCTGAAATGGCTGTTTCCCCCTGCTCAGCCTCGGTCGTCCTTGATGACTCGTATCAATATAGTAGCTGAACTGATTCATGTGGGCAGAGAGAGAGTTCTCTGCATAGCGGGGCAAGAACCTGACGATATTAGTTTACCTTTTACCTTGCTGTGGGCAGAGTGGGCGTACTGTCACTCCCTCTCCTTACAGTTTGCTTCAGAAGGGTACCCTGGTCATTTTCATTTAGAACGCCCTGATCAGCGAGTAGCGTTGTTTCTGGAAAAAAACTGACTGGATTGGAATACCTCGGTATTCGAAATGATCGGTGGATGGTCGCACAGTATATACTGACACTGGATGCTGGAGCCACAAAGCTGTCTGTGTGTAGTGGGACAATAGCTGGAAGCATCAGTTTGTGCCAATGGAGCTGCAAGACAGTTTACAAACTATGGAACTAAAAGCAGTTTTATGGGCCTTTAGTGTGTGGCCAAATGAACCTCTAAATGTTGTAACTGATTCCCTCTACGCGGCTGGCATATGTCAAAGAATTGAGGATGCCCACATTAGAGACAACAAGAATGTGTGCCTTATCTCTCTGTTTTTACGTCTTAAACACACATTACGGCGAAGAAAGGAACCATATTGTGTCATCCACATTCGCAGTCACCTAAACACTGTTGGTTTAGGGCAGGGTAATGCTGTTTGCTGATAAATTGGTTGTTGTAACTCCTGTTAATCTGTTCGATGCTGCTCGTATCTCTCATGAGATGTTTCATCAAAATGCCCGTGGTTTACATAGACAGTTTAATATTGGTGTGAATGATGCAAGGTTGATAGTTCAGACATGTCCACAGTGCAGTTACCATAACAGTGGCCTTGGGCTGGGGACTAATCCCCGAGGATTGAAAGCATTGGAAGTGTGGCAAACGGATGTCACCCATATTGCAGAGTTTTGGTTGATTGCGATGTGTTCATGTTGCTATCGACACTTACTCTGGATTTATATGGGTTTCTCCCTTAGCGGGTGAATCTGCTAGATACGTCATTAAACATTGGATTGCATGTCTTGCTATCTTGGGACTTCCAAAACAAATTAAAATGGATAATGGGCCAACCTAAAAGTTGCAGTCAGTACCGTCCTTTTTGCAAAAGTGGGGAGTTCAACATAAGTTCGGGATCCCACATGCTCCTCCAGGTCAGGCTATTATAGAGCGCACACATGCTACACTAAAAACACAACTAAACCGAATGAGCGATACACGTGATGTGCCAGATCGCCTCATGAGCGTTCTTTTCTCCCTTAACTTCCCTTTTGTACGAGGAGGCTCATATAGCTCATACATGCTATAACCGTGCATCATTCAGGCACTGGTATGAGAATGCTATCTGAGACTGCAAAAGTATCTTACAAAGATCCATTGACTGGAGATTGGAAGGGCCCAAGTACTACCATACTTGTAGAAAGAGGTTATTTTTGCCTTTTCACAGATGATGGCCCTATTTGGATTCCTGCTCGCAGTGTTTGCCCTTGGTGCAGAAGCACTACCTGAACCGCACCAAATCAACTCGTGGCAAAATATGTGGGTCACCTGGACTAAATCAACAGGCTGGACCAACTTCTGCTTAATACTTGCTTCTGCCACTGATCCCTTCCAAACTTGTTTTATAGGGATGTTGTTTCTCAATGATTCTGACTTTTCTGCTTACTCCACAGGTAGTTGCAATGTACTGGATACTCCAGATGATTGTTCTTTTTTAAACTTCTTAGGAGTCTCAATACCACAATACCCTGGGACTCACAGGAGTTAAATCTTCTTGGAACTCAAAAGGTCGGTAACACATCTAAGGGATGGAAGAAAACATGTTTTATGTTTGGAAATACCAGGAAATGTTTTTGGGGGTCCATGTTACATTGGTAAATTCACTATATTTTCTCTCACTTTCCAGGACATGCGTGATATCCACTCTAAACATAGCGCACGGGTAGCATTTAGCTGTCCTTATACCAGGAGCTGTTGCTAGGAATAGGCGTTATAACCATTAGTATAGTTATCCGTATTGTAAAATGCTTACTTAACAAACTGTCCACTACTGTCTTGCTTGCGCAAAAGGAAGAAGGGGGAATGGTTGTGCGTACTGCCACTGCAGCTCACGGAACCCACAAAAAGAACGGTGTCAGGATGTGAAACGATGAGAAAGACTGAAACCAGGCTTGAAACGACCATGAACTCATAGTGATTGGGATTGTGTGCTTCTTATTATTATTTGGTTTTGCTTTGTAACTTGTTGTATTTCAAACAGCAGAGTAGTAACCGTTGTTGTGTGGTTTTTATTTTTTTTTAATTTTTTTTTAGTAATAGATTGAATGTGAATTAACAGGATTTAATGTTACTAATGCTGAAATCTATGGAGATAGCTATTTTAATGTATTAGTAGTGCTAAGACAAAACCTGGAAAGGAATCCCAAGCAAAGGGATGACCTTATATTATAGAATGATTAACTCTCTTTCATCCCACTATTCGGGAATTTAAAATATGATCATGAAGCACCTGAGACAAAGGCACACGCTAAGAGAGTTAACCTTGATAGTTTATTCTGCAAGCAGATGTTCCATTTGGCCTCTGTATCACGCACTGGCCATGCGGATGCAGTGTACAAATGGAAAATACTCTTTGGACCCTGAGAAGAACAAAAGAAAGAGAGAATCTGTGGTGGGTGAGAGAGGAAAAGTGCACCTTGAAGCAGGGGACACCCTGCTGGCACTGCCTATCGCATTCACCACCCTTTTTCTGCAGGTTGTTGTTTCTCGAGGGTCAGTAAGTAATAATGCCCCTAGTTCTATCTGGCATGCAAAGTTCCTCAACTATTAATTTTCTATTAGCCCAAAGGCACAATCATGAGCACTCTAAAAGCATCTGTTGTACAAATCTTAGTGATTTTTCAAAATCAATATATCAGAATATATAAAAGTTGAAGACTTCTTTCAAAGCAGTTAGAGATTAGCACAGAATGGGGCCCTTGGGGATTTATTTCCAGGTTGCAGAAAGTTGGGCTGCAGACCAAACACGTGTTTGTTCTTTTTAGTAGGTTAACAGTATTTCTTGTCATGATGTTATGTTTGCCTTGTTTCCTTTCTCACACTTATAGTATTGTCAATCGAGGCCTTGATTGAGTTATACTGATTGTATTATTAATATAATTAGTGTTATTATTTTATAGTACGGTAGAAGTTTGCTAATAAACAAAAAAGGGGGAAATGTGGGAACGTAAGAAAAAACTGCACGGAGCAGCAGCTGCGGAGCAAGATAAGTGGCATGAGAACCAAGGACACCTTCAGAAGAAGAAAGAACATCTCACAGCTCTGATTGGCTAAGCAGACAAATGCCACTTCAAGGGTATGAGAGGAATTGTTGGTAGATACAGATTCAGTCAGACATGCCACGCTGCAAAATCGCGCCACTATAGACTTTTTACTGCTGGCTCATGGGCACGGATGTGAGGACTTTGATGGAATGTGCTGCATGAACCTCACGGAACACTCGTCATCAATACACCAACAAATAGCTAAGCTACAGACCCTCACCAGCCATTTGCAGGAAGAAGAGGGTTTGGGGTTAGAGGACTGGCTCCGTGGGCTAGGAATTGGTCCCTGGTTTCTAGACATCATACAATTCATGCTTATGATACTGGGGGTGTTAATTGTGTTACTGTTGGTGGTGCCATGTGTGTTCTCTTGTCTACAGCGCTTAATACACCGAGCAATTGATAAGCTAGTAGGAGCTAGCCTAGGTGACCAAAAAGAAAACAGGGGAAGTGTGGAGAGCGTGATTGAGACCTGGCTGGCTGAGAAAGGCCACACAGACAGTATTTGGCTAGTGAGACGAGAGTCCTTGAGCAATGTAACAGGATGTAAACAAGGCTAACGAGGAGAGAGTCCTTGAGCAAAGTAACAGGATGTGTAGGAAGGTAGGAGAATGTAGAAATAAGAAAGATGAATGGCATGGTCTAATCACAAAAAGTACAAAGAAGGGCTGGGGCAACAAGTAGCTGAAGAGCCTATCAGGAGCTCGGGCTTTGCAATGTGTATGAGCTTCATTAGCGCCAACATAAATGCACGCAACCTTCTGATTAAAGTTGAGACTTTCTGATCAATTCTGTGGTCGTGTGTTTGTCTCCCGCCGAGCTCCGACAATGCTTGTGCATTGGGATGGCATGTAGCTCAGGTTGTACCCCTTCCTCCGGGGTGGACCAAGGATTCCCAAGGGATGCAATGTATGGTTGCCCTGTACCAGGAGAAAACAGCCTGGGAAAATGAAGCCTGAAAATCACTCTCCCTGTTGTTTCCCCGGATATCAGAGATAGATGCCAAAATCCCTCCTGCATTCTCCATGGCCATAGGTAACCGTACAGCTTGTCTCTCAAGGCAGAGTGTGAGGGCTATCAGGCCTATCGGGAATTTCTCACTGTGCAGTGGAACCTTGGATGTTACGAAGGATTTGGCGGGGAACTATTCAAGGCTGGGAATCCCCAGAGCGGATCTCTGGTGGCATTGCGGTGGGAAGATCTTACGGTCCACTCTCCCATCTCATTGGGGAGGTACCTGTGCACTTGTTCAACTGGCTATACCGTTCACTCTGGCATTTGAGAAGGATCTATCACACATTCGCAAAAGGAACAGAAGGAGCCTAGGGGCCCCATTTGATGATGATACAATATATAAAGACTCAATTGGGGTGCCCAGAGGTGTCCCTGATGAATTTAAGGCTAGAAATCAATTGCTGCAGGATTTGAATCTCTATTCTGGTGGGTGACAATTAACAAAAATGTAGATTGTATAAACTACATCTATTACAATCAGCAGAGATTTATAAACTATACAAAGGAGGCAATAAAGGGAATTGCAGAACAATTGAATGCTACAAGCAGGATGGCCTGGGAGAATAGGATCGCCCTAGACATGATATTAGCTGAAAAAGGGTGTGTGTGTGTGATGTTGGGCACCCAATGCTGTACCTTTATCGCAAATAACACAGCCCCAGCTAGCACAATAACTAGAGCATTACGGGGGCTTACTACTCTTGCCAGTGAATTAGCAGAAAACTCAGGAATAGGTAATTCCCTCACTGGGTGTTTGGAGTCCTGGTTTGGCAAATGGAAAGGGATGATTGTGTCCTTATTTACTTCTTTGACTGTGGCAGCAGGAGTCCTGACGGCCGTCGGTTGCTGTATTATCCCCTGCGTGGGGGGATTGGTGCAGCGATTAACAGAAACTGCGCTGCCTCAGCAAACAGCAGTGGAACCACCACCGCGCTCGGATAAAATGATGATATTAGATGAAATGGAGAATGAAGAAAATGAAGAAGTTTTTAGAATCGTACCTTTAAAAAAAGAAAAAAAGAAAAAAGAAAAAAAGGAATTGCAGAAATCAACACTTTGAAAGAAAAAGAGGGGGGAATTGTGGGAATGGAATGTTGTTTCTGCATTTGACATTAACAAGAGCAGCTGGTTTGAAGAAGTAGAACATCATGCATTTGTATTCTGTAACTTATCCTTAGAAATAGTGATCTAAGAAGTAAAATACCGTATATGTTAGCGGTATGTTTTAAAACATTATTACTGAATTATGTGATTAATTCTTTCTTGCAAAACTGAATAGTTGTTAAATGGTCCAAACAATGCGAGTATAGTGTGTTAGGGATTAGAAAACATACTGTAGAGTTGTTCTGTTAGATAAGAAACTGCCAGCAAGAGAAAAACAGATGTAGCAAACATCAGAGAAGCCAGGGCCTCTACACAAGGCCGGACTGTCTCACTCCGTGAGGAGTTGGGACGTGACAGGCAGGCACCAAGATAGCACAGAAACATAAGCTCTTAGTTGTTTAATTACCCCTAGCATTTGTGCCCTTTACACTGGTCACTGTTCTGGTCATCCCTCTGTCCTCGCACAGAGATAAGCTGGGAAGGAGGACAGAGGGGAGTGTCTTGGAGCCCGCCTGCGGCACCCTGAGGTTCCCACAGAGTGGGACAGCTCTGCTTCGTGCAAAGGCCCTGGCTCCTTGAAAGCGTGTTCAATGTGTTTCACTTCTGCTGGCCTAACGAACCACCTCACAGCGGGTTTCCCAGCTCAGAACACTACACCCACATCGCTTAGGACATCTAGAGCCTACCGCAGCTTTGTGAGAAAGGATTTCTCACGTAACTCGGTAACTGCGTTTCTAAAACACGTTACTAATGTGCGCACGGAATTTCTACTTTTCACATCAGCTGTTTCTAAGGATGCGCCACAGCGCGCTTCTTCAGATCAACCGCCCTTTCCAATACCCGACGCAGAAACGACGCTTCCGCTCTCCGCGGCGCGTCGCTACGGGTGAGGAGAGCGGCTCGGTACGCCTCACCGCGCCGAGCTCCGTAAGACGCGCGAGGGCAGGCCGGCCGAGGACGGGACCGGCGGCGCGCGCAGCCCCTCGCGGCGCCCGGCAGCCCGCGCCGAGCGGCCCGACGTCCCGCGGCTCAAAGCGCCGCCGCGCGAAGCGCGAACCGGCCGCTCGGCGCCGCGCATGCGCCGCCCCGCCCCGCGCTGTGACGTCGCGCGTCGCCGCGGTCGGCAGGGAGGGCGTTCCGCCGCGTGCGGCGGGGAGCTCCCTTAGCGGCGCGCGAGCGCCGGCCTTCCGCCGCTCCCTCTCGCTCGCTCCCTCTCCCGGCCATGGCACGGCGCACGAGGCCCGAGGTGGAGCGGTACGTCGCCTCCGTGCAGGCCGCCGCCTCCTCTCCCAGAGCGGTGAGTGCTGCGGCCCGGCCGGCGCCGCCGGCGGCGCTCCCTCGGCCTTCCCTGGGCCGCGGTGGGGGCCGCTCCCCGCCCGCCCCGTCCCTCCGCCCCTCCCGCGGGTGCCGGGCCCGAGGGCGGGCTCCTCCGGCGGGGAGTCGAAGCCGAGGGAGGCTGCCGGCGGGCGGGCGCGGAGTCGCCTCCTCGGAAACGCGGTTCGCCGCAGCTGCGCGCCTCGGAAAGCCGCTGAGCCCTCGGCGGCTTCGGAAGGAGCCCGGCGGCGGGGCGGAGTTCGGCTCCCTCCCGTTCCGTGGGCACGGTCCCCGGGCTTCCGGCCTTCCCTCTCTCGAGGAGCCGGAATAGGGACCGCGTGCCGTTCGGCTTTGGGCTCGTTTGGCCGCTGTGCGGCTGCTGTTGCCGTGGGTGCGACGGCGTTGTGAAACGCCGGCAGGAAGAGAGGGAGAGGCGGGGGGAAATAGCTCTGCTGCCTGCGTTGGTGGCTGGGCAGCCGGGTGATCCCCTGCTCTCTGGAACGACTGGCTGTGGAGCGCGGTCGGTGATGGAAGTAGCTGCTGGTCTTCCTGTTGCGTTGATTTTGGAGAGGAGGGTTGTGCGAGGCTGCCGGCGTTTCTTTTGAAGTTCCTTTCCAGCCCCGTTTACGAGGAGGCGGGGCAGGCGGGAGAGGAAGGTGACAGAAGCATGGACAGGAGGAGCTTGATTTGTGGCATTTGTTTTCTTCTGCAACGTGGATAGGTTGCAAGAGAAACAGCTTGTATGTAGCTGACCCCATTCTCCTCTCTTTAGTCGGAAGTGTGCTTGTGAAAAGTAACAAGTGTGAGGACTTGCTTTGCTACTAACCTCAGTTTCGCTTTGGTAGCCTTTGCCAGTTACTGGGAAGAAATGTTATTTTCTTACTCCTGTGTCTTTCAAAAACAAAGCCCAGAGTACAAGGAGTGAACTGGAGCTGATAGCTGTGAAGACACTTTCGGAAGTGTTATGCACCCCTGGAAAGAAGGGTCTCCCTACTCAATTACTTCAAAAGTACTGTATATTTAAAATGTACCTTTTGGTTTTTTTTTCTTCAGAGGTCGTTAAGAGGATTCTTTTTTGCTAAGCTGTACTTTGAGATAAAAGAATACGAACTTGCTAAGAGGTAATAAACGTTACGTATGTTGTTCTGTTCTTTAAAGTGTGATGGGAAAGCTAAATGAAGTAGAGTGGAGAAATGAAGACCGTTGTCATGCTGTTTTAAGGTAGCAGCAAATGGGAAATGTGGTGCCATTTAAATCTTCCTAAAACGGCAACTTAAAGCATGGGTAGTTACGTGGTGCTGTAAAAACCCATCCGGTAGAAATGTCTTTTATGCCATCGTGCTACGTCCTTCTTACAGTTCCTGTGAGCTACTGCTTTATTTAATGAAGGCCAGTGCTTGCAGGCAAATATGCAACATCTGTACGTGTAGCAATAATGTTGTGCCTTACTTGAAGATCTAGATCAAGCCCCTTGAACTAAATACAGCTAACTGTCCTGTGTGACAGATTAAAGTCCCACGTTAGCTGCAAGGTGTGGGGGGACTTGTAATACTGAGGAATACTGATCCTTCTGGTTTTTCTTTCTTTATTTATTTACTCTGTAGATACACATCTATTTATCTCAGTGTCCGAGAGAGAGATCCCAAATCTCACAGGTTTCTGGGACAGATCTACGAGGCTCAGGATAACACGGAAAAAGCTTTTGGGTGTTACAAGGTAAGATAGTCTTCTTCCCGCTGCCCTTTGGACTAAGAATCTTTGAGCCCTGTAGAATTCTGCAGTAGGCTGCTGCTGAAAGACTGGGCTGAGAGTGTTTTTCAGTTGCATTGTTTGTTTTCTTGTTAGCGGTGGGCTTTTTGTTTGTTTGTTTCCTCAGAGGTAGAGGGAATGGGGCAAATACAGTTCCGATTAGGTAAGCATATAAATGTGAACTTCACAGTCTGTGTTTCATTGTTCGGGCACCGGGGAGGGAGAGGATACACACAAAAGTCTTGTTGCCAGCACAGTGACTGAGTGCCATCAGCCTTTGTGACTTAATTCTGTTTTCCGGAAGCCTCCGTATTAGGTTAGGCTAGAGATACCCCTGGTCTGGCTGTCTGAGTAGAGCAGCAGCGGGTGGTAGAGGAGCTGGTTTTGACATTGTTTCTCTTACGGTGTTCTGAATTCCAGCAGTTGTCTGGGTGTTACAAACCAATGGTGGCCTTCTTGAAAGGGAGGCTTTTCTTAAAGT
This sequence comes from Phasianus colchicus, assembly GCF_987193195.1. Taxonomy (NCBI): domain Eukaryota; kingdom Metazoa; phylum Chordata; class Aves; order Galliformes; family Phasianidae; genus Phasianus; species Phasianus colchicus. The sequence goes on along the minus strand of NC_143474.1, from coordinate 24,041 downwards.
AGTGAGAAAGTATTTATTGATAGTTCTAATTTGACTTGCTGGGTCTGTTTAATGGGGGACATGTTTGACATGTTTTCTTTCTTGTTCTACGTGGACTGCAAGATCAAGTTACTAGTAACCTTTTTTCTTATGTGTATGCATGGGGAAAACCAGCGTTCTGTGGAGCTGAATCCAATGCAGAAAGATCTTGTACTGAAGATTGCAGAGTTACTATGCAGTAACGACATCGCTGATGGAAGAGCAGAGTACTGGGTTGAGAAAGCTGCCAGGCTCTTCCCTGGGAATCCTGCTGCTTACAGATTGAAGGTAAATTCCAGCTTCTGATCTCTGTTCTGTGCCTAGAAGAAACTTTAGTTGCGTCAAGCGATGGGAAAACCATGGTAGTAATATTATCCAAGAGGTCAAGATTAGATAGGTTAAGTATTGTCTCTATTACATGACTACACTGCTTTCTAGTTTTTTTTAATTTGAGTTGAAAACTGTCAAGTGTAGGAGATGCTGTTATTCCCTAATACTGTGTAAATGCTTTCAGTCATACAATCTCACTTTTGTACAGGTGTTAGTTTTCTGGAGCACAACTGCAATGAAATCAAAGTCTTGAGAGGCTTGTGCTTTGGGATTTTTTGTGTGGTTATGTTATTTTATTTTTTTAGACAAGCTGTTCTGTATTGATGTGTGGCATCTTTGAACCAGGTGGTTTGACAGTCTTAACTTAGCATCTAACTTAGCATCTACAAGATGCAAACTCTAAAGCTTTGGGTTTTGTGTGTTTTGTTTTTTTTTTTCCCTCACTTCTAAAATGTTTGTCAAACTCTCTGTAGCACCTACCAGCTTTCCAGAGCAGTTTGAGTAACGTAGCCTGTAACGTGGCAATGAGAAAACAGTCAGGTAACATAGTTACTGAAGAGGCTCTCGTAGAGAATGAAATTTTAACGTGTTGCCTTCATATGTGATAGGAGCAGTTACTGGAGCGTAAAGGCGAAGATGGCTGGAATCAGCTCTTTGATATGACTCAAACCGAGCTCTATGCGAGACCAGACGATCCCTACCTTAACATCAGACTGGTTGCACTCTACCGTTCAAATAATGGATTAAGAGATGCTGTGCTTCATTGTCAGGAGGCGGAGAAGAAAATACCTGTAGACTCCAGCTTGGAGTGGTGTTTGTGCGTCATAAAGACATTTGAGGTATTTAATCATGTTTTGATCCTGTCATAATCTCCCATGTCCTTGAAACTGGTGTTATTCTCTTAGTATCGTTACAATGGCAGCTAATTCTCAAGTGGCTTAACTCCTTTAAATGTAATGTCTGTGGAAACAATGATTTATTTAGGATTTTCTTAAGCCTTAAAGAGTTGTTTAGTTTCTAGCTGAGGTATTAAGTTAGATACAGCAGCTCCATCAGGGAGGGAATTGCTGAGGCAAATAGTTCCTGGAACATTGCTGCTGAAGAATACGTTAACATCTCACCTGGGAAACTGGATTATGTAGCAAGAAGTTCTGGAGAAACTCTTGCCTTCATAGAAGGATGGCGGTTCCTCATTCTGTGATGAACTTTATTCTTTAGGAATATCTTGAATCAGTACGAGACTTGGAGGCTGATAAAAATAATTGGAGAGCTGTCAAGAAGGGTCATCTGCTGGCCTATTCTAGCTTGGTTAAAATGACGCTTGCTTCTAGAGATGTTTGAGAAAGCAGAGGGGCCCTTGAAAGGTACTCTTTTAACTGTTCTGCTTATTTAAAAAAAGAAAAAAAAAAGAAAAAAAATGAATATTTTTTCTGGGTCACCGAACTTCTAGCAGGCATCATTTTCAGTGAGTAGCTGTTTTATGGATGGAAGAGGAGTTCCTCTGTACTAACTGCAAAGAGCAAATGTTGCTAGGCTTGATCCGCAAGCTGTGTCTGAGCTAAAGGCCTCAGAGAAGACTCAGTGATAGGGGTCTAGTATAAATCCTGGGAGACCAGGACTTGGTTGAAAATGAATCTTTTCTATGTTCCAGTTTTGATCGTGTGCTTCACTCTGTGAAGCCGTGTGCGAATGGACCTGATGAGCTGTCTCGTACCTTCCTTGAAATGAAAGGACACTTCTACATGCACGCTGGAACTTTCCTGCTGAAAACGGCCCAGAACAACGAGGCACAATGGAGAGATGCATGTGAACTCGCAGCATTGTGTTATCTGAGAAGTTTCCACGTAAGTCACTCTTCAGATTGTGCCTGTAATTGTTGCAGTTCTTGAATGCTCTCACTGTACGCGCACTGAACGCCTGCATTCCAAAAACTAACTACTGTTTTTGAGGCTGTCTCCTGGCCAAATCTTACCCTTCCATACTTGTTTAAAAGATTTCAAGTAGTGTGAAGAAAATCTCATCTGTTTCACTTGTCAGAAGTAAAGTGACTAAGGGCTAATGAGTGTGTTTCCTATAGGCTATTCCCTTCTCTGTAATGCAGCTAAAATAACTAATATTAAGGTTAGTGGTATGGGGGGGAGGGGAATGACCTGAGTAGCTCTCACATACTAATTGCATAAGCAGCAGAGCTTGATCAAGCTTAATTCTTTGCTTTATGGAATAAAATCAGCTTTCCCTTTTGCACAAGTTCTTGGGTTCAAAACATCGCTTTCTCTTGTGCGCTCTTACAGCTATTTGCAATTGTTCAGTTACTCACCTTGTGTCCTTTTCAGGAAAGAAACAAGCTTGTTTCCTAACTTTTAAGACTAAATGAGGGTGAGTTGTTTTTTGTTGAGAAGAAGCTGTAGCAGTTCTGTTCTTTCTTTGCCAGATTCCTAAACCAAAGTCAAAACTAATAAGAGGAGATTGTGCTGGGCAAGATGCGCTGGAAATGTTGGCCTGTGACCGAAAAAGCCAGTCTGGTAATAAAAACTAAGCATTATAAATGTTCCATAGTTCCATTTTATGAGCAGTTAATGTCAGAGTTAATGGCTTGTTAAAGAGCACACTTGGCGTCTTGGAACATGCTATCAAACGTTCTGTATTTTGGCTACGTATGAAATACAAAAAAGCGGTTTGATCCTGACACGTAATGGGCTTTTTCTTTTTATTTCCAGGACATTAAGATAGAATTTAACTTTCAGTGTCTCCGAGCCTGCTGGTTTCTGCCTACTAATATACTATTTGTAAGCATTGCTAGTCCCAAGTATAAAAGAAAATATTGCTCCTTTCCTGTCGCTTTTGTTCCCTTCTTTGTTCCAACAGGTTTGGTGCATTTTTTTTTTTCATTTTTTTGATGAAGCCGAGGTAGTTGTTTTCAGTCTTCATTATCCTGTGGGCTCTAGGTGAAAACGAAGAAAACACCGAGCATCAGGCTGAATTGTTCCTGAATAGAGGAGACTGACAGCTACTTATTTTGAAGACAATTGCAGTGTCATTGTAATAAAAATACACAGTAATTCTGGAGAACTGGATTTGAAAATGCCTTGGGACTGCTGTCAGCCCATATGCTAAAAGGGTGACTTAATTATAGGGAGAGTGTAAGTTAGAAATTTGTAAATATCATAAGGGGAAGTCTGGATTCCCAGCCTAAAGCAGCAGGAACAACCCACTGCATCAAATATTGTTGTCCTTGTTTAAGTTGAGTGTTCTTATGTGACATTACATTTTTCTAGGTCATATGTTGCTGAACTTAAGCCACAGCAAGGAAGACTTCTTGAAAGAGATTGTGGAAACTTGCAAACAGAAGTGGTTTATTTACATTGTTTGAAAGCCTGTTTGGGAGTGGAGCTTCTAAAGAGAGGTCTTTTCTCGGCACAGATGATATGGGAGATGTCAGTCCCCAAGCACCAGAGCAGGGAGAACTGAGTAAATATGATATTGGTAAGAGATGCTACTTAAACTCAACATAAGCATGACTCTGTATTAGAGGTTCCTCTACAAGTGCTTCATTTGCCACAAAAGACAATGTCTGTAATAGCTGCTCGTGGTTGCCCTACTCAGAGGGTGCTTTGCAAGAAGTTTCACTTTCAGCTGTAGCTGAAGGGCAGTATCATCATGCCAGGTTCTGAAGAATTTCTCACATACTTCTTGCTTCCACACTGTTGTCTTCTGGTCTGTTCTGACTCATTTCCAATTGAAGCTGGAAAGTGCTTGTATGCTGATGAGTGCTGATAGGAAGGCCCACATTGTTATGTGTAATCTATGAACACAGGTGACAGGCATGAAAATGAAATAATTCCAGGATGAATTGTGAACTAATGATATCTTCCCATTTTTTAGGCTTAACTTGATGATGAAGTCTGGCTTTGAATTCGAGTGTAACAGGAGTAGAATGATACCTTTCCTAACGAGGACGCAGATCCTAGCTTCTTGCAACCCTTGTTTTTGCATAGGTGCTGTTCAGATGCACAGTGGTAGTCTCCAGCACCTTGCATGGCTTGGCTTGCAGTGGAATTCCATGTCAGTGTTATTCCCACTGCGCAGATCATTACAACAACTTTTCCACTTGCCCCAAGAGACATCGAGACTGGAAACAGATGCTCCTGAGTCCATTTGCCTGTTGGACCTTGAAGTAAGCAAGCTTCCTAAGTTCTTAAATGCATTTAAATGCCTGTTTTTTGCTACCTAATACCTTCTGTTTGTTTATTTTCACCAAAACAGGTTTTTTTACTCGGGATGGTGTTCACTAGCAACTTAGAACTGCAAGAGAAGTTTAATACTCAGCGTGGCACACATCAACCTCTGTTCTTACCGTTGCTGCTGTGCAAACAGTTCTGTACTGAGAAGCAAAGATCCTGGTGGGATGCTGTTTGTGCTCTTATGCAGAAAAAAACAACGTAAGGCTGCTTCAGTTTGGAAATATTGGAACCAACCTTCTAGATGGCTTCTGGATTGATTCCCATAGGTTGTGTAAAACTAGTTCCTTTTGTTTGACATTGTATAATCAATGAAAATTATATAAAGGAATATTATATAATTTAATAATATTAAGATGTTATAATAATGAAATAAGCAAGAGAGTTAGGCACAGCGAGACAAAGAGAATAAATAGGAGGCTTACCTGGGTCATGGGCTTGCTCAGGAAACTCCAGTGGAGTGGATCTTCCGGGGAGAGAGAGAGAGAGAGAGAGAGAGAGAGAGAGAGAAAAATTCTTGGAACTTGTCAAGAAAACAACTGCATCAGGGAAGAATAAGTATGAATAACACTCTACTTAAATTTTCTGTGATAGTTTGAATTTCTCTTCTTCAACAGGGCGTTAGCCTTAACTCTCACGACCAGAAAGAATATATTGGAAGAAGCGTCTACTACTGGAAGAAAACTTTGCTTAGCTTGAGAACTATCAAAAAGCACAGAAGTATTCCTGAACCTGCATATCCTCTCTTCAGACATTTCCATAGTGTGGACATCCAGGTACTGAGGGATTATTCAAAGATGAGAGTAAGAGGGGTTGTATGTCACAGGCTTACATATGAATTGTTAGCTGGTTGGTTTGTTTTTTGTTTCGGTTGGCTTTGTGTGTTGATGGGTGGTGGTTGGTTTTGTTTTTTTTGGTTTTTTTTGTCGCTGTACTGCTAATACTCAGATTTGGTAGTATCTTTCTGTTGAACTTCTGAGTTTTAAAACACTCTGATTGGAAGATACTGAACTGCCTTAATACCACCTCCTATTTGACTACTGTATGGGAACTGCTGAGTCACTACAACTACTTACTAGATGCTTACAGTCACTGGCTGTTCCAAGTGTCCTCACTGTGTCATGTGACTTGTCTTTTGCTTTGGTTGTAGGTCTTCCAGGTTGCAGCCTATGAAGAAGAGGCACGTGTAGTTTTTGCAATGCTGGATGCAGCTGAAGGCAAAACTGATGATGCTTTATTAGCGTTTGAAGCTATTAAGAATGTGGTTTCGTACTGGAATCTTGCCACTGTAAGTTTGTAAATTGCATTACCTTTTCTATTACTTACGTTCCGACCGATTATTCCTAATCCATATGCTGTTACTTAGCTTTACCAAAGAAAGGCAGAAGAGGTTGAGAGTGATGATACGTTACCAGAAGAACGCAAAGCCTATCTTGTTAAAAGAAAGCATTACCTGATGAAGATCATTGACGAAAGCTCCTCTGACCCGTCAGTAGCTGACAAAGTAAGTAAAAGAATTAATGCTTGTGTGAGTTGTCGTCTTACGTTAATGTTAACAGATATAGGGCTTTCCTGGGGGAACAAAAACAACAAAAAACACCCAGAATTTCTGTGCAGAAAGCCTTGCAAACTGTTCAGCCGTAGATCAGAGCACAGCCTCTTGCTCTGAGGAAGAATTGCGATCATGACTTGCATTTCAAATACATTTCTAGCTGCTGGTATCTGTTAAAGCTGTAACGGAAATGCTGAATGCAGTGATCCAGGAGCTTGGAGAGAATGGTGAAGAGGGAAGTCTTGCCTCCAGAAATATCTCACCAGCTGCACACGTGGAAGTAAAATATTCAATTCCATCACCTAAGAAGTTCTCTTTCTTGCCAACAAATACCTACCAGGTATATTAGCCGGTTACTCTTCTAGGGAAGTGTTACATTTGTATAAAAAAATCCAAGTTCAATTAGTTTTTTTCTTTTCTTTCCAGTTTTCTCCTAAGACTCTCTCTCAGTGGGCAGAAGATCACAAGTCCTTACTTCAAAAGCTGTGTCAGCACGTGGAAGCTTTAACGGTAAGCAACTTGAGTCACTATATTCGATGCAGAATGGTTGATCTTTTTGTTCTGGTAAGTACTTTGTGACCCAAGCATTGAACTTCCCTTACCAGGCTACCTCTTAAAACTCAGTGAAGAGAACTGCTATAAACATCTGCTTAAAGTGAGTTCAAGAGTAAAACTTTGTTGCCTACAAACTCTGATTTGGTACTCAGATATGGGAAGTAATCCTGAGGATTGTGCATGCAGAAAGTTGTGCTTTCTTCAGCTTAGCTACTGTCATCTTTGTTCTGGGTTTATTTCTAGCTTCAGGGAACAGTCTCAGTTTCATAAAGCATGGGAAGATCATAGATTATTGCAGCACTTAACTCATCTTTTTTGTGTGTGTGTCTCAGACCTTGAACATGCTTTTAAATAGCAGAGGAGCGTAGGGATCGTTCCTTAGGTTTTCTCCAAATACCGATGTAATACGTTTACATGCTCTTAATTGAAACACTGTCTTTAATAGAATGAAATACGGGAAATGAAACGTAATAGTTCCAGTGTAAATGTATCATCTCACTGCTGGCCTGCTGGAAGCTATGAAACAGATACAGTGTCAGATGGTTATCGGAGAGCACAAAATCTTCATGAAGCTCCTTTAAGGGGTAAGTTGATGCTGAATTTTTAATTGAACACTTAGCTAAACGGAGTAAGATTTCTGAAAATGTTTCTGCAGTGTTCTGAGATGAATGAGTAAAACTGGTCCCCTGGGAAAGTTCACTCAAGTCAGTAATCACAAAAACTGGATATAAGCTCCTTTCTTGGTGTTCCTTTTCAGTTGCTACCTCTGGCCCATCTGTTCACTGTAGCCAGTCACCTGCTTGTAACTCGCAGTATCTTCAAAGAACTGCTGCAACCAGTGTAACACCAACAAAGGTGAGGACGTACGAATCCGCTCAAGCCATTTCTACTGATGTGTTGAACTGGTTTTGATTCTGTGTGTAGCAGGATATAACTGCGATTCCCTAGAGAGCGTTTACTAAACTTGAGGTCTGCTGGAGACAGGCAGAAAGTTCCGTAATCAGCTAAGCTTTGGGATATTGGGTTTGGGAGAAACAGCCAGCAAAGCATGTTTTTAGCCTGCTAACATATGTCCTCTGCTCATTGTCTGCAATGTTCTTTTCTCCAAAATAGTATGGGGGCTTGATTTTTTTTTTTTTTTTTTTTTTTAAATACTAAAGAAAAATGAGTCTATTCAGCTTATGCTTCTCTCCAGTCTGTGTTTTCAGATACCACTCAAGTTTTGAACGTATGATTTTAGTTTAAACTGATTAGAGTTGAAATGTAATTTTACGGTACGCCTTGCTATTAAGAGTACATGTTGCATGGGCTTTAGCACCCTAATCCCTTTTCCTCCTTTTCCACAAGGAAGTAACGGTGCTTTTTCTTTAGGCACTGTCACGGAATTAACTAGATCAGTTTATGCCCGTGACAGGGGGCAGTAGGCCCCTGCCCCCCCCCACCCCCCACCTGGGCCCACAAAATGGGAAGGAAGGGGGAAAAGGAAAAAAAAAACAGCGGCAACGATCTATGGAGGTAAACTTATTTTACTAACTATGATATCGGAATACAAAATAATACAATATAATACAATCTAGTTGAAATTGAGACTAATAAATCAAATAAGATATGAGAGAGAGTTCCCAAGACCGAGTCAAACCTGAAAAAGCTTGGAACGGATAGGAAAGCACCTCCAGCACCCACTGCCAGGCAGTAAGAGACAGCCCCCCCCCCGGAAGGGTCAGATCCCATGACTTCTGTAATGTATAGGGATAGGTACGTAGAATTAGAGCATTAACACTTCCAGTACATGATGTTTTGATGTGGAATATTGAAAATCAAATAAGCAAAAACCAAAACCATGACAGGCACCTGTCTGTGGCATGGATGGACTTGCACCTCAGCAGCGTAGATACGCTCATCAACAAGCAATCCGCACACCACCTCTGCGAAACACTTGTGCTGCTGTGTTTCCTCAAGACACGTATGGTGCACCTTTGCATTTTGATGCTCCATCTGCTGGAATCATTTCGCCTCGTGGTGGTGATGATCGCTACAACTACAGCCTTCCACAGGCAAGCACAAATCCACCACTGCCTGAACCAGGCTATTTCACAAAACGTGTGGTTTTAAAACCTCTAGAATCCAGTGTTAGTGCCGCACAGGACAAATTAGGATCTGCCTTTGCTAAAAAGGGAGGCCAGTGGAACTGTGACATCTGTTTAGTAAGAAATGAACTCACTGCCCCAAAATGTGTTACTTGCCAGAATACAAGCAAAACTAATTCAGAAATATCTCTACAAGAATTTTCCTTGAAATTTGAAGGGAAAACACCAGCATGTACCTCTCAGAATCTTGCAGATGGTGAAGCAAAGCCTGCAGAGGAAGGATGTAATTTTTCAATGTGGATGCCTCTAGGTGGATTTAAATTTGGTATACAGGAGTCCAGTAAAAATACCGCTAAGAAAGATGATCCATCCAAAGAGTGTACAACTGACTTGACAAACATGGATGAAAAAGACAAAAACGAACTGCCTTCAAGTAGTGGAGTTACATTCCAGTCTGAAGAAACAGCAGACAGGGACAAGAGTGAGCACACCCGTGAGAAAGGCACGTTGGTAACATCTCATGTTTCTCATACGAATGCAGCCAAAGCATCTCCTTGTGGTAACAACGCTGTAGCTGTGCTGGAGGAAGCTACCAGGGAGAGAAGCGACCTCGGCCATGGTGGTGATGCTTCTGATGCCACCGTAGAAGCTTTAGAGGTATCAAGCACCTCTGAAACGCCAGCAAAAACGGAGGTTTCTGCTCCAAAGTTTGTATTTAGATCTGAATCTGTCAGGAGCGTTTTCAGTAACAAAGAGACATTCCCGTTTGGGAATACTTCAGCCCCCGGCTCCCTCTTTGGATTCAGCTTGAATCGTCCAAGAAAGAGAGATGAAGGAACTTCAGCATCTCGGAAAGCAGAGCAGGAAAAAGCGGGAGTAGCTGAACCACCCAAAAGCTGTAGTGCTGCTCAGAAACCTTGGGAGAGCGAGGCATCCCAGCCGGCTCCTTCGGCACAGGGTGGGCCCTCCAACTTCTCGTTCAAAATCTTGGAGAAAGGTGAGTGTTAATTGAACCAGTAATTTATTCAAGTGTGCAGCTCATTAGTCAATCACTTGTTAATGCTGGTCATTGTGTATTACTTCTTCTGTCTTAATAGTATGTCGTTTCTTTCAGTTCTAATGCACGTCTGTGAATCTTCAAATCCTAGACTTTCAACTTGAGTAAATATGAAATTGTAGTTCTTCGCACGTAAGAACAGAAGCATGCCTTATGCAGGACTCAGTGCAAGTCTGTAGTGAGAAAGGGAGTTGCGGGTAGGATTTTGGAATCTGTCCGAGGCGTCAGAGTTGATCTTAGTGTTGCTTTTTTTGTAGGGAAGGAGTTTGGTACTGCTAGAACCAGGAGATGCTAATATTGTTTAAACAACGAGGCGTTGTTTAAAATGTCAGGGTGAAGTGCTGACAGTGCATTTTTTGTGTTGAGCTGGCAGTTATTGTGTTCAAGGCCTCGCTCTGACTGGTAACCTACAAGAACAGCAGTTGTGCTTAAGCTTCAACTCGAATTATCCCTTCAACTAGGAGGCATCCTCCTTGTCTGCTTCCATTCCTTTCCAGTAACTTCATATCTGTCGCTTGAGCCTTTGTTTGTCGTGGTTTTTCTTCTTGTACTTCCCAGAAGTGTTGTGAAATAAGCTCTATTCAGTCTCTGGTTAATATCATCTGGAGTTCCAAATGCTCAAAGTTCATCGGTAGCACGCGCTGCTGCTGACTGCTTTCCGTTTCTTACTTTCTTTTTCAGTCCTTGGTTTTGCTTTTCCTCTGTAGATGATACCCATATGGCTCTTCTCTGTGGTTGTATTTTGTTTGGTGTATGGCCATCAATAATTCTTGTAACAATATGAAAATGCTGACCTGTTCTTGGTCTGTGACTTGAATTTCAAAAGGAAAGTGTATAGTGCTACTAGAACCAACAGACAACATTTACAATATGTTTACAATATTTAAATTGAGAAAAACTGTCATCTTCCATTTGGCCAGTCACTCTTTCTGAGGCTGTGAGTGTCTGTGTACTAATAAAAGGTGGCATGTATTGAGCTTCCAGAAATATAAGTAAATGTCAAAGGAAGCTAGTATTTGTAGTGGCAGTTGCAAGATTGAAGTCTTCATTATTGCATGGAGGTTCTTTGATAGCAGCAGAAAACCCAAGTATGACGGATTTACAGTTCCTTGGTTATCCTGAATGAGTGTCTTTTTACATAATGATGTTATTTCAATAGCTCTACATTTAAGATGTTCTGAGTATCGTTAGGTTACTTTATAATGTATGTGCCAAAAATGATCACGGTATTTAGCTGTCTTATCAGCTGTTTTCCACTAATTTTTGTGCTTTGCAGCAGGCCCCCCAGTCAAACGTGAATGTGTTACTGCTTGGGAAACTAAATCTTCTGAGCAGAAGGCTAAAGGAGAAACTCCACAGGTCCCTTCTACGTCTGTCTGTGGCTTTAGTAGCAGTGCGGAGGATGCCAGTCCAGAAGGCTCTCAGAAAGAAGTAAAAACTCAAAGTACGAGTCAAGTCTTTACGAAAGTTTAGGCAATAAATTTGCAGTATTATTCTTAGACTATTTTCACTTAGTGAGAAATAAAGCGTCTGGCAGATTAAAAACTACTTGGCTTGTTTGACTGTGTCTCAAGTCTGTTCTGGCACTGGAACTATGGTACTACTAAGAACTTAAGTTTCTCCGGGAGAGAAAGGAAACAGCTTTGCCTCCTAAAGTAGAAACAGCTTTGGCTAGTAGAATTCCTCCTAGCAGGTATGTAAGAGTTAAGTGATTTCAGAGCAGTTTCCAAGGGAAATGGTGCTTGTTTTGGAATCGTACTGCTTCAAAGGTACTTCAGTCTCTTGTTGAGTCAAAGCTGTGTGTGTTTTAAGAGTGATGAAGAATGTCTGAAACCTTCCAACAACAATTCTTGTTTGTTTTTTTGTTTTTCCCCAGTTGTTCACTTCCCTTAATCCCTGTTAGTTAGCTGTTCTGAAACATTAGTAGCACTATAGGAAAGTTGGAGACTGAGAACTTACTATCATGTTTTTACTGTACTGCTGTTGTAAATAAATGAAGAAATTTATCAATTTCTGGAAGGGAGGGAGGGGAGAGAGAAAATGTGGCTTTTTTGGAGGGAGTCGTTATTCTTAGTGTCCAGACTTAATGTAGTTTGAAGTTTGTATCTTAGGCTCTTATGGCTTATTTGCTTACTGTTTTATTAATCGTACCGACTCAGTCTCTACAAGTAAGGAAGAATTACATACTCCATCAACCAGTGAAGCAACAGCAACAGTATTTGTGCAGTCAGCTGCCAGCAGCGGAGAAGCAGAATCCACAGAAACTGCTCGCGTGTCAGAGAATTTACCAGGAGGTGGTGACACAGCTTTTTAGGAAGTAGAACAACTTGCTTGAAGAAGCCTGATGTAGCTTTGTAAGGCTTAACTCAGTTGTTCATGTCTGGATTTCGTGTTTAACCTTAGTATGCCTAATAAGAGGAGAAGCTTGCAATGACTGTAGTCTTCTAGTTTGGCTTCCTGTAAAGAATAGAACTTAATTGCAGGTTAGTATAATGACTAAGCAAGACTGATAGAGCACAAAAAAACAGTATGTAGTGTCCTTTAATTGGAACAGTTAATCTGATGAAGTCTGCAAAATGTTGTCTTCCTCTTTCTGCAATATCTTGTCTGCCTTTCCTCATCCGTTAATCATATTATGACGTCTGTTGTTTTCTTTCTTGTCTTGCCTTGCCTGCTCTTTTTCTCCTTCAGAAATGCTTGTCTGTCACATGTTTCTCCAGTTCTTTCAAGCTTTTCTTTAACTGTGGAAGATGTGTTAATTGAAGGATGTTAAAAGGCAGTAATGTGCACATATAAAGTGAGGAGGATACGCAGCTGTGAGGCCTCCATTTATTATTTTCAGTTGATTCTTATTCTGATCAAATGCCAGTATTAAGTTACTTAGCAGCCTTCATAAGGGGAACACCTGGAATGCTAACAGTGCTGGGTTATCACTCAGCACATCATTCAGCAGACCTGAAATTTCACTGGGAAATATGCCGGCACGCTTGATAGCTTAAAAATGAATTTCAAAGGCTGAAATCTGTTGGGCTCTCTCCTTTTGAGAAGGCAGGGCTGTTCGGTCACTTCAGTGCATGATGAGTATAGAGCTGTGGGTACAAAGCCACTGAAGAAAGGAAAACATCGAATGATTTTGGATTATGATGTCAGAATTGTAACAGTGTTGTTGGTGACAACAACTTCTGGGGAAATCACGCATTACTGTGCTGTGTTTTAGGTGGAGGTAGTCTGGAGAAGAAGATGAAGGAATTCCCTTCAAAGAGAGGGCGAAATTTTACAGTTGGGCCAGAGATGCTGCTCAGTGGAAGGAGCGCGGTGTTGGAGAGCTCAGGGTCCTCTTCCATACACAGAAGAAGTGTTACAGGATCCTTATGAGAAGGGACCAAGTTCTTGAGGTGTGTGCAAAGCATGTCATCGCTAAAGAAATGAACTTAGTGCCCTCTGAAACATCAAACAGTGTTTTAATTTGGACAGCTACAGGTGATGCTGGTTAGTCGGTTGAGTGGTTTTTACAGTTCTTTTCAGTATCTTCTGTAGTTTGTTTGGCTTTGTTTTACCCTGGAGATTATACAGAACAAAAGCTGCTGATCTCTGGCTGCAGTGACTAGAGCTAAGGAAATCTCGGATTTGTTTTTAGATGGTGAAGTGAAAGTAGAGCAATTTGGGGTTAGAGCTAAAGTTCAAGAACTGGCTAATTCTTTTGAGAGGAGATTTGGAGAATGCCAGCAAAGCTTGTCAGAGCTGCAGAAGGGCCACCTCTCTCTGGCAGCGGAGCTGTCAAAGGACACCAACCCTGTTGTTGTGTATTTTGTTTCTGCCAGTGACGAACCTGTAGGACACACAACCACGGAGCTGCTTTCAAATATTGTCCCTCGAACAGCTGAAAATTTCAGGGCCTTGTGCACAAGGGAGAAAGGCTTGTGGGTTCAAGAATACCACATTTCACAGAATAGTTAGTGACTTCGATGTCAGGTAAGCTTAATGTGAAGGCTTTTCATTGAGAGAAAAAACCCATCTGGGCTGCAGCACTCCATGAATCCTGCCTGAAAGTGGGCTTTTCCAGTTCTTGAATGTGGTTAGAGTAGCCGAAATCAGCAGGGCTGCAGTCAGCAGCGATGCCTCAAGCTTTCCCGACACTTCTAGAGACCATCGCATTTTATTCTTGGAAAGCTATGACTTCAGGGGAATGCCACAGACTTGCATGTTAGACTTCGTTTCGTTCATACCCGTTATCTGCCTGATCACTTCTCTTTGGCAGCTGTTTGATCTGTAGGCTCTTCAGAGCCGGGTGTCAGCCTTTGGCAGCAGCAGGAGGCGGAGCTCCCGACGTATTGCAGGCAGCGTTTGCGCTGCTCAGGGCCTTGGCTGCAGCGTGCGTGCAGAGAACAGCGTGAGTGTTTGGCATGGCTGTGCAGCAGAGAATATGAAACGGTAGTTTTCTCACTTCCTCAGTGCCTCCCAGCACAGGACTCTGTGGTAGATCAGAAATCGGTGTGCGTGTTGGATTTGCTGTTTAGCAAGTGCATTCTCCTGCTGTATCTCTGTGTGTCTTTGTATTCTACTGTACTTTGACTGCAGGAGTTTTCTCGCAGGAGGGTCAGGGCCATCCAAACTCAGTTCTGTTGTGCTTTGAGTATGGAGCTCTTTCAAGCCTTGATTCTAGGCCTAGTGGAGTAGAAGCCAACACTGTGTGAACAACAGTTGAAAAGTGTCCTTTTCTAGAAGAGGAGCAAGGCAAAAATGGTGATGTAATTCTAGCGATTCAGTTGCAGGCTTCTTTTAACTTTGTGTAGCATGGCATTTTACATCCTGTTACTATGTTTCCTACAGGTGAGTTCGTTATTGGTTGCGTTACTCAAGCTATGAACAACCACTGGAAGTGCTTCTGCTGTGATATCTGCCAACAAGTATTGGCAGGAGTTGGATTCGTCAAGAATGACGGCAGGTGGGTCTTCACCCTTCCTTCTATCACTGATAATGATGAAAATGGAATGAAAGTTGGGAGGGATGTAGAGGTTATGGTTCCTAAGGCTTTCCTGCTGAGATGGAGTAACCAAAGTGTCTTTTATGAGAAAAAGGTCTAAGAATGCATCACAAAACTGAGAGTGGATATCTTAAAATGTGTGCATAAAATATTAACTACTTGTCTACTTCGACACCGGATTTCCTGTCAAGTGTGTTTTGTACCTAGTGATGTTTCAAGATCAGTAGGATACACTGTGGTAGACACTTAAAAACAAATCAGATGCAGAAGTTTTGTCATTTTTAAATAGATTTTTATTTTCCCAACAGGGGTTCCCCAATTTGAGTCCAGTTTATCACCTTTTTCACTAATAAATGCGCTCATTTCAGTGGGATCCTTCACGGTTTTTTTTTTTTTTTAGGTAAACTGTGTAGCCATTGATTTCATGCTTTTAATGCAATAGACGTGGTTATGTAGAGAGTTAGGGCCCGTTTTGCCATCCAGCTTCCAATCTAAATTTCTGAAGAGTCTGAGGGTAAAGCATGGGAGTGGGGCGGGATGAAAGACTGCAATTTGCAGCACAGGGTGGTACCATAGGAAATAGGAAATCTGGGTGCAAACTTGCTTATAGCAGCAAAATGATTGACATTATTTTTCTAATACAAAGGGCAGAAAATTGGTTGTCTTTGGCTGCTTCAGTCATTATCTTGCCTATGTTCTTTGCTGTTGAGTTGCACAAAGTGTGTTTTTCTTTTCAGATTTCCTTCATCTCGTTTCATCAGCTTCTGCAGCTGCAGAATACATAGCTGCATGTTTTTACATCCCCCAGTGATGCATGGATGAGGGGGCATTGTAGGATACAACACACGTTACTAGTTGTTTGCTTTTTAGTACAAAGGAAGCTATCATTTCATTATCATGGCAGAGGCTGATTTGAAGAACAACCTGTAGTGTTGTCAGCGGTATTGTCAGCTTATATTTTTCTTTCTCTGATGTTTGATATCACGGGGAAAATGCAGAGGAGTGCATTTTTCTTTCCTTCAATTACATTTAAGTAAATCTAAAAGAAGCCTGTGCTAAGAGAGCCAGAATGTAAGCCAGGCATGACTACAGCTTTCTAACCTGTTTGAGACAAGCTCCGTAGCTATTTTCATAGAGATTTGATGCATCCTACTTAGCAGGCTTTTCTCAGAATCAATCAAGCTTGTTTAAAAAAAATAATCATATTGAACTGTCGTATTTGATGCTGCTAAAGACATAGTATAAATCCTGTTACTGAAACAAGTGCTAAAAATTAAATGATCTCTACAGAAGCTCTGAAGTTGAAATTGTTCTATTCATGCTCTCAATTAATGAATTTTTGAACAGGAAGGAACTCACTGCTGATGCTCACAAACCAAAGAGAGAATAATTACATGGTTTGCCTGCCGTGACAAAATGGGCGTCCCCATCTGTGGAGCACATAGAAGACCAGTTGAAGGACGTGTGGTGAACGCTATGGGCAAACAGTGGCACGTGGAGGTAAGCATCAGCTGACACGTTGTCTTTCACAAGTGTAAAGGTTAACGTACTTACCTGGAATATCGCTGATCAGCTTCCATGAAAGGGTTAGAAAAGTGTGCAGCAGTGATCAGCAAATGCATCTCCTAATCCCATTTTCAACCTTGATGTGCCTGATCTTCCACTGAGAAGAGACCTCTGCCTGCGGAGCTAAAATCAGGAGATGTCCCAGGAAGCATTGCGAGGTCCTTGCAGAAGAAAATGTCACCAAGTGAGAAGCAGGATATATGGAAAGGCAGTAAAGTTCTGTGACAAACGTAGTGCTAGTGGGCATTACAACATTTCTATGGCTTCCAGTTACTTGCCACGTAAGTATCTCTAAAGCAGTTTAGGTGACAGTTCATATTTCAAGTCTCTGTACAAGATTTACTTCTTTATCTTCCATTTAAGTTATAAAGATAAGCAGTCTAGTCCTTTTGTTGTGAAAATATCCTGTAGCATGTACTTTCTTCACAAGATGCAGTGGTGCTGAAAATGTAATCTTTGTCATTAATAACGTATCAGAATCACTTCAGTGCATTTTTTTTTGTAACTTTTGGGTTGAAATGTTAAAGACAGTAAAAGGAATGTTATTTTAGTGATCTAAAAGTACAAAACAATAGTTGTAATTCTTATTTTCACGATAGCTGGGCTAATCAGAATCTAGTTGCTCTTCAAGCTTAGTGTTGCTTATGTTGAGCTGTTTCAAGCTTTTACAGATGTTTAAATGAGAGCAGCTAATGACACCCAGTTTTCCCCAAGAACATAAAGACGACTTGCCACTCAGGAGTAGTGGTTTAACACAAAGCTTTTGAATGGCGTGGTCTTCCTTACAGCTGCAGTTCTAAGATGACCGTGTGTTAAGATCAGCTGCATCAAGCAGCTCTTTCATCCGGTTGCTGAAGACTAACAAAGACTAAATTTGTCAGAGGACAGCACCTAGCATTTAAAGAAGAGGTATATGTAGTTGTACCGTTTCCCTCCAGACTCCCTTGACTGTGCAGTCCAGCACCATAATGGATAGACCTTTATTCTTTGGAAGCCAGGTGCAAGGTGTTGTGTACACATCTCTGCTTGGATAAATAAAGGAGGATTACATTTGGGAATTCTGCAAATTTGCAGGTGGATCCTAAATTTGTCAGCGATGAAGGGCAGGTGATTGAAATATGCTGGCATCCCTGCAGACAATAAATGCCATGACATGATTAGCAACAGTATTGCAGTCAGGATAGAGCAAGAACATACACCAGGGAAGAGTTGTGTGTTGAGTGGATGTACAGATGTTCAGCTGGATGTTTACTAAAAATGTGTATGTGACTCTTCGTTGCTGGATTTCAAATGCTCAGATGTTCAGGATTAGGGAAGCAGCAAAATAAAACCATATTTGTAGAGGGTGGAGCAGATGTAAAGAAATATTTTCATTTTTAATATCATGAAGACATTTGTAATTAGATGACGCAAGATTCAATTGGAAACCCAAATCAGACTTGCCATCCTTCTCCTTTTATTTCATTTTAAATAAAACAGGAAAGCTATTGAGATACATTTGAGAAATTACCGTCAATAAAATCATTGCTTGAAAACTTTGTTGTTTCTCCTTCCTCTTCAGCTGTTTTGTTTCCCCTGCAGTCATGTGATTGAAGGAGATGGTAAGCAGTTCTCTAGCTGTTTTCTTAGCTTAGTTACGTTTTGATGAAAGTTCTTTCTAAAAGTGGAAGGAAGGTCCTTTGTTGAATCCCTCACTGCTCCCATTAGACCGCAAAGAGGCATTCTCTCTATCAGACATCAGGATAGATGTGATTAGTCAGAGGCCAAATGGGAAGAAGACCTTACAGCAGCTGTCTTGTGATGATGGAAGATGAAACAGGAGCTAAAGAGAAACCTTTTAGTAGTAACCAAAGGCCAGAGATGCTGGGAGATGCAGAGGAGGCTTCCTGCCCCGCCGGCTTTAAAAAGGGACACATACCGCTGTGAGGATGACCACATAGGCATCTCCCCAAATGAACTTAGGGATCCATGACCCAGATTTGTAAAATATTTAGATACTGAACAATTTAGGTGGGCTTTGTGAGGGATTATTTTTTATTAAGTGCCTAGCTTCTATTGTTTCAGTTTGGTTCTTGGAGATATTCACCTATCTGTCACAGGCACCTGTCTTTTGAAAACAGAGGCTGGTGATAATTGCACAAAACCAGGAAGGGATTGTACCTGGAAAGATCTGTCCTGCAAAGGCTTAAGTGCAAGTGTCTTAATTTTGAGGAGGAGAGAGGCCCACACATCATCCACTGTGGGGCAGAGAAAGAGCCCTGGTATGCACCAGGTACGTTACAGGTACAGGGACCCGTATGTCTTAAGGAGATGTCCTCCATTTGGGTGAAGGAGCGAGGGTGCTCCCCCAGAGGGTGGATCCACAGCTATAGGCTGTGTGATGCAGATCGGTGTGGGAGCACAACCCTTGAGAGCAGGGTCCCACTTGGGGAGGTATCTCTGAGGTGAAATCTTGCAAGGCACCCTGAGATTGAGGCTATAATGCACTCGGGAATGTAAGCTTTGTAATACTTTGGAGAAATCATCGCAACAAAAATGCGCTGGGGGGCATTTGCAGTTAGCTGCCAGGAAGGGGCCTGGTAGGATCATGTAACGAGTAAATGTCCAAACTGGTTTTTCATTGTTGTTATCTTTGTGATTGTTAAGTGTTTCTGTTATAAAATTATTGCTTGTGGAATTCCATTTACAATACAAGTGCTCTTGTTGCTGGGAGACATTGGTTATAGCTCGTGCCCAGGGAATTTGGTGTTCTTGTGCCCTGGGGAAGTAGGCAGACTCCATTACCCAGCAACGAGACTTTATAAGCGGCTGCTATCTAGTGTGAATGCTAACCTTTGGATCCCAGGTGTGAGTGGTGTGAACGTGGGAATCGAGTTTAGTTGGATATTTGTTTAACCCTGTATTTGTTATCAGAGCCTTGACCTGTAGTACTGCCCAGGAATTACAGTGGAATAGAGGAAACTGGCATTTTGGTTGGCGTTGTGGACTGGGGTTTAAAGAGGAGTATGTATTTGGTCACAGTAACTTACTAGCTATAAGGTGTGGACTTTGGGGAACAATAAAGAATCAATGAAATTTAGTATGGAGGAACACAGGGAAAGGAAGTTCCCAGGCAAATTCCACCTGAGATATTGCTGGAGAGCCTGGGGGCCCCGTGAGCAAGAAAACTTTAAAAATTGTAATCAGTGGTGGTTGGAAGGCGATGACCATTTAGCAGTTAATATTGTTTTTGCGAAGGCAGGAGATGAGATGCTGGGAGCGAATAGCCTTCATCTGCAGAGACCTGGGAAACTTGATATCCCAGTGTTAGCACGGGAAGCCTTAGGAAGGGAGGAGCTGAGAGCAGGGCTCTAGGACCCAGAGATCTCTTCAGGAAGAGCTGAAGGGGGAGAGCTGGAAGAGCCCAGGAGGGTTCTGCCCCCGTTGAACGGGAAAGCAGTTAGTGCAAAAAGAGGTGCTGGATTTGGTAACAGATGCAGTAACAGTCAAGGGTAGAGAAGATTAAGCTGAGGAAGGAATTGCAGCAAAGTGTGGAATTTGTAGTAACTGGAGCATCTAATTGGGTGTTAAATACTCCAGTGAGTGGTGAATTTGTAACCGTAAGGGAAGACACTGGCAAAAGTGAGGAGGTTTACTTTCTTAAGCCTTGACAACTTAGTGTAGGTAAACAGGTAGGGATACACAAATGTTTGTAGGTGCCAAATTCACCAAAGCCTTTACTAGGGCGAGATTTATTAGAACAACTGGAATCTTGAAATCAAGTTGAAAGGAAAATTGGAATGTAAGGTACAAGAAGAACAGTTAATGGAGGTGCTTAGTTTAGCATTGATCACTACCCCTGCTGGGACCAGGATCCCAGACAAAGGAAGTGATCAAGTCTATCCTGGGGTGTGGGTAGTAGAGACCCCAGGAAGAGCTAAGAATGCAGCACCACTAGCAATCGGAATAAAGCAGGGAGCTCGGCCGGTTCGGATTAAACTGTACCCCCTCGAATTCGGAGATGGGAAAGGAATCCAGCCAATAATTGACAGTTTTCAGAAATTCGGGTTGTTACTGGAGTGTGAGCACAAGATTTAAGGGCCATCAATAGAATAGTGTAGGATTTATACCCATTGGTAGCATACCCATACACGCTGCTTCCAAAATTATCAGGTGAATTGGCATGGTTTGCCGTTCTGGACCTAGAAGATGCCATTTTTTGTCCACCATTGAGTCCAGAGAATCAGCTCATGTTTACCTTTGAGTGGGAGAATCCTGATTCAGGAAGAACAACACAACTTACATGCACAGCACTTTTCCAGAGGTTAAAACAAACAAACAAACAAACAAAGTCCCACTCTTTTCAGGAACCAACTTGCCAAAGACTGGAGCAATGGGTACGGCCCCAGGACAAGGAACCCTGTCACAGCACATGGATGACCTTCTGATAGCTACCACAACAAAGGAGGTATGCATAGCTTTCTCGGACTTGATGGCTATTGAGTTTCTCCACAGAAAGCCCAGATGGTGTGGCCACAAGTAACCTATTTGGGTTACGAAATTGCTGCTGGATTCCAAACCCTAGAGAACTACAAGGAAGGAAGCGATTTGCCAGACTGTGGAACCTCAAGCAGCAAAGGCGCTCCGGACTTTCCTAGGGATGACGAGGTGGTGTTGCATATGGATATACAACTATGGAATACTGGTAAAAACTCTCTATGCCCTTTTTAAATCCTATCCAGAGGTCCTCATTCAGGTTGAGGAGGGCAAAGCAGACTAAGGTTTACCTGTGGCAATTAGACACAGACTCTGTTGTTCGTGCAGAACAAAAACTTTTATTGTGTACAGTGAACTTGAACAATATGCTCTTGGTCAAGTGTCTTATGAATTGTGACCCTTTTGCTGCATGCGGCAGTGCTGGATCTTCCATCCTGCCCTGAAGGAGATGGCACTAGAGCTGGGCTCGTCCCTCTTGTGCCATCCCGTGGCACACAGGCCACTCACCTCTGTCAGCCACCTCAGGTTTGCCACTGGTCAGCTTGACCTTGATAGCATCTGCTCACTCCTGGACGCCTCGTGATCACGTCGAGAGGCTCGGTCTGGCACAGATAGTTACAATCTTTCGGCTTTCTCCCTTCATTCTGCTGAACTTGTTTACATCTCCCAAGGTCTTTTGCTAATCAGAGCAAGAATGTCCTTCTTTTCTCCCGGCAATACACAGAGTAAAGGAAGCAAAATACAGGACCTGGATAAACTAATCGAGGGGGCTTGGAGAGCATTCAGAAACAGAGGACACAGAGGTGCAGGCTTCAAAACAAGATAATAGTTCCCACCTCACTATTACGGGCCATAATCATGGCTGAGCACAGGAAAACTCACTGGGGAACCGAGACCCTGTATAAATACTTGAGCCAACGGGTTGTGGCTTGGAATTTATACACCACCACTAAGCAGGTAACACAGCAATGTGAGATCTGTTTACAGAGTAATCCTAGAACAGGCCCCAGGGTGCCCTGGGACAAACAGGGAAGGGAATTTATCCTGGGCAACAATGGTGAATTGATTTCCCTGAACTCCCAAGAAAAGGGGGGTATAGGTATATGCTGGTATTAACAGACACCTCTTCAGGTTGGCCAGAGGCTTTTCCCTTGCAGGACCAACAAGGTGCAGGGAGTAACTAAAGTACTGTTACAAGAGATAATTCCAGGATTTGGGGTTCCAGAACATATCATATCATATCATATCCAGCGATCAAGGTGAAAGAGCAAGCTTGTGGAGCTACACGTGAGTTAAGAAGACATCTCAACCCCAGTGGAATATTAAGAAGACTGGACCATTGGAGCTAAGGATTAAGAGACAGTAAGTTTAGAATGTGTTTATAGATTGCACTTGCTTTAGCCTGGCGTGAAATCACCTATTCAAATATCACTAGCGGTTAGCCTAAAGCTCCCTGATTGTTGGATATGTACAGCCTTACCAAGAGATGGAGGAATGGAAATCCCTCAGTGTGGGATTCCCTCCACCAATTGGACACTATGGGAGGAGCAGGAAGTAGGTGTAGGTGTGCAAATAAAATCACGACAATAGGAAAAAGGACCTAAATTCAGTATACAACTATTGACAGGCCTCAATGTGAGACCCTTCCTGAGAACTAGAAAGGACATTATGAGGAGGATACTTAGTGCTTCAATGGAACAGCGCCTCCTCCAGGGATACTGAGAACCTCTTGGAAAAGGGTGAAGCAGGTAATAACCCCCATATAGACAGGCCCTCTGGGTTCCGTAGTTTTATTGGATGTTTTTTTCCTAGACTAGGAGTAAGTGAATCAGAAAAGGCAATTATCAATATAGCAGCTACACTAGAGAATATCATGAACTCAGCTATGGACACTAGACTTGGACTGCAGACAGAGGTATCCTCTCTTAGTCAAGTAGTATTGCAGAAAGGAATGGCTCTTGATCTCCTGACAGCCAAAGAAGTAGGGGTGTACGCTATAATTAATCAAAACTGATGGAACTCAAAGAAAAGAAACAGATGTGCACACTAAACTATGGGAATAAATTCAGGTGATCCACCAAGTTATTTTGGATAACACCTCATTTGGATTTACAGAACTGTGGAGCAGATTAACCAGTTGGTTACCGAGCTTTGCCTGGCTAAAGCAACTCTTCAAGGCTTGTGTAGTCTTACTCTTTCTTGGAATATTCGTATGTGTTGTTACATTGTTTCTTGAGTATGTTTAATGGAAACAGCATAAGATACACTAAAAGTTGGAAAGCGGGGCGTTCTTCATAAATCCTGAGGTGAGAATGGTGTCATCTAGCGACGTGACAATTGCAAGATTGTAGAAAAGGGGGGAATTGATGTGGGACTATTTCTTTAGAATTGTTTTGGAATTATGTACTAGGTAAGGAGGTGTAGAGCAGAAAAAGTGACGCAGATGTGGGGAAGTCTCTGGACTCTCAGGACGCGCTAGAGACATAACAGCACACCAATGTGGTTAAAGGCTATTAGTCTGCTTTATTGTTAAGCACTACTCTATTTATACATGTTAACAGAGCATTCTGCAAAACACTCCTCAGCCGTTCACACAGGTGCTTAGCCAGTCAGAGCTGTGAGATGTTCTTTCTTCTTCTGAAGGTGTCCTTGGTTCTCATGCCACTTATCTTGCTCCGCAGCTGCTGCTCCGTGCAGTTTTTTCTTACGTTCCCACATTTCCCCCTTTTTTGTTTATTAGCAAACTTCTACCGTACTATAAAATAATAACACTAATTATATTAATAATACAATCAGTATAACTCAATCAAGGCCTCGATTGACAATACTATAAGTGTGAGAAAGGAAACAAGGCAAACATAACATCATGACAAGAAATACTGTTAACCTACTAAAAAGAACAAACACGTGTTTGGTCTGCAGCCCAACTTTCTGCAACCTGGAAATAAATCCCCAAGGGCCCCATTCTGTGCTAATCTCTAACTGCTTTGAAAGAAGTCTTCAACTTTTATATATTCTGATATATTGATTTTGAAAAATCACTAAGATTTGTACAACAGATGCTTTTAGAGTGCTCATGATTGTGCCTTTGGGCTAATAGAAAATTAATAGTTGAGGAACTTTGCATGCCAGATAGAACTAGGGGCATTATTACTTACTGACCCTCGAGAAACAACAA